>NC_133140.1:43522795-43839295 GCF_048418815.1 Hemitrygon akajei
CAGTCCATGAACTCACTGCTGTTTTGCTTCACATCTACAGACTCTGTGTCACCTTCCAAGTAAATACAAATGCAAAAACTCCATTTAAGATTTCCTCTATCTCCTTCGACTCTATGCATTGATGACCACACTGATCCTCAAGTGGACCAATTTTTCTCCTTGCTATCCTTTTGCTCTTAATGCATCCATAGAAACCCTTGGAATTCTCCTTCAGCTTGTCTACTAGAACAACCTCATGTCTTCTTTCAGCCTCCTGAATTTCCCTCCTGTAACATATCTTCCACTTTAGCCAAGCATTTGGTTATTTGCCTGATCATCCCCAGTGTACTCAGTATGATTTTTCTTTTGGTTATATTCCAGGGTGCATTGTGAATTGTTTCTACCGTGCTTAAGTGTTATATGAATTTTTTATATAACATGGACCTCTTTGGAACTTCTAATGGACATGCTCATTCAGGAAAATAACATGCCTCGCACACAATGAATTACAGTATTCACACCATACAAGGTAATTCTGACTGCTTGGCTGCAAATATAACTGGGCATGATAGTCATGATGTTACAAGAAAAGAGAGAGAGCAGTGGATTACAATAACAATTCTTCCTGGGAAATATCATGCTTAAGACCAATTGCTGGAACCTGCAATCTCTGCCCATCAAAGCTGTCATTTCAATGGTTAGTATATAGAGAAGAAAATAATTGAGTCAGAATTTGCTGGATTTAAGATCATACACAGCATGCTTCGTGAGTTTCATATTTTTCCTTTCCTTCAGCTCCAATTATTTTTGTGCTATAAATTGCTGAAAATGCAAGCTGATAAAATGCCCTGCTGAGATCCCATAAGGGCAAGTGGGTTGTTGGTGACTGACAGGGCCAATGGAGCATCCTTTTAAAAGATGGAATTTAAGGACAGGGAAATAAACAGAATGAATGACGGTGAAGGAAGCCAAACAAGCTAAAGGCAAAAGTAATTCAGAAAGAAAAATAAAGAGATCAAAAGAAGGAAAAGTACAAATAGAAAGAACATGAAGGAAATGGAAGAAGGAAATACTTCTAATACAAAAGTATTTATGAAGATCTAAATCAATTTCCTTTCTGAAGAAGTACACACAAAATGCTGAAGGAACTCAGCAGGCCAGGTGGCATCTACGGAAAAAGAGTACACAGTTGACATTCTGTCAGGACTCATGAAGGGTCTCGGCTCAAAACGTCAACTATTTACTCCAGCCTGGCCTGCTGTGTTCCTCCAGCATTTTGTGTGTGTGACTTTGATTTTCAGCAAATGTAGATTTTCTCTTATTTGCGTTTCCTTTCTGAAGAAGTAAGACTGCAGAGCTGCAAATGTTCCCCCTTCTGCTTCTGTGCATCAATGGAATCATACAAACGTAAACAGCATTACTGGGATGGTCATTCCTTTATGAAATACAAGCCTGATTGTATGGAGTGAGATTTAATATTTCATTTATGGTGTTATTCTGAGCTGCCATTCTTGTGAGAACTAACAATGGAGAGTTGTAAATCAAGCAACAACAGTTATTACCCCTCAACTATCAGGCTCTTGAACTAAAGGGGATAACTTCATTCAACTTCACTTACCTCATCACTGACATGTTCCCACAACCTATTGATTCACTTTCAAGGACTCTTCATCTCACAATCTCGATATTTATTGCTTATTTATTCATTATTATTGTTTATATCTTTTTGTATTTGCACAGTTTGTTGTCTTTTGACATGAGTTGAACACCTAATTTGGTGAGGTCTTTCACTGATTCTGTTATGATTATTATTCCACTATGGATTTATTGAATATGCCCACAAGACAGCGAAACTTAGGGTTCTATATGGTGATATATATGTGGTTTGCTAATAAATTTGTTCTGAACTTTCAACTTATTCTAAATTCCAATTGTGGCATCTCTCCCCCTTATCCCAAACATGATGAAATGTTTATTTTGCTAGTAAACTCCAGCTGTGGGATTGTACTTCAGTTGTACATTTACTTCATTCTGTGTGTTTTACAGAAAAAAGCAAATATGGACTCTGATGAGTGATTAAGCAGTGTTTACAGTGGGATTTGAACAATTAGTCATTTTATTGGATTACACCTGAAGCTATTTCATGCACAATTAACTAAGTAATTAGCAAACTATTTTATTATCCAACATATACATAAAAATATAATTTTTGATGGTGATATACTTCTGCTAAAATTAGTGTTATGCAGAATATGTTAATAAATGAGAAACTGAACAGCTTAGATGCTGGAAATCTGAAATAAAAACAGAAAATATTGGAAGCTAACAGTGGGTCAGGAAGGACCTGTGGAAAGAGAAAGATACTGGCACATTAGCACACGGTATCCTGAGTTCTACTGCCCACTACTCTTACCTGTTCCAGTGGTCTTCAATCATTCAAACTTGTTTCTGCTTAATCTAAAAATCCAATCCTGCTTGGCTGCATGGTTCTAAAAATAAGTAACAAGTATCAGAGGAGAGTTAGCGCCTTGAACAATGTAATGAGTGAAATGTACCTAAGAAACCCCTGTACCTGCTACAAAGCTATGACTCACGTTTTTCTGGTTGTTGAAGCTGTCTGCATGTTCGATGTCTTTGAACGTTCTGACATTCAAAGAAAGTAGTAAAACTAAAATTTAAAAAAATATTTATGCCAAGTGTTTAATATTTATTTAACCTCATTTAGATTCAAATTATACACTTAAAATTTATACACTTAAAAGGATTTAAAAAATAATTAAACTACTGAAAATGTAACAAATATGTGTAAAAAGAACTTTTTACCATGATGTGATATGGAACCAGATCATTCAGTCCATGGATTCATTTATACTCATCCCATGGAAAATTTCACTTCATTCCCATTAACTCCTCTGGAGCAATAAGAGGAAACCCACATTGTCACAGGAAGAGCATGCAAACTCCACACAGATAACATCAGTGGTCAGAATGAAACTGGAGGCCACGGCTCCATTAGCTACGTTGCTGTGCACCCCTGACCCAGGCAATTGTCACTAAAATTAGTGAGCTTGTGTATTCAGCTTCATATCTAAGTAGGAGCACGATGCAGGAATCTAAAATCCAGATCAGCTGTTGGATTCGGAGCACGTTCGGAGTGTGGGTTTTGTATACATCTACACAGTAGTCTCAAAACATAGCAACACTCCAGCATCTCCCAGCAAACCTGAGCTGATTATTATTTTACTCTTCTTGTTTGACTGCCATAGATTGCTTGAGTTTTCATTTGTTTGTGTCTGTTTAAATGACCTCATTGGATCTCTGCATATTAAAGTCGAAAGGCTGAAGGGATTTTCAGTAAATAATGTACCTTTGTAAGCTGATGACTGTACGTTTCATTGTGGAAATCTCTGTCATTGTTAATATGCTTTGAAGAAGTGAAATTCTTCCCCTTCCTCATTTGTATGCAACAAATGACCCTTTCTGTCAGATTCTGTGTAAAGAGAAATTGAATGTACTGTATCACAGTCTCCAGCAAAGGGTAAAAAGAGATTAAAAATTTCAGCTGACAATATGTAGCATTATATTTACTCAGCAATGATATTTCTTGTCGTGAAATCTTGTTGTAGGATTATGCTACAGGCAAAAATATGCAGACATGTCTTTAGTGTTCCTTGGTTTTGACCACCATTGTAAATTCTTTTGCTTCAGTGCCCATAGGGTACCATGGCTCTCTTTATTGTTCTCAACTCCTCCATAAATCACTATCATTGCATTAATTAAGTCAAGCATGGTAACTATTGCATATTCTACCGCTTATATAGCCATTTTCAGATGAAGGTCAAGTGGCAGTTATTGATCTGGAGATACAGCTGGTACAAAGGAATATCTCCACAATGAAATAAAATATTAGCTGTGATTTCAAACCATCGGTCTTTCTGCAAAAACTACAAAATTTAGAAAGCTGAATAGAAATTTATTAATTTTTCCTGGAAAAATAAACTGGGGGTGGTGTGCCTCAAATTCATCGTAAGCAGAAAGGAGCTGCATTAAAAAAATAGAACGAGTGGATAAAGGATGCAAAATTACTGTCAAATCCTTTCCCTTCCCCCATTTGCTCAGTTTATAACATATTTAATTAATGCACATCTATCATGATGAATGTAGATGAATGAATATTGAAGCATTTTTTTTTTGTAACCCATACTTCAGTCACCTTCTTGGTTAATTTAATTAAGATATTTGGTTTAATAATTTATTTCTTTTAGAGATGAATTTTTGTTTTCTTCCTCTTTAGAATTGTCATCCAACTATTTCTAAAAAGGTCACTGTCCTGATTTTACAAAAACAGAGATACAAATTATTATTTGATCATCAGTGTTGGAGGAGGGAACTACTAAAGAAGATTTCATAGGTTGGCTGCCTCAGCCTTAAAAAATATCTTACAGAATACTTCTGAGATATTAAATTAGCTGCAAGATGAAGAAATGAGGCTGAAAATCATTGTCAAGATGGATAACTGAAACCTGGACATGGTTTGATTAAGGAATAGTGGCATGATGCAATGGGTAGATGGTGGAGATGTTATTCAAAAGGAGAATATGAATATATATTTGCATGACATATTGGCAATGTAGTCAAATAATTGAAAAGGATTCATCAGTTCAAAAAGTTTGTTCTCAGATTATTCACTAGTTCCTATTACATCCATTAGTTCTGCTATACAATGATGAATAACTATGCTCACCAATATGCTACATACTTTCAAATTACAGTGTATATTTTTTCTGGTTTAAGGATCAAGGATCAACTTTATTCACCATATATATTTACATAAATTAGCAATCTGCTGTGATGTGTTGGTGTAATATGAATAAAAAAACAAGACTTATAAAGAAAAAAGAATTATATATGAAAAAACAAAATTAGAGATTAAAGTCCCAAAGTAGAATTGGAATAATATGTCCATAAATACAAAAATACCAGAGTATTTACAATGTACACAGTATTATAAAAAGAGCTTTGAAGTCTTTTCAGTGCAGTACAGTGTCTGGGGTAACAGATAGAGGGGGCTGGTGAGGGTAACCTGGGGTAAGAAGCTTTCTTACAATTCATACAATGGTACACTAACCAATTAAAGCAAAAGTACAAAGCCTTTATTTTAGTCTATGCTAATGTTTTAAAATTGCATTAAAACATGCATCATCACAATCAGCTACTGCTGCTTTATTTTGATGAGAGCACTTGGATGTGGGCTGAGTATCACAGAGTCATAGAACACTGCAACTCAGAAACAGGCTGTTCGGCCCATCCTGTCTGTGCCGAACCATTAATCTACCTAGTCCCATTGACCTGCACCTGAACAGTGCCCTCACACCCTCCCATCCATTTACCAACTAAATTTTTCTTAAGTGTTGAAATCAAACACACATCCCTCACTTGTATAGGTTGCTCATTCCAACCCTTCACCACCCTCTGAATGAAGCTCCCCCTCGTGTTGCCTTTAAACATTTCACCTTTCAACCTTAACCCATGAACACAGTGGAAAATGCCTGCTCGGATTTACCCACTTTATACCACTCAATTTTGTATACCTGCATGAAATCTCCATTCAGTCTTCTGTGTTCTAGGGAATAAAAACCTAACCTATTCAGCCTTTCCATATAATTCAAGTCCCCAAGTCCTGACAACATCCTTGAAATTTTCACTGCATGCTTTCAATCTTTCCTGCAGGTAGGTGACCAAAACTGGACATAATACTCCAAACCAGGCCTCAGCAATATCTCAAACACAATTTCTGCATAACATCCCAATTCCTTTACTCAATATATTGATTTATGAAAGCCAATGTACCAAAAGCTTTCTTTATGTACCAAATGTACATTTGATTTACATTTACAATGTACCAAATGTACATTGATTTATGAAAGCCAATGTACCAAAAGCTTTCTTTATGTACCAAATGTACATTGATTTACATTTACAATGTACCAAATGTACATTGATTTATGAAAGCCAATGTACCAAAACTACCTGTGATACCACTTTCAAGAAATTATGAACCTGTATTCTCAGATTCCTCTGTTCTACCGCATTCCTCAATGTCAAACTGCCTATTGTGTAAGGCCTCTCAAAGTGTACACCTCAGACTTGTCTGCATTAGATCCATCCGCCAGTTTGCAGAATATTTTTCAAGTTGGTCCAGATCCCACTGCCAACTGTGATAGTCTTCCTCACCATCCACTACCCCAGCAGTCTTGCTGTCATCTGCAAATTTGCTGATCCATTTTACCATATTATCATCCAGATTGTTGATATAGATGACAAAAGAAGAGCTTCACTTGTTTAAAGGGAGAGCTTCGCATATGACCGGGCTCACTCTGGTGACCCAATCAGCGGTGGGAGCAGAGCACAGTGAATTAAATAAAAGTACAGAAGGGACAGTTGGGGTTAGGCCAGTGAGGAAGTAGGAGTGTCAGACTTTCACTCAAATGAGGCTTCAGATTGAAAGAGGCGTTAGCTCCGGTAAGTTTCTGTTAAAGTTCCCTTTTTCTCTCTTACTATACCTAGTGCAGTTTAAATAGCCATTGTCTGTTCTTCATGCCAACGTTAGAGTCCTGGGAGACCCAGAATCTCCCAGGAAACTCCATCTGCATGAAGTGCATCCAGCTGCAGCTCCTTGCTGTGCTAGGGACCTGGAGCAGCAGCCGGATGGCCTCCGGTTTCTACAGGAGAGTGAGGAGATCATTGATAGGAGTTACAGGGAAGTAGTCACCCCTCGGTTCCAGGAGATGAGTAGCTGGGTGACTGTCAGGAGAAACAGGAATGTGAATAGGCAGTTAGTGCAGAGCACCACTGTGGCCATTCCCCTCAAAAATACTGTAAGTATGTTGTTTTGGATGCTGTTGTAGAGGAAGACCCCCAGGGGAATACCAAAGAGACCAGGATGCTGGCATTGAGCATGGGTTCATGATGCAGAGCAGAAAGAGGGAACAAAGGGGAGTTGTAGTGATAGGGGACTCAGTAGTCAGAGGAACAGACAGAGGATTTTGTGGACGTAAACAGGACACCTGGATGTTATGTTGCCTCCCTGGTGCCAGGGTCAAGACATCTCGATTTGTGTCCATGACATTTTGGAGGCGGAGGGAGAGCAGTCAGATGTCTCGGTACATATTGGTAACAATGATATAGGAAGGAAAAGCAAAGAGGTCCTGAAGAAAGAATTTAGAGAGCTAGGTAGAAAGCTGAGAAGCAGGACCTTCTGGGTTGTAATTTTTGGATTGTCACCTGTCCAACACACTGATGAGGGTAGAAACAAGACGATTTGGCATATTAACGTGTGGTTGAGAAGCTGGTGCAGGGGGCAGGGCTTCAGGTTCTTGGATCATTGGGATCTCTTCTGGGGGAGGTATGACCTGTATAAAAGTGATGGGTTGCACCTGAATCCGAGGGGGACCAATATTCTCACGGGCAGGTTTGTTAGAGCTGTTGGGGAGGGTTTAAACTAACTTGGCAGGGAGGTGGGAACCGAAGTGAAGAGACTCAGGATAGGACGGATGGTAAAAAGCAAAGATAGAGTGCAGTCAGACTGTCAGGAAGGGCAGACAGATGATAGGACAAAGTTGCAGCCAGCAGGGTGAGTATCAGTGCTTTAGGGATGCAGAATCAAACAGGATAGCAAATACAGTACTCAAAGTGTTAGATCTCGATGCACGGAGTATAAGAAATAAGGTCTTGTTGCGCTATTTCAGATTGCCAGTTATGATGTTGTGGCCATCACTGAATCGTGGCTGAAAGATGGTTGTAGTTGGGAGCTGAATGTCCAAGGTTACAGGTTGTAAAGTAAGCAAAGGGGCTGATGTGGCTCTGCTGGTAAAGAATGGCATCAAATCACTAAAAAGATATGACATAGCATTGGAAGATGTTAAATCTTGTGGGTTGAGTTAAGAAACTGCAAGGGTAAAATGACCCTGATGGCAGTTATATACAGGCCTTCCAACAGTAGCTGGGATGTGGACCACAGATTACAGCAGGTAATAGAAAAGGGCAATGTTATGATCGTCATGTGAGATTTTAATATACAGGTTGATTGAGAAAATCAGGTTGGTAATGGCTCTCAAGAGAGTGAGTTCGTTGAATGCCTATGAGATGGCTTTTTAGAGCAGTTTGTCATTGAGCCTACCAGGGGATCAACTATACTGGAATGGGTGTTATGTAATGAACTGAAAGCAATTAGGGAGCTTAAGGTAAGAACCCTTGGGAGGTAGAGTTCTGCTTGAAACTTGAAGGGGAGAAAGTAAAGTTTGATCGAGCAGTATTTCAGTGGAGTGAAGGAAATTACAGTGGTATGAGAGAGGAGTTGACCAAAGTAAATTGGAAGGAGATGCTGGCAGGGATGACAGTACAGCAGCAATGGTGTGAGTTTCCGGGAAAAAATGAGCAAAGTGCAGGATAGATGTATTCCAAAAACGAAGAAATACTCAAATGGCAAAACAGTACAACCATGTCTGACAAGGGAAGTGAAAGCTAATGTAAAAGCAAAAGAGAGAGCATACAACAAAGCAAAATGTAGCAGGACGACAGAGGATTGGGAAACTTTTAGAACCCTACAGAGAGCAACTAAAAGTATCATGAGGAGGGAAATGATGAAGTATGAAAGCAAGCTAGCAAACAATTTCAAAGTGAATAGTAAAAGCTTTTTCAAATATGTAAAAAATGAAAGAGAGATGAGAGTGAGGACTGCTAGAAAATGAGGCCAGAGAAATACTAATGGGGGACAAGGTGGCAGATGAACAAAATGAGTATTTTACGTCAACCTTCACTGTAGAGGATACTAGGAGTGTGCCAGGTGTTGAAAGGTGTGAGGGAGGAGAAGTGAGTGTGGCTACTATTACAAGGGAGAAGGTGCTCAAAAAGCTGGAAGACCTAAAGTTACATAGGTCACCCAGACCAGATGAAGTGGTAGAGATTGTGGAGGCATTAGTAATGATCTTTCAAAAATCATTGGATTCTAGCATGGTGCCAGAGGACTGGAAATTGCAAATGTCATTCCACTCTTTAAGAAAGGAGGAAGGCAGCAGGAAGGAAATCATAGACCAGTTAGCCCAACTTCAGTGGTAGGGAAGATGTTAGATAGATAGATAGATAGATAGATAGATAGATAGATAGATAGATAGATAGATAGATAGATACTTTATTCATCCCCATGGGGAAATTCAACTTTTTTTTTCCAATGTCCCATACACTTGTTGTAGCAAAACTAATTACATACAATACTTAACTCAGTAAAAAATATGATATGCATCTAAATCACTATCTCAAGAAGCATTAATAATAGCTTTTAAAAAGTTCTTAAGTCCTGGCGGTTGAATTGTAAAGCCTAATGGCATTGGGGAGTATCGACCTCTTCATCCTGTCTGAGGAGCATTGCATCGATAGTAACCTGTCGCTGAAACTGCTTCTCTGTCTCTGGATGGTGCTATGTAGAGGATGTTCAGAGTTTTCCATAATTGACCGTAGCCTACTCAGCGCCCTTCGCTCAGCTATCGATGTTAAACTCTCCAGTACTTTGCCCACGACAGAGCCCGCCTTCCTTACTAGCTTATTAAGACGTGAGGCGTCCCTCTTCTTAATGCTTCCTCCCCAACACGCCACCACAAAGAAGAGGGCGCTCTCCACAACTGACCTATAGAACATCTTCAGCATCTCACTACAGACATTGAATGACGCCAACCTTCTAAGGAAGTACAGTCGACTCTGTGCCTTCCTGCACAAGGCATCTGTGTTGGTAGTCCAGTCTAGCTTCTCGTCTAACTGTACTCCCAGATACTTGTAGGTCTTAACCTGCTCCACACATTCTCCATTAATGATCACTGGCTCCATATGAGGCCTAGATCTCCTAAAGTCCACCACCATCTCCTTGGTCTTGGTGATATTGAGACGCAGGTAGTTTGAGTTGCACCATATCACAAAGTCCTGTATCAGTTTCCTATACTCCTCCTCCTGTCCATTCCTGACACACCCCACTATGGCCGTGTCATCAGCGAACTTCTGCACATGGCAGGATGTTGGAGTCAATTGTTAAGGATGAGGTACTTGGTGACAAGATAGGACAAAGTCAGCAAGATTTCCTTAAGGAAAAACCTTTTCTGACAAACCTGTTGAAATTCTTTGAGGAATTTTCAAGTAGGAAAGATAAAAAGGATGCAGTGGATTTTGTATATTTGGACTTCCCAGAAGGCCTTTGATAAGATGCCACACGTGAGGCTGCTTACCAAGTTAAGAGCCCATGGTATTAAAGGAAAGTTACTAGCATTGTTCAAGCATTGGCTGATTGGTAGGAGGTAGTGAGTAAGAATAAAAGGATCCTTTTCTGGTTGGCTGCCAGTGAGTAGGGGTGTTCCGCAGGGGTCGGTGTTGGAACCGCTTCTTTTTATGCTGCCAAGTTTGCAGATGATATGAAGATTGGTGGAGGGGTAGGTAGTGTTGAGGAAACAGGTAGGCTGCAGAATGACTTAGACAGATTAGGAGAATGGGCAAGAAAATATCAAATGAAATACAATATTGGAAAATGCATGGTCATGTACTTTGGTAGTAGAAATAAATGTGCAGACTATTTTCTAAATGGGGAGAAAATCTAAAAATCTGAGATGCAAAGGGACTTGGGAGTCCTTATGCAGAAGACCCGAATGGTTAACTTGCAGTTTAAGTCGATGGTGATGAAGGCAAATGCAATTTAGCATTCATTTTCAAGGGGTCTAGAATACAAGAGCAGGGATATGATGTTGAGGCTTTCTAGATAGATAGATAGATAGATACTTTATTCATCCCCATGGGGAAATTCAACTTTTTTCCAATGTCCCATACACTTGTTGTAGCAAAACTAATTACATACAATACTTAACTCAGTAAAAAATATGATATGCATCTAAATCACTATCTCAAAAAGCATTAATAATAGCTTTTAAAAAGTTCTTAAGTCCTGGCGGTAGAATTGTAAAGCCTAATGGCATTGGGGAGTATTGACCTCTTCATCCTGTCTGAGGAGCATTGCATCGATAGTAACCTGTCGCTGAAACTGCTTCTCTGTCTCTGGATGGTGCTATGTAGAGGATGTTCAGAGTTTTCCATAATTGACCGTAGCCTACTCAGCGCCCTTCGCTCAGCTATCGATGTTAAACTCTCCAGTACTTTGCCCACGACAGAGCCCGCCTTCCTTACCAGCTTATTAAGACGTGAGGCGTCCCTCTTCTTAATGCTTCCTCCCCAACACGCCACCACAAAGAAGAGGGCGCTCTCCACAACTGACCTATAGAACATCTTCAGCATCTCACTACAGACATTGAATGACGCCAACCTTCTAAGGAAGTACAGTCGACTCTGTGCCTTCCTGCACAAGGCATCTGTGTTGGCAGTCCAGTCTAGCTTCTCGTCTAACTGTACTCCCAGATACTTGTAGGTCTTAACCTGCTCCACACATTCTCCATTAATGATCACTGGCTCCATATGAGGCCTAGATCTCCTAAAGTCCACCACCATCTCCTTGGTCTAAAGCACTGGTGAGGCTTCACCTTGAGTATTGTGAACAGTTTTGGGCCCCTCATCTAAGAAAAGATGTGCTGGCATTGGAATGGGCTCAGAGGAGGTTCACAAGGATGATTTTGGGAATGAAAGGGTTATCATACAAGGAACGTTTGATAGCTCTGGGTCTGTACGCGCTGGAATTTAGAAGTATGAGAGAGGATCTCATTGAAACCATTCAAATGTTGAAAAGCCAAGTCAGAGTAGTTGTGGAAAGGATGTTTCCCATGGTGTGGAGTCTAGGACAAGAGAGCGCAGCCTCAGGATAGAGGGGCATCCATTTAAAACAGAGATGCAGAGAAATTCCCTTAGCCAGAGGGTGGTGAATTTGTGGAATTTGTTACTACCAGTGGCTGTGGAGGCCGTGTCATTGGGTGTACTTAATCGAGATCTTGATCAGTTCTTGATTGGACTTGGCATCAGAGGTTATGGGGCGAAGGCTGCTGGGTGCAACTGAGGAGGGGAGAAAAGGATCAGCTATGGTTGAATGGCGGACTAGATTTGATGGGCCAAATGGCCTAAATCTGCTCCTATGTCTTATGGCGTTATGGTCTTATGACAAGCAATGATGGGTATTGCACTGTTCCCTGCAGAACACCAATAGACATAGGCCTGCAGTCAGAGAGGCAACCATCTTCAACACTCAAACAATTTAAATTCCTCAGTGTTACTATTTCAGAGGATCTGTTCTGGGTCCAGCACATATGTGAAATTGTGAAGAAAGCATGGCAGTGCTTCTACTTCCTCAGAAGATTGTGAAGATTTGGCATGACATATAAAACTTTGGCAGATGTGTGGTGGAGAGTGTATTGACTGGTTGTGTCATGACTTGGTATGGATACATCGTTGAACAGAAAATCTTACAAAAGGTAATGGATTTGGCCCATTATATCACAGGTACAGACCTCTGAATCATTGAGCACATCTACTTGAAATTCTGCTGTAGGAAAGCAGCATCCATCATCCGAGATCACCACCATCCAGGCCATGCTCTTTTCTCGCTGCTGCCAACATGTAGAAGGTACAAGTGCCTCAGGATTCATACCACCAGGTTCATGAACAGTTACTACCCCTCAACCATTAGGCTCTTGAACAAAAGGGGGTAACTACAGTCACTTACCTATTCATTGAGATGTTCCCACTACCAACGGTTTCATTTTAAAAACTCTCCATCTTATTATCTCATGTTCTCATTACGGTATTTATTGCTATTTATTTATATTTCCATTTGCACAGTTTGTTGTCTTCTGCACTCTGGTTGATCTGATTATTGTTACTATTCTGTGGATTTGCTGATATGTCCACAGGAAAATGAATCTCAGGTTTGTAGATGCTGGCATATATGTACTTTGATAATAACATTGACTTTGAACTTCTCTATGAAGCCAATGTTTAATCCAGTTTACTCTCTCATCTTGAATGCCAAGTAACTGAACCTTCCTGACCAACCTCCCACGCGGGTCCTTGTCAAATGCCTTGCTAAAGTCCATGTAGATAACATCCATTGCCTTGCCTTCATCAATGTTCCTGGTAACTTCATTAAAAAGCCCTATAAAATTGGTTAGACATGACTTACCATGCACAAAGCCATGATGACTATTTCCTAATCCTTTCATGTCTATCTATATAGTAATATACCCAGTCCCTTACAGCACTGATGGTAACGCAATTACTAATTCAAGTACCAATTAGAACATAAAACATAAACCCCAGGTTAAAAGAAGCAATCATGTGTAATTTGTGGATGCTGTCAAGTTAAAGGGTTTGTCCTTTGTTGTTACAAAAGAAAAGAATCTGGAGGAACTCAATGGGTGAGGTAGCAACCGAGGACGGAACTGAACAGTCAGCACTTTCGGTCAAGATTCTTTCAAGGTGCAAGGCCATGATGAGGTTGATAGTGAGGTCAAGTGCCCATGCTATCGAACAAGAGGTACATTCAATAACAGGAGGATTGAAACTGCCCTGAGCCTGGTTGGACATGTTTTCAAGCTTTTCTATCTTCTGCATGTTGGAATGTTGTGGGGGTGGGGGTAGAAAAGAGAGAATTTCTGGAATCGACGAGGTCTTTGATTATGCTAGTTGCTTTAATGAGACAGCAAGAAGTGTAAACGGCGGGAGGTTGGGTTCGTGACATGCTTCATGCTGGTTTCATGTGTCTACAACTCTCTGCATTTTCCTGTGGTCCTGGGCAGAGCAGCTGACATACTAAGCTGTAATGCATCTGGATAGGATTCTTTTGATGGTGTATCTACGAAATTGATGAGGTTCAAGTGGACATGCTGAATTTCTTTAGCTTCCTAAGGAAAGAGAGGCGCTGGTGTGCTTTTCTTTGCCATTGCAACTTTTCAGTAATACGACCCATCAGGATTGGATTTTCCTTTCTGTATGTGCCATTTCCAGTGTGCTTGCAAGTGTCAGCAACTTTGAATGCTGAACATATCAGCATATAAAGGCAGGAGATAAACCAGTGGACCACAGAGACATTTTGCAGGTAGGATTAAGAGGAAAAATTTGGAGGTAAGTTCATACATAGAGAAATGTCTTCCATCATGCATGCATCAAGACTGCCTTGGCAGTAATTTACAGACTTTATTCTGTCCTGTTAATAAGTGCACTGGGCCAAAATGTAATTTCACTCAGATTATGAACTGCTAGGGAGGCTCGTGGACGGAATACGATTTTTGTGTAATAAAGTGAAAACTGAGACTGCAGTGAATTATTGAGATTTTCTACTGCAATATGTTGCTGTCATTTTTGTACATGTCAACTGGGTGCTGCCAACTAGGTTTCTTTTCCAAAAATTGTGTTTCATGTTAATTTAATTAATTATAAGCAGGGTAAAACATCCTTTAAAAATGCTTTAAATTTCAAAGTTTACTGATCTCCTATCATAAAGTAGCTGCAATTTGATTCCAATGATAAAAGGCCTTTTCAACTCACAGAAGATCTAATTAATTGTACAAGACCTGATCTTCTACTTGAAAGAATTTTAATTATCTACTTGGCACAAAACCATAAACAAAATGAGCAGCAACGCAAACCTTATTTCCAAAAAGGTTCAGTTAAGCTAACTGCGATAATGCTGATTTGTGCTTTCCCTTTGGAACTTTTCTCACATCATAATTTATTTTCTGTGTTCACTATTAATAATTTGTACTTTTTAATCACTGTAATTTTCCACAGAAAGTGAATTCTATTTGATGGTTTGATTTGTGGAGTGGGGCAGCATGACAGAGAGAGAATGATCAATAGACAGGTAGATAGATAGATAGATATAGCGAGAGAAAGAGAGAGCGAGACAGAGGGAGGAGGAGGGGGAGGGAAGGAGAGGAGAGGGAGAGAGAAAAGAAAATAGAAAAAAGCTGAAAGTGCTTAGTAAGTTAGGTATCACCCATGGAGGGGGAAACTGGGTCCGTTCCTTCCCCCTCACCGTTGAGCAAGTTAAAGTATATGTTGCCTCACTTTCCCACTTTTAACAAAGTTTTTTCAACATGAACTGCCAATTATATTGCTCTCTCCACAGATGTTGCTTGACTTCTGAGTGACTCTGGCATTTTTGTTTTGATTTGGATTTTCAATGTTTTCTGATGTTTGTTCAAAAGGAATCAGAAATCACGATGTCCAAAATTTAGGGAACCACTGCTCAGGACCAAAATAATTCAGTGCTTGAAAGCATCACCAGCAGCAGTGTGATAATTAAAAGCGAGTTGGGCAAAGTACAGAAATGAAGGAGTGCAGAACTCGAGGAGGTGTGTAGGTCTGGAAGAGTAATAGAAAATGTTCAAAAGTTCGAAGTTCAAAGTAAATTTATTATCAAAGTGCATATATAACACTGTACACAGTATTCCAAATGCAGCCTCACCAATGACCTATACACAATGTCCGAACTCCAATACTCAGCACCCTAATTGATGAAGACCAGAATGCTAAACACTGTTTTTCCCCATTGCTGCTTTGAATGAACTATGCACTTGTATTCCTTGTTCCATTTCATTCCTTAGTACTCGACCATTCACAGGACAAGCCCAACATTGGCGTAACATTCCAAAATGCACCAATAAATCAAACATATACCAATAATTGAATATATTGTCATTGGCACATTTCCTGGGAAGAGAGGAAAGTACAGTGAAAGGACAGATAAGGTTTCAGTTCAATGGCTCATCCACAGAGCACTCTGAAAGTTTGCATCACCATTTCACCGGCTTAAGTGAACCCATGGTGTCAAACTCGGAGGTGACAGGCGACCATCAGGTCCAGTTTGACACTTGAATTGTTTTCTGATTTGTTATATTGTGTGTAACTCCTCAGCAATTTCCATCAAAACAGCCGGGACTGGAGGATGCCTGAAATGAAGAGAACCATCCACTTATTTCAGGTCTTCTTGGAACTGGACCACAAAAGGATTTTCATGATCTACATCTTCTTTTGTTGATAGGACATCCCAGGAAAGAATGTAATTATCTTCCCCTGCGGTGAGATGACATGCATTCCAGCTACAAGCCCCATACTGCCACCATGACAGGACTTGCTAATCAGCCACTAATGAAAATATTTCATTTGACGCAGCACAATGTCCCTTTCTTTAAAACATGACTTTTACAAAAATTGTGCTGCATTTGCCAACCAAACAGCATATGGTTACAGATTACAACAGAACCGATTACTTAATATGGAGAATCCTAAAAATATACTTTTATAAGGTTAAGAAGAGAGTCAGTGTCTTCTGAAGGGAGTATCAGAAGCCATAGAGAAATTTTCCTCAGCCTCTCCTAATTTTTAACTCACTTTGCATTTTACCTTTGTAGAGTAAGCAGGCATTTCAATACTTATGGGACAAACTATGTAAATGCAGATCGAGTTCAGCACTATATCTTAAGGGAAGAGTAATCAGGAAGTATACAGTGATAATGGAATGTGTTACAAGATACTTTAATCCTGTTATAAAATAGAATATTCTCAAAGTTAATATGAGCAATGCCACAGGAAATACATTTAGCATAACAAGTGAGTTAAAGATGGGAAAGCAATTATTAAGTTCATTACCTTTGTTATAATTTTGATGTTCATTAAATCCAGCCCCTATGGCTGATTTGAAGTTTATGAGTTACAAAATCATAGAAGACTTCCAAGACAATATATTTCCATTTTTGTATTATCATAAACTGCCAGAAGAACTTGGAAGACCCAATTTTGTACTGTCGTCTTCAACAGTGGATATAAAATATCTAATGCGCTGTGTCACCCGATGTTGAAAATGTGCTCAAGTTATCTTTGAAACTTCTGGTCACTTTTCAAGTTTAAGCCAAAATACTGCCTTGGATGTTGCTGTGAGATTATATCTTGGGGTCTGTCATTTGGATAATTGCCTTTCATCCCATCATAAAAGGAAATCCACGTCCCAACATTAGAATGACCTTCCTGGTTGCAGATAAAATTGAGCCTACAGCTTTAAGTGGATTCCCTGCACAAATCTTCATTTGTTTTTCAATTTAGGGAAGAAATCTTTCACATACTCTCGAAAGTTAGTTATGCAAGAGGTGAAGGAGGTGGAGGAAACCTTAAATAGATATTTTGCATTTACTCAGCAGATCAATGCAGAGTCAAAGAAGTGAGGCAAAACACCGGGGAGGCCATGGACCATATAGAGATTACAGTAGATGAGGTGTTTTCTATTTTGAGGCAAGTTGGAGGGGAATAAATCCTCGGGTGCTGACAAGGTGTTCCCTTCAACCTTGTGGGAGACTAGATATAGAAACTGCAGGAGCATGAGCAGAGATATTTGAAACATTCTTAGCAACAGGTGAGCTGCCAGAGGATTGGAGGTAAGCCAAGAAATTAAAGACTGGTGAGCCTAACATCCATAGTGGGTACGTTATTGGAAAATATTCTAAGGGATGGATATAAAGGCACTTGGATGGATAGGGACTGATTAGGCTAGTCAACTTTGTTTTGTGTGTGGTAAACTGTATCTAATCAGTTTTATAGTTTTTTGAGAAAGTTACCAAGAAAATTGACAAAGGCAAGGCTACGATTGTTATCTACATGGGCATTGACAAGCTTCTGCATGAGTGGTTGGTCAAGAAGATTCAGTTTCCTGGCAATCAGGATGAGATATTAAATTGGATTTGACATTGGTTTTATGGGAGAAACCAGAAAATAGTACGGTAATAGACGGTTGCCTCTTACTGGAGGCCTGTGACTAGTGGAGTGCCGCAGAGACTGGTGCTGGGTCCATTGATGTTTGTCATCTATATCAACGATCTGGATGGTAATGTACTAAACTGGATTAGCAAATTTGCAGATGACACCAAAATTTTGGAGGCAGTGGACGGTGAGGAAGGCCACCAAAGCTTGCCCAGCTGGAGAAATGGGCTGAAAAATTGGCAGACAAGTGTGAGGTGGTGCACTTTGGGATGATAAACTATAGTAGGATACTTAGTAGTGTGGAGGAGCAGAGGGATCTGGGGGTATATGTCTACAGATCCCTGAAAGATGCCTCACAGGTAGATAGGGTAGTTAAGAAAGCTTATGGGGTGTTAGCTTTCATAAGTCGAGGGATAGAGTTTAAGAGTCACGATGTAATGTTAAAAAACACAAAAATACAACTGCAGATGCTGTGGATCAAAGAATACGTACACAACGCTGGAAGAACTCAGCAGGTCAGGCAGCATCCGTGAGAAAAGAGTATCCAACGTTTCAGGCGACTCCTAGTCCACATGTCCCTCCCCATAGAACTCCCACCTGGCACTTATCCCTGTAAGCGCAAATGCTACACCTGTCCCCACACCTCCCCCCTTACCACCATTCAGGGCCCGAGACAGTCCTTCCAGGTGAGGCAACACTTCACCTGCAAGTCTGCTGGAGTTGTCTATTGCATCCAGTGCTCCCGGTGCGGCCTCCTCTACATCGGTGAGACCCGACGCAGATTGGGGGACCGCTTCGTCGAGCACCTATGCTCCGTCCGTCACAATAGACAGGACCTCCCAGTTGCCACTCACTTCAACTCTGCCTCTCATTCCCATCTAGATATGTCCATACATGGCCTCCTCTACTGCCATGATGAGGCCAAACTCAGGTTGGAGGAGCAACACCTCATATACCGTCTGGGTAGCCTCCAGCCTGGTGGTATGAACATTGAATTCTCCAATTTCCAGTAATTCCCTCCCCCTCCCCCTTCCCCTATCCTAGGTCCTTCTCTGCCTCTCTCCCCTTTCAACTTTCTGCTTCTTTATCTCTACAGTTCTTTCATGCTTATCCCCTCCCCCTCCACCCTTTATCCTTCCTCTGATTGGTTCTCCACCTGGCGCCTCTAGGCCCTACCCCCTCCCCTATCTCTATTACTGGGCTTCGGCCCTCTCTTCCCCCCCATTCCTGATGAAGGGTCTCGACCCGAAACGTTGGCTACTCTTTTCTCACGGATGCTGCCTGGCCTGCTGAGTTCTTCCAGTGTTGTGTACGATATAATGATGCAGCTCTATAAAACTCTGGTTAGGCCACACTTGGAGTACTGTGTCCAGTTCTGGTCGCCTCACTATAAGAAGGATGTGGAAGCATTGGAAAGGGTACAGAGGAGATTTACCAGGATGCTGCCTGGTTTAGAGAGTATGGATTATGATCAGAGATTAAGGGAGCTAGGGCTTTACTCTTTGGAGAGAAGGAGGATAAGAGGAGACATGATAGAGGTGTACAAGATATTAAGAGGAATAGATAGAGTGGATAGCCAGTGCCTCTTCCCCAGGGCACCACTGCTCAGTACAAGAGGACATGGCTTTAAGGTAAGGGGAGGGAAGTTCAAGGGGGATATTAGAGGAAGGTTTTTTACTCAGAGAGTGGTTGGTGTGTGGAATGTACTGCCTGAGTCAGTGGTGGAGGCAGATACACTAGTGGAGTTTAAGAGACTACTAGACAAGTATATGGAGGAATTTAAGGTGGGGGGTTATATGGGAGGCAGGGTTTCAGGGTTGGCACAACATTGTGGGCTGAAGGGCCTGTTCTCTGACTCTACGGCAACTAAACGATCTACCTTGTATTTCTGAGTCTATGAAAGACCAGCTTAGGAATACATGACTAAAGAATTTTTAAAAATTTTACATTAATCTTGTGTCAAGATTATATAATTCACTCAGATCTGATGTTCTCTCTCTGCTTATTTTTTAATCTCACAATATTTTATATATTTTTGGACACCGTAATTAATTTTCATTCAGAAAGTGCTGCTGAATGGACACTCTCAAGATCACTCTTCAATGATTGAATTCAAGAGCTGACATTTTCAAAGTTTGAACAAATGCTTCCACTTAGATCCAAAAGCAGTGTACTGCTGACACTTGAAATATAAAATAAAATCAGGAAATGGTAGAAATGCTCAGCAGGTCAAGCAACATCTGAGGAGAGAGAGACCGAGCTGATGTTTCATGTTGTTGACCTTTCACCAAAATTGTGAAATGTTACTTTATGTTAAATCCAGTGGATACCTTTGTAAATATTTAATTTATTTGTACTACATGGTTGCCATTTATTAAATTTAAAAGATCATTTAAAATGCCGTTTTTGACTTAATTTATGGAATGTATATAAATGAAGGCATCCATGTGTTTCTGAACTGATTTAATTTTCTTTGGTATCCTTGTTACCAACTTTTCATTTCATGCTGAAATTCTGTTACCTCCCACCCTACCCCTCAAGGCCACCTCCTGCTATCTCTAGGTTTCCAGTTAAAATTACTTCCAGAAGTTATCCCTCCCTTTCTACTTCACAGCTGAATTGCAGGGGAGGGTGGTGATCAACTTCACAGAAAGAAAACGCTTGTGTGTTAGTTTCAGGAGTGGCACCACTACTCATTCCAGAAAGGCATTGAATGCTAATCGGTCATGTAATGTACTGTTTGTTTTGCTGGCATGCACGGAGCTCTAAAATGCATTGAGCAACTAAGCGAGTGCTTATCCTGATCAAAGAATATACCAGAAACTTGAAGGTATAGTCATACCTACACTTGGAAGATCAGGGTACAAACTTCAGTGAAGGTATTGATGAGCATTTGTCTGGTAGAATTAATGGTAATTTTAATTGCAAGACCATGTTGAGTTAGTCCAGTGTTTTCCAATCTTTTTTAGCCAATGCCCCCCTAAAACAGTTTCATACTTGCCAACGTCCCCCTTAAAACACCTTCATACTTGCCAATGCTCCTCTTGGGCACAATATACTTTCTGGCACCCCCACAAGTAAAAACATGTCTACCATATGCTAACATGAGAAAAATGATTATGCTTTAAATTTTTATTTATCTTTAAACTGAGCTTACACAGTACTTGTGCACTGTACAGCAGATTCAATATCAATGTGATCCTTGAGCTTGATTTTTTTTAGCAAGAGTTGGAATAGCTGCTTGAAGTTGTGACAGAAAAAGCCTCAAGTCCTCGCGTGTAGCAGTGCCCAGTTTCTGTTTTTTTGTGAGTATGTGGTTCAGTGCACTGAAGTCTCTTTCAACAAGGTAGGAGGATGCAAATGCAATGAAGAGCAGTTTGGCTCTTCTCCAAATTCCAGGAAATTTCATATGACAGTATGGCGAAATAGCACAAAAGCCAACATTTTTGAAAAGCATTTTTGCTTCTTCATCATCCTGAATTTTGATAATTTCTTCTTGCATGCTGTATTCCTGTTGCAAGGACGTGGTGGTGGAATGAACCCAAGTGTTGAACACGGGCGCAGAGGCCGAGTCTGGAGGTGTTGCTGTCGTAGCAAGCGTGGGAAGGGTTCCAAGGGAGTCTTTGCCCAGAGTTTTGGTTCTAGTAGATAATTCAAGAACAAGGTTAGACTTAGAACTGATAGTCCTAAGTCCCATGGAATGAGGTTACTCATACATAAGTCAACCAACAAACTAGCACCTTCTAGTTGTGGTCACTGGATTCTTATACTGCATTGGTTGATAGAATGCAGGTGTCTGTAGTTATTGGAACCTGGGAATGATTGGGAACTAAATGAGGTGGTTAAAGCCCAATTCCTGAGGAAGATAGCCAGGTGCCAGAAGGGACCATGACAATTCCTGCTCTTCCACTGTGCAAAGGAATTGGTTAATTACTAATGATTTCCAGATCATTGAATTCATTGAATTGATCTTGAAAATCTTTTTTCAGTGACCTCAGTTGTAAGCAGTACTCCTGCAAATCACCTTCTGTGAAAGAGTGTCATACTTTCCATGCAGGGAAACTGTGAGAACATTCTTCTGCCAATGTTTTGCTTACATATTTCCAATTTTCCAATAAAAGTGGGCACTGCACTTTTTGACTGGATTAAATTAAAATTCTCACCCTGCAGTTCCGTATTTAGAATCTTCATTTTGTCATACAGATCAACTAAGTATGCCACGTCTCCACTGAGAAGTTCAATCTTGTTTCCCAAGCTGTTGACGAGCTTGAGAAAACATTCAACCAGTGTCAAAAAGATCAAAGTAACATTTTAAGCAGCAACCTTTTGACAGCCAACATACTTCAGTGTGAAGAACCAAGTGTTCAAACCCTTTGTCATTATCTTGGCATAACTGGTGAAATATTCTGCTATTTAATGGAAGAGCTTTAATTTTGTTGATAGCAGATATTACAAGAGTCATACTTGAAAAAAAAATGCTGGCTGAAGTTTTTGGCTGTGAGATGTTGACAATGAATTACACAATGGTTTGAAAACAGACTTGGAATTTCTATATTTTGTAATTCTGTGCTTAGTTGATACTCAATGTCTTCACTCATTTTGTCAACACGCCAAGCTACAGAGCTATTATTCAGCGGAATTGATTTTAAAATACTGGTATCCATTTTGAGAACAGTGGTGAGCACTTCTGATACAACAGGCATTATTAATCTTTCACCAACCATATGAGATTTTCCACACTTTGCTATCATTTTGGAAATGTTAGAGGCAATGAGACCACTATCAAGGTCATTTTAGCTTTCTTGGCAAATGACTTGAGTGTGCAACACTTTTCAAATGCTTCGTTCATCTTCTGGGATTGAGTAATGCCGTATGCAACCTTTTCAGGGTGTCTTCTATGGAAATGTTCATGCAGGTTTGATGGTTTCATGGCTTTATGAGACAGTACAGTATTACAAGTAGGACACATGGGGAATGGAATGAAACCATACTCCAGGTATGTAACATTGTATTGACACACTTTCTGTAGTTTCTGATTCTTAGCAGGATTAGAATTCAAGGCTTCACCACCTCCAGACGCCTAGAAATCGCACTGTATGTATTTATCCATCATTAACGGGGCTAAATTAAAATAATTTAACTTATCTCCGTTAATATCTATTGGATGTTGATGATGATAGTGAGTTGATATGGATAGAACAATGGCAATGTTATGCAAAGGAACGACCAGGTGAAGGAGAAGATGGTCACAGCAGCGAATATTACATAGACAAGGACTCAGACTGGAATCTGAATGTTAGTCGGGATAGAGCTGGCGTTTGCCAAGCTACATTTATACTATTCCCATTAGCGTGATTAACCAATCACACAAGATCTCATAATCCTCAAAGATGGTTCTTGACAGCACATATCAAGCCAAGGTTGCTTTGAACATGTCTAGAGGGATCCTCAGTGTCGGCAGGTTTACTGAATTGCTCTATTTCACTGTTCATTTCTGGCCAGTCCTGTATCATTGTGCGATCTGTTTCCCGTAGATCTGCAGAGGAAGTTGAGAGGGTGTACTTGACTTACCAGTTGTTAAATATCATGAACTTGTTCCATGCTGTGAGTCAAGGGAACTGTTGGGCACCCCGATTGGTAATACATGCGTCTCCAATAATGTCCGTTTGGTTGATAAGTTCGACTGAGACTGCCAGGTTTCAGACGCGTTGTGACAACGAGCGCTCACTGCCTGCAGAGCTATGGCTCTTCCTGTGTTCCAGGGCCTCATCCGTTTTTTTTGGAAGTGCCTGCTCTACTAACAGTCAGTCAGGTCTCGTGCCTCAAGTTAGGGTATCACTTACCGCCCCCTCAAGAATCTTGAACACCCCTCAATGACTTCTATTTCCCCTAACACCCCCTTAGGACACATACCCCAACACCCACCCCCTCCTCTGGAGGGCAGTAACGCCCTTGCTGGAAATCACTGACGTAAAGCATGCCTCAGGAAATTAACAGGGAGAAGAGGGGCAAAAGAAATAACATAGGGAAGGAAGGGAGTGAAACAAAATATCTATAGGGGTTAATCCCATTTCAACAAAAATAAGAAATGAGTGGTTATGAATCAATCTCCAGTCCAGCCATGATGGATCTCCAGTGACTGAGGAAAAACTGATGGATGGGGAATTGGGGTAATGATAACTGGTATTGTTCTCAAAATATTTCTTCCCTTATAGCCCAATCAGAAAGCATCATATCAGTTTGACAGTTCATTTCCTCCTTTATTTTGCTCCCTTCAGCAGCATTTTCCATTTATGTGGCCTCTGCTCTTTGTCATAAGCAAGTTTTATTCCAAGGCAAGATCCACTCTCCGGGAGCATCTACCTTGTGGGGAAGCTTTGTTGTCAGCAAAATGTACTTTAATGGATCATACTGCATCCTGTAGGCTTTTGAAACTTGGAATAATGAAAAATCAAACTATGTAGAATTATGCTAGATAAATCCACCTAAAAATGAACTCCAGTTTGATGGTTCTTGATGGATGAGATCTATGTGCTACTTAGCGGGTCTGCAGCTGCATATGTTTAAGAGTGGGTATTGATTGAATTACTTCACTTGAAAGAGTTTGTCAACTCCACACCCCCCCCCCCAATGCCAGTGTTACAATTAGAGTTGAACGATGCATAATGATTGATACCATGAGCAACTTCTCCGAGGGCATAAAATGGAACACTAGGTTCCAGCATCTTTCCCATCATGCATTTGCTTGTTTGCCATGGACACCATTTTGTAACTAAGGACACATGTAGCGCACCCCCTCCCCAAAACTGATGCCTTTGAGCCAGTTTCTCATCTATTTTATTTAGAATTACAGGCCACAGAGCAAGGAAAGTAGGTGAGTCATTTGAGACTGAGACAAGGAGAAATTTCTTTGCGAGTTGAAACTGTAGAATTATTTACCACAGAAGACAGCAATAAAAACATTGAAGGAGAGCTCAGATGGATATCTATACACAAAAGGCATCAAGAAGTAGAGCAGGGGGATATGTATTAAGATAAAGGAACAGCTGTGATCATATTGAATGTCGGAGCAGCTTTTAAATGGGAAATGGTTTACTTTTGCTCTTCTTTTTGTTCCAAGTGGAAGGTTAATAAAACCATAAATGAAAATACTACAGTAATTCTGTTACTTTCTGTCTCTGCTTCCAGAATACACAACAGCGCTCCTTAAAGCTCTTGTTCACTTTAAAATTTAGCTTTTCAATTTCATCAATATTGCAAAAATAGCAAAATATTAGAGGGAGGTGATGGGTCAAAGGCTAATTGCAATCAGATCTATATTACCACAGAGCTTCTACTAGGTTAAATATTTTTTCTTAGTTTAGTTGTAATCTAATCTGCACAGAGCCAAACACTTTGATTAGATAAACTCTGGCGACACACAACAATTTTGATGGACCTTTGCATTTGGCATAATAGAGTTTTAATAATGTAGTAGATGGCAAGAAATACCTGTATTCCAATCCATGTTCCTATCCATTCTCTCTCAGTGCATTATATCTCAGTTTAATTACTTTAGGAATCTGCATCAAATTTCATTTGAAAGATAAATTGATTTGAACAATGCTTTTGGAAGCTAGGCAGGTAGTGTGGGTTCTAAATCCAATTTAGGCACTTTTGTTTTGTGTGTAACTTAAGATTTCTCCAATGAAATGGCATCAGTTTCAATTTATGAATGCGTACAAAAGCTTTGGGTCCAGTAATGAGCATATATTTAACACAAGTATGAGGGTTGTCAATTGGCAGGGTGAATATATTTACTCATCATACTATGACTCCCAGTAATTCTTGTCAATAATTGAGAATTGTTGTTGGAATAACAATGAAAAGTACTAGTACATTTAATGGAGGATATAGACTGCATGTGCTTCTGACATTAAACAATATTTGACACTTGGCTATATAAGAAGGTATTAAATTAGGTGGTAAAAAAAATTAAGGTTTTCAAAGTGGAAAGAGAAGTAGAGTAGTTTTAGAAAGGATTTCCAAACTTAAGTTCTTGATAATTAAAGGCAAAACTGCTAGAGGTGAAATGGTTTAAATTGGGAAAACTTGAGAAGCCAAATTTGGGGTATCTCAGTGGGTTACAAGATAAAAGGAAATTACAGAGATAGGGAGGGTTAAGTCTGGTTGAATTTGCAAAAAGTTCTGACACATCTGAATTAGAGGATTGCTTAACAAGAAGCTATTATAAGCCAGTGAGAACGGGGGCAACAAATGTGAATTGTGAATTAACTTAAATTTAGTGACTAGTGGTGTGCCTCAGGGATCTGTACTGGGTCCAATGTTATTTGTCATATACATTAATGATCTGGATGATGGGGTGGTAAATTGGATTAGTGAGCATGCAGATGATACTAAGATAGGTGGCGTTGTGGATAATTAAGTAGGTTTTCAAAGCTTGCAGAGAGATTTAGGCCAGTTGGAAGAGTGGGCTGAAAGATGGCAGATGGAGTTTAATGCTGATAAGTGTGAGGTGCTACATTTTGGTAGGAATAATCAAAATAGGACATACATGATAAATGGTAGGGCATTGAGGAATGCAGTAGAACAGAGTGAATTAGGAATAATGGTGCATAGTTCCCTGAAGATGGAATCTCATGCGGATAGGGTGGTGAAGAAAGCTTTTGGTATGCTGGCCTTTATAAATCAGAGCTTTGAGTATAGGAGTTGGGATGTAATGTTAAAATTGTACAAGGCATTGGTGAGGCCAAATTTGGAGTATTGTGTACAGTTCTGGTCACCGAATTATAGGAAAGATGTCAACAAAATAAAGAGAGTACAGAGGAGATTTACTAGAATGTTACCTGGGTTTCAGCACCTAAGTTACAGAGAAAGGTTGAACAAGCTAGTCTTTATTCTTTGGAGCGTAGAAGGTTGAGGGGGGACTTGATAGAGGTATTTAAAATTATGAGGGGGATAGATAGAGTTGACATGGATAGGCTTTTTCCATTGAGAGTAAGGGAGATTCAAACAGGAGGACATGAGTTGAGAGTTAAGGGGTAACACGAGGGGGAACTTCTTTACTCAGAGAGTGGTAGCTGTGTGGATGAGCTTTCAGTAGAAGTGGTAGAGGCAGGTTTGATATTGTCATTTAAAAAAAAACATTGGATAGGTATATGGACAGGAAAAGAATGGAGGGTTAAGGGCTGAGTGCAGTTCAGTGGGACTAGGTGAGAGTAAGCGTTCGGCACGGACTAGAAGGGCTGAGATGGCCTGTTTCCATGTTTTAATTGTTATATGGTAATATGTTATATGGTTATAGAAGCAGGATGGCAAAGAATATGTTAGAAATATCAAGTCTAGAAGCAATAAAGGTGTGTGTAAGTGTTTCACTAGCAGATAAGCTGAAACAGGTGAAGTAATGGCAGTATTACAGAGATAGTCTTTGCGAAGAACGGATATGTGATCCAAAGCTTATTGTGAAGACAAATACACCACCAAATTTAGATCTGGTCCCATTTTATCTCAAACAATTGCCAGGGAAAAGGGCAGAGTTGGTGCTTAGGGAACCAAGTCTGAAGTTAAGGAAAAAAGACAGTGCCTTTGGATTTCCCAATATTTAGTTGGAAGAAATTTCTGCTTATCCATGACTGACTGGCAAAGAAGACTCTGAGGAAAAAATTGAGGTGTCAAGAGAGAAAGTGGTAAGGTGGAGTGGAGTGATAATGTGAAAATTGATTATGCTTATTTGGATGGTGCTGTTGATGGGCAATATATTGAAATAGGAAGGAGATGAGGATAGATTCTAGAAAGACACCAGAAGTAACAAAGCAACAGTGATGATGAGCCTTCCTGGACATTCTCTTATTTTAACAGGATAGATAAAACTGGTCAAGGGGTGAGTGAAGCCCATTTCCTCTGGATGTTGTTTAAAATGGTTCTGAAGGCCGATAGTGTGTTTTGCCATATCATAAACTCAATACAGGTTGAAGAAATGTAAAATGTTGTGATTTATATTTAGTATTGAATTGAATTGACTTTATTTCTTACATAAGTAAAAGTTACATGAGTAAAAATCTTTATGTTATGTCTCTATCTAAATGTGTAATGTGCAATCATAGTAATTTATAATAACTCATAGTAAATAGAACGGTCAATGTAATATAGAATATACTCAAATCAGAGTGAGTTCTTCAATCTGATGGCCTGGTGGAAGAAGCTGAGCCGGAATCTGTTGGTCCTGGCTTTAATGCTGCGGTACTGCTTCCCGGATGGTAGCAGCTGGAACAGTTTGTGGTTGGGGTGACTTGGGTCCCCAATGATCCTTCAGGTCCTTTTTACACACCTGTCCTTATAAGTGTCCTGAATCATGGAAAGTTCACAACTACAGATCTGCTGGGCTGTCCGCATCACTCTCTGCAAAGTCCTGCGATTAAGGGAGGTACAGTTCCTATACCAGTCAGTGATGCTGCCAGTCAGGATGCTCTCAATTGTGCCCCTGTAGAAAGTTCTTAGGATTTGGGGGCCCATACCAAACTTCTTCAACCATCTGAGGTGAAAGAGGCGCTGTTGTGACTTTTCACCACACAGCTGGTGTGTACAGACCACGTGAGATCCTTGGTGATGTGGATGCCGATGAACTTAAAGCTCTTTACCCTCTCAACCCCAGATCCATTGATGTCAATAGGGGTTAGCCCATCTCCATTCCTCTTGTAATCCACAACCAACCCCTTTGCTTACGTGACATTGAGGGAGAGGATGTTTTCTTGACATCACTGTGTCAGAGAGATGACTTCTTCCCTGTAGGCCATCTTGTTATTGTTTGAGATAAGGCCGATCAAAGTAGTGTCATTGGCAAATTTAATTAGGGGATTGGAGCTGTGGGTGGCGATACAGCCATGGGTATACAGGAAGTAAAGGAGGGGACTCAGTACACAGCCCTGAGGGTCTCCTGTATTGAGAGTCAGAGGATTGGCGGTGAGGGAGCCCACTCTTACAACCTGCCGGTGATCTGAAAGGAAGTCCAGAATACTTCCCATTCTGATATGTCTATCCATGGCCTCCTCTTTTGTCAAAATGAATCCAAACTCAGGTTGGAGGAACAACACCTTATATACCGGCTGGGTAGCCTCCAACCTGATGGCATGAACATTGACTTCTCTAACTTCCGTTAATGCCCCTCCTCCCCTTCTTACCCCATCCCTGACATATTTAGTTGTTTGCCTGTTCTCCATCTCCCTCTGGTGCTCCCACCCCCTCCTTTCTTTCTCCCGAGGCCTCCCGTCCCATGATCCTTTCCCTTCTCCAGCTCTGTATCACTTTCGCCAATCACCTTTCCAGCTCTTAGCTTCATTCCACCCCCTCATTTCGCATTTCCGCCTCCCCCCACTACTTTCAAATCTCTTACTATCTTTCCTTTCGGTTAGTCCTGACGAAGGGTCTCGGCCCGAAACGTAGACAGCGCTTCTCCCTATAGATGCTGTGTTCCACCAGCATTTTGGGTGTGTTGTCGTTCTAACATAAGCATCATTCTTCTCCAGATGTTTAAGGACAGTATGTAGAGCAGTGGCTATTGCATCATCTGTTGATCAGTTGTGTCGGTAGGCGAATTGTAGGGGGTTCCAGTTTGGGTGGTAGCAAGCTGCAGATGTAATCCTTGACCTGCCTCTTAAAGCTTATTATTGAGGACGACAGTTGTCCAGGCATGTTACCTTGATCTTTTTTGATACAGGGACAATTTGAAGCAGGAGGTCACTCTACACTGGAAGAGGGAGAGACTAAAAATGTCAGTAAACACTCCTGCCAGCGGTGCTGCGCACATCCTGAGTACTTGCCCTGGGATGTGTTGGGCTTGAAATTCTGCCCTGTGTTCGTTTAGGAAGAGAGACAACCAACACCGGAATATTACAAAACTTGGCTTTAATGGTGAATCGTAACTGGCACAGCGAATCGACGGAGTCGCTGGAGAAGGCGCGTTCCGACCTCCCCTTACAATCTGCTCTTATTTATATCCCTTTTCGCCCCAGCACAACCCCCCACTATATATTAGGTAATATCGGGCACTTGTGTCCATCTTATTGGCCCGCAGCCATATGCTCACGAGTTACCTGTTTCTTTTGTTTACTGAATCGCGTGACACTTAGTTTCGGTGTAGCGGGGTCCCCAGTTTCGCTCCCCCCTCCCTCTCATTACGTGAGCCACTCCTGACCTGTAATGGCAGTCTCGAATTAACCCTAACATTAACCCTAACACTCCCTCCCTTGGCCTCCCAGAGGCCACACCCCTTACAAGCTTTTCCGCGGCTGCCGGGATCAGGCAGGGAGGTGAGCGTCCCCCGGCACTCTTTGGCGTGTCCTCCCTATTTGCTTATCTTGATTTGTCCGACCTAGGGTCACAAAATATGGGTAGGGGTTCCCTAAACATCCGCAATTTTTACAAGTAGCATGCAACATTTCAGAAAACTTATTCAAGAACAAATTCACAATCCCCCCCTTGCCATGGTCCATTTCAGTCCGTGTCCTCCCATAGCGCGTCTGCTTTCCGGGAGGGCCGTGTCCTCCCCTTCCACCGGGAACAAGGGTGCCTGGTACGCCGGTGGAGGTCCATCCTTTCCGGTCAAGGCTCGATCTATAGTCCCGCAACAACAACCACACGTAATAAAGATAGCAATTGAAATAGACAGTCCTAAAGCCGACTGTCCCAGAAACGCTCCCCACTTACCAAAGGTCTTATTTGGCCAGTAGAAAATGATGCCAGTTATTGTCCCCCTCCCTTCTTACCCTTTAATGCCCTGTTGGAGACCTCGGTGACAGGGTATGGACCATGCCACCGTTTTCCGTTCCAGGTGAGCTTCCCCGGGCCTCGGAGGAACACTTCCACTCCTACCTTGATGGTGTCCGACCCCTGCGGCTGCTCACTGTTAGATTATTGAACTCGCACAGTTATCAATTTTACCATATTTCTAAAAACTCTCATATACTCTGTTACTCAACACACAAATGTCTGAGTTTTGGTAACTCGAAATTGAAGTGCTCCATGGCTCCCTAGTACACAGAGAGGATCAAATGTGGGACGGTCGCCTTTCAAAACCTGACCTTCACGTGGGAGATTTCTCCTCTTAACAACCAGTCTAAGGTAGGCGCCGTCAATATCCCCGTGCACTAAGGTGTACCGCGGAACACTTTCTCTTCTCCTCCTCACTCCTGAGACTTTTATGCCCATCGTGGGCGGCGGGTACCCTCACTCAGAAGACTTTTCCACGGGCGGAGGATCTTCCTAAAAACAGATAAGAAGAGTTAGTACTTACCAGTCACGATTCTGCACCGGGAATGATCTCTCCCAGGGTAATTTGGGGTTGGTGAGGATCCTTCAGCAGACAAGATCTAACTCAGTGATTTAACTATCTAGTGGAAGTCTTCGATATAACAGGCACTTCCTGACCTTAGTCGAGCTTGCGGCCGCAAGTTGTCTGCTGTCGGACCCGCCAGCCTGTGTTGTCTCTCCCTCCCCACGTCGGGGTCACCAAATGTTGGGCTTGAAATTCTGCCCTGTGTTCGTTTAGGAAGAGAGACAACCAACACCGGAATATTACAAAACTTGGCTTTAATGGTGAATCGTAACTGGCACAGCGAATCGACGGAGTCGCTGGAGAAGGCGCGTTCCGACCTCCCCTTACAATCTGCTCTTATTTATATCTCTTTTCGCCCCAGCACAACCCCCCGCTATATATTAGGTAATATCGGGCACTTGTGTCCATCTTATTGGCCCGCAGCCATATGCTCACGAGTTACCTGTTTCTTTTGTTTACTGAATCGCGTGACACTTAGTTTCGGTGTAGCGGGGTCCCCAGTTTCGCTCCCCCCTCCCTCTCATTACGTGAGCCACTCCTGACCTGTAATGGCAGTCTCGAATTAACCCTAACATTAACCCTAACAGATGCCATCGAGCCCCGCAGCCTTGCAACTGTCCACTCATTGGAAACATCTGCGTACCTCGGTCTCAAAGATGACCAGATTTCAGGTTGTGGCCGTGGCTTTCCTTGGAGGTTCAGTGTTAGCGACATCAAACTGAGCATAAAAGTGATTGAGCTCATCTGGGAGAGAGGCTGCGATGTTGGCGACACCACAAAGTTTGGCTTTGAAGTCTGCGATGGTATAAAACCCTCGCCACAAGTCATGTGTGCTATTCCTTGTGAATCTTGACTCACTCTTGTCCCTGTATTGTTTCACAGCCTTGATTGCTTTGCACAGGTCATAGCTATTTTTCTTGAGCTCTAGTTGATCGCCAGCGATGTAAGCTCGATGTCACGCTATAAATGCTGCTCACATGGAACTATTGATCCAGGGTTTCTGGTTCAGGAAGACCCTGACCGACTTCTGGGGGACAACATTGTCGACGAATTTCCAGATGAAGCACGTGACTCCATCAGTGAGCTTGGAGACATCCTCATTATGGAAGACATTCCAGTCTATGTCATCGAAGCACTCACCGGAGCATGGAGGCTGATTGGTTGGACCAATAGTGGACGGTTTTAACTATGGCTGCCTCTTGTTTCAGCTTCTGCCTGTACGTTGGCAAAAGCAGGATTGAAGAGTTGATCTGATTTGACAAAAGCACAGTCAGATTGAATGTTTTCGTTGACTTTATTGAGAGCTATTTCAGTACTGAGGTTCGGTGAAGTTCTAAATGAGAGTTCCAAGAGTTCTAGAAGAGAACACCATAGATTGGAAAGAGATAGATAGCATGTGCAAAGACCTGGGAGTGGAAAAGGAGATTAGAGAGTGCTTGTGTTGTTTTGTCACTCCAGGTACTGTGTTGACCTTTGAGAATATCTAAAGGAGATTAGCACAGTATGTGGAATTTGAAATTTATTTACAATATCATCTTATCTAAAATAGCCATTTTGTCTTTCTCAATGAAACTGACTAAAGCATGCATCCATTTACCTTAATTATCTTAATTGAATAATAAGTACCACAGTTGCTGCACTGGGTTTTCAGCCAATGGGTTCCACCTGCACTTTAGTTCCATTCAGGATCAATCCCATTCTACCATTGTAAATATGGCGGGCCTGGAAATGTATCCAGCCAATGGCTTGTATGCTTGTGCTCACTGGAATAGTTGTGGAAACCAACCAAGAAGTGTTCATGGCAATCATGACAGATTTTGGGATGGTTGGGCACATGTGGCAGCAAATCACTGTCTATCTGCAAGCCCAATGGATAAATTGGTTCTGACATCTCTCCTAAAAAGCCAGGTTGTCCTTTCCTTGGTGTTCTGGGTCACTTTTACCTTCTTTTCAAGCGGAATGCAAAATTATCTGAGCCATCTACTGCATGCTAGTGACTGTAAATTCAAATTAATTTCACATTTAGGCAGTTCTTATTTAAGTTCAGAAATGGGTGCTGATTTAGAAAAGTTAGGGAGCACAATAAAAGACTGATGGTTGTCATACCTTTTTTCAGACCATGAAGATCCCACAAGAAGTAGAAAAAAAGGCCCAAGGTCCTTTATTACACCACCAAATCTCTTCTAAGGACTAAGGACTGTGATGAAGCAGCAACGATACCACAGAGTTGTGGAGGTACAGCCTCATGGCTCCATCAACTTGGTTTCAATCCTGCCCTCCGACGCTCTCTGCGTGGAATTTGCAAATCTCTGTACGACTGCATGGGTTTCCCCCAGGTGCTCTGGTTTTCCCCTTGTCACAAAACGTGTGGGTTGGTAGGTTAATTAGCTGCTGTAAATTGCTCCGAGTGTGTACGCGAGTGGTAGAACATGAGTGGAGCTAACAGGAAGTTGGGGAGAATAAAACGGCTAGTGAAAGTGCAAGTAGGACTAGTGCAAATAGGTATTTGATGGTCAGTGGGCTGGAAGGACTGTTTCCATAATGTATCTTTCTATGACTCCATAACCACATGCTCATCTGATATAATTGGCAGAGCAAACATCGGGTATTTAACATTCATCAGTAGTTCAGAAATGTGATTGTCGTTCCAAAATAGTGCAGAACCACAAATGGCATGGTAAGACCACCTCTCTTTCTGCCCAAAGAAGAAAGACATTCTGTTGAGAACACACAGGAAAAAGACAGCATCTGTGGAAAGAGACAGGATTAATAGTTCTGGATGGAGGTACTTCAAAACCATTTATCTATTTCAAAATCAGGGGACTTTGATACCAGCACTTCTCCTGTATTTTCAGCCTTTGAGAAGTTTCACCATGATATGTTAAGCCTTATTGTCTGGTTTCCTCTGGTTTAGCTAAAACAAACGTTCAGGCTTGGTACTGGCTTAAGTACAAGCTGAGGCTTTGTTTTGTTCCTTCTGCCATCTTCCCATGGGCTAAGCAGATATTTTTGGTTTAATTAACAATAAATGAGTATGTCATTAGCTTGTCAGATATTAATTACTGGCACATTGTGATTACCCAGAGGTAACCTGTAAAGAGCCATTTCAAATAATACTGCGTAATTTCTACATAAGATTCAAGGTATTTCTCCTAGGAAGTTTTCATGGATTAATTGAAATTTTAAAACCAACTGACTGTTTGGCCAGGCAAAGATAATGGAGGTGTTCAAAACACCAGTGATGCAGTAGGATATGTAGAAATTAGGGTTCGTGTAGAATGGAGCTTCGGACAATAAAGTGGAGGGCTTTGATTAAGTTGCTTCTGTAAATGATGAAAATGTGGAAGAGTTTTACTGGTGAGTGGGGATCGATGGAGAATTACGACAGGGATGGAAATAAGGTGTCTTGGTAATAGATAGGATGTAGGGTTTGAAGTTGAATTTGGGGTCAAAAGGATACCGTACAATTGGGTTCGACCTCCAGCTCGGTTCAGCTCAGTGTGTGACAGATCTAGTTGCCATGGAATGGAGTTAGCCCGTTGATCTGTGTTCTCAGAATGCTAAATTGGAATTAAATTATTTCTCGCCTCTTTATTTGAATTTCTCTTGCAGAGAGGCTATAAGATCCAGTTATTCTTATTGAAACCAGATAAAAGTAATTTTAATACTAACAGGTGAGATAACCTAGTTTCCTATTCAATTCCAATTGTTAGCTGTAATGTAACATCACCCTGAAACTCCAACTGCAAATAACAGTATTTTTTTAAATATTAATGCTCTACCTCAAAAATGACATGACATGTTTATCTTACTCTTGTACTGGATAGTTTAATATTTGTAAACTCGGAAATACTACTACTTCGATTACCCTACAATCATTGTGAATTGAATGAGAGCTGAAAATTACTCCTACATGTTAGCCCTGAATAGGTTATTTTTCACAACACTAATAGGCTAGGTTTGGTAACATTTTATATGCAGACCATCCATTATTTATTTTATGAATAAGTAGCACTGCAAAAATGAATTTGAAAGTCTGTCAATCAATATTTCTTGTAAATAATTATTACTCTCCCTTTACAGTGCAGAGTCTACATAAACAACATTTATGCATCCGTTTAGCTAACGGTTACTAATGCATTAAGAGTCTCTAGGTACCTGAACAAATCATTTAGCTTCATTTGTAAGAGATGCTTAAAAGCATTTGTGCTGAGATATAAAAGAAGCCATATTGACTTCAAGAGAACTGTCAATGAACAAACAATGGACTTCATCTCTAGTCATGCAACTTGACATATGATACTGTCTCTGAAGCTGTTGTCATGGCAGTAAGTGTGTGGGTTTTATGCATGCATTTTCTGCTGTAGGAATTTGATTAATGGCATTTGTTTCATGTCTGAAATGTGTGTTTCTGGCCTTCTGCTTGGATATGCAGATCAGACTGCGACCTTTTGGCTAAAAGGAAGATATTTTCCAAAATCTTATCTTTGTGATACTCTGTTAGTGCAGGGCTAATATAGAGCCCTGTTAATGATTAAATATGAATACTAATGGTGTTTTGCACATCTGTCGAGATTATGGTTTTGGATCTTCTGCATGTTGTCACTGTTGATCAATTAGATCTGAATGAAATCCCTAACAAATGACACTGTTTATTCAAATTATACGATAGATACTATTTGTACATAATCAAAGGGTGTCTAAACATGCTAAGCATTGCATAGTGATTGAAGAACAAGAAGAAATGAAATGCTGAAGAATAAGGTTTTTGGTTTTATTTATTTAATTTATTAGCTAGAGTGGGATACTCTTATTTGCTTGTAGTTTGATTTGAATCAATGTTTAGCCGTGCTTATTAATGACGATTAAAAACTAATCATCTGAAGACTTTCTCAAGTAAATGTTCTGCTTTGTTAATTTCATAAAATTCATATACCTGGTTGTAATTATGATAATGCTTTGTTTAAAGTTCAAAGTTTAATTTCATTGTTTTCCTTTTTACTAAAGGAATTGAAGGCCTTCATAAAAAAGGTAAAATTAACTGTGAAAAAATGGACAAACATTTCCTTACAACCGTTAATTAAATCTCTGTTTACTTCATTTGCTGGCTTTTGAGTAAATCGGGAATTATCTCTGTTTAAATGCCTGCCCAAAGGAAAGAAAAACACTGTTCCAGAATGAAGTAACCGAAAGAGCAAATATGTATTTTTAAAGGGAATGGGTGCAAGGCTCACCAAGTATATTTGACCAGTGGCTGGAGCTTTTGCTATGGCAGTTCATTTGCTACCTGCTGTTCAGATGTTATTTCGACAGATAGCATTGCTTTTTCCAGGCATCACATCAAAGCCCTCCCCACCACTGGCCACATCTACAAGAATCGCTACCACAAGATAGTAGCATCTGTCATCAAAGATGCCCACCATCCAGGCCATGCTCTCTTTCTGCTGCTACCGTCAGGAAGGAGGTGCAGAAGCCATGGATCCTACATCACCAGATTCAGTAACAGTTATTGCACTTCAACCATCCTGCTCTTGAGCCAGTTCACTTCAACTCCGAACTGATTCCAGAATCTATGGACACGCTTTCCAAGGACTCTACAACTCACGTTCTCCATAGTCATTATTTATTTATTTATTATTGTTATTCTGTTTTTTCCCTTTTTTGTATTTGCTCGATTTGTTGTCTTTTGCACATTGGTCATTTGTTCATCTTGTGTGCAGTTCTTCAGTGATTCTATTGTATTTCTTTGTATTTACTGTGAATACATGTAAGAAAATAAATCCCAGGGTAGTACATGGTGACATATATGTAATCTGATAATAAATTTACTTTAAATTTTGAACTTTAATATGAGTTTGTTTCCGCAGATGCTCTCTAGATTGATATCAGCATCAAAGGTTGAGCCCTAAGGACCTCAATCTGCTGTGGCAAGAACTTCTGTAACATAGCTCAGGTCAGTACTCATATCAAATATCTCATCCTGACAATATCATCACATTTACTAGTCAAGAGATGCATCAAACAAACATATGCACCAGGTTTATGAAAAGATTTCCTTCTCTATTACAGGAATAAATGGTACAACGAGAGGCAACAGTCTATTGCTGGTAAACAGGAGGGACTGAATTAGCTTAGGTATCTGGAGGAAACAGTGATCACTGTTGGGTATTTAATATTTGAGTAATATTGTAAATAAACTGTTTGATTAAGCATTCTTCATTTAAATAATTCATTATGTAAAAGTACGTGAATGACATACGTTATCACGCCACCACATCATACGTGCATGTCTTGCTTATAAGTAAAAACGAAACCAAGACAAGCATTCCCAGCTTCGTGTTTCCTTTCAATTAGTTTTTATGTTTTGGAGTTAGAAAGCATAGCAGTGGTGAAGAGAAAGTTTTAAATGAACCTGAGGTGACTACCTACCTGTTGAAGTGCAGTGAGACATTTAAGTTTAAAAAAGAGCAGCAAGACCTTCAAGCTACAAAAGAAGCACAGCAAGACCTCGGAGTTAAAACAGCATGTGTTCTTTGGAAGGGAAGACATGGTCAAGTTAGAAAAAAAGGCAGAATATGAACAAATTACCAGGTTCATAAATGGTGAGTACCAGGTGATAATAATTATAAATAAAGCAGAAATGACCGGCAACATTGGAAAGATAGATACGTTTGATCTGCACAAGAGATTACTTGATATTGTATACTGAGTCAATTGAGCTGTATTTTAATGTTTTGGAGTTACAAAACATAACAATCACAATTACTGAGGCAGAGTGTATGCAAAACTCAATGAATAACACAGCAGTAGAACCAGTGAGTAATAAATCACCAGGCTTGATGATCAACCATCATCAAGACCGCATACGAGGCCATACATAGAAGACCACACTGAAGAACTCTCCGGCTGGACAGATTCCAGAAATTGTCAATGGCTATGCCAATTGACGACATGTGAGGGGAGAGACTGATGGTGGGACTGTAGGGCACTAATTAGCCACTCAAGATGACTGCATTTCAGATCTGCTTTCCCCTCCTCCAATAGTAGCCCTGTCATTGCCCACTAGATGGCTAGCTCAGAGTGGTTCTGTTCATGGTAAAGTGGTCTTTCTAAAGTTACCTGTGTTGAATTTACTGCAGTCAAAGTCTACAAACCATATTTCAGTCACTGGAATAGAGCCATCAAGTCACAGAGCACTACAGTATGGAGGCAGACTCTACAGTACATCTAGTCTGTGCTGACCTGGTTTTTTTCCCTAGTCCCATCTACTTATACCTTGGACTATAGCCCTCCATACCTCTGTCATCCATGTATCCATCAAAACTTCTCTTAAATGTTACAACTGAACCCACATCGAGCACCTCTGCTGGCAGCTCATTCCACACTTCAATCACCCTTTGAGTGAGGTAGCTCCTCCCTCAGATTGCCTTTAAGTAATTTGTCTTTCACCCTAAACCTATGACGTCTAGTTCTGCTCCTACCTGACCTGAGGGGAAAAGGCCTACATGCATTCACCCTGAATATACCCCTGATAATTTTGTATACCTCTAAAAGATATCCCCTGATTCTCCTATGCTTCAGGAAATAAAGCCCTAACCTATTCAATTCATCTCTGTAACTCAGATCCTCAAATCCCAGCAACATCCTTGTAAATTTTCTCTGCATTCTTTCAAGCTTATTAATATGTTTCCTGTTAGTAGGTGACCAAAACTGTACACAATACTCTAAATTTGGCCCAATAAGATCTCATACACTTTGACATAACATCCTAAATTCTGTACTCGGTATCCTGACTTATGAAGGCAAAAGTGGCAAAAGCTCTATTTGCGGTCCTACTTATCTATGATGCCACTTTCAAGGAATTATGGATCTGTTTTCGCAGGTCCCTATGTTCTACCACAAATCTCAGAACTTCTAACCCAAACCTCACTGTGTGAGTGCTTCCCTATTCTGTCCTCCCAAAGTGCAACACTTCACACTTTTCTGCATTTCTCAGCCTAAATATCCCAGCAGGTGCAGATCACTTTGCAGATAGGAATCTTCAGACAGACCATTGTACTTGGAAGGCACACACATGAGTGATTGGTTAATTCCTTGGTTTATACATTCAATTCAGGATGTTGATTTTTTTTTTAACTCATACTTTTACTTTGGGATGGACAGCAACAGAGGAAGTACAGAATATATATTGATTAAGATTGGGCAACTGGAGCCTTCAACACTGAGGAAATGGCTTCAAACAACACTCGCAGAGAGAAGCTACTTAGCAGCTTCTTGCATTCCGCTTTTCTTCCTGCTCCTATGCTTTCTGTTCCACAGTTTTTCCACTCTCTTCATTGCAAGGACTGAATGTTCATGACAGAGAGGTTCTGCAATGTACAGAAGGAAGTTGCCCATCACAAGACCTGGTGCTCCTCCAAACAGTCCATGCAGAAGAGTAATTACAAATGATCAGCTCTATTACTTTTCATGTGAAAGCATGGCATTCATTGTATGGATGTTATTCTTGGGTGTGTGTTGAGTAACAGAGTCAAGAGCCATATTGTTAGCAGATATCACTTGTCAGTTAGTAGCTGTCCTTTGGTACACCACAGTAGCTCAGATACTCAAGTGACATAGTAGAGTGACAGCATCTTGACAGTTGCTAGGATGCCAAACACTGACCTCTGCCCATGGTCACATGTTGTGACAGTGGAATCCTTTTTACACTTTTGGTCATGGTGCATCTCCAACCTGACACTGAGAATACCCATGGTGACATGCGCAGTAGTTGACCCCATGAGGTGCCGACGAAGCTCTGTTCTTCCTCTTCATGATAGCTGCATCAAAAGAAAATGAAGAATATTTAGTTCCCTTGGAATTGAGAGCCTTGCTCAAAAATGAATGGAAAGCTATGAAAATACCAGAAAAAATCCTGACACACAAAACCTCGGCTGGGTTTCTACCAGCAATGCAATTGTAGCTCTGATCTGAGCATTGAATCACGGCCGGACTAAATGCCACATTTCAATGAAGATATTTCTACAGAATCCTTAAAGTGTCAGAGAAATATATATATATATTAATTAATTAAATATGTAGTGCGAAAAAGAGAGCAAGAAAACCAAGTAATTAGGTAGTGTACGTGGATTCATTGTCCAGACAGAAAAATAATGGCAGTGAGGAAGAAGGTGTTCCTAAAAAGTTGAGTGTGTGTCTTCAGGCTCCGGTACATCCTCTGTGATGGTAGAAATGAGAAGAGGGCATATTCTGGGTGATGGGGTTCCTTAATGATGGATGCCACCTTTCAGAGGCATTGCCCTTTTGAAGAAGTCCTTGATGCTGGGGAGGCTAGTGCCCACATAGAAATGACTAAACTTACAACTTTCTGCAGCATTTTCTGATCCTGTACAGTGGCTCCTCCACACCAGATGGTGATGCAACCAGTTCGAATGGTACATCTGTAGAAATTTGCAAGAGTCTTTGGTGACACAACAAGTTTCCTCAAACGCTAAGTGAAATATAGCTGCTGTTGTGCCTTCTTTGTAATTGCATTAACTTGTTGGGCCCAGGATAGATCTTCAGAGATGTTGACATCCAGGAACTTGAAACTGCTCATCCATTCCAATGCTGATCCCTTGATGAGGACTGGTGTGTGTTCCCTCGACTTTTCCTTCCTGAAGGCCGCAATCTATTTCTTGCAAGGTTATTGCTATGACGCCACTCAACCTGCTGAACTATCTCACTCGTGTACTCCTCCTCATCACCATTTGAAATTCTGTCAACAGTAGTTGTGTCACTGGCAAATTTATAAATGGCATTTGAGCTGTGCCTAGCCACACAGTCGTGGGTTTAGAGTGAGTAGAGCAGTAGCCCATGCTCACATTCTTGAGGATGTTTAATTAAAGCTCGTTTAAAGCTAATGTGAATCTGTTTCTGCTGGGCAATAATTTTCATCCTGCAGATTTCTGAAAATAATGTCTAAATCTTGACTCTTTCTTTGGGTGAAAGTAATAGTTTCTGATTATGGTGATAAAACATGATGGACTCGTTATTTGAATGTATTGGCCACAACATTAACTGCTAAAAGTAATAACAAAATATCTTCTGCAGAATTACATTTAAAAAATGGAAATGGGTTCTGCATGACAGCATGATACACTGTAGTGTGATTGATGGCTACGTAATTTATATGTCAAAGAAGATCACAATTCCTATTGATATTTCATTCATGTGGTATTATACTACCATAATATGATATTGAATATATACTTTACAGTTAGCGATTGTAGACAAGATTCATTCTTGCATGGTGTAATTTTTCAAAGAGCTAATCTTTGAAAATGCACAGAACGTGGATGCATTTTGATACTAAAAACCAGGCCAGCATGATAGCAAATAATTTTGGATGACTGAATGTTCGATGGATGTCACAGAATATTTTCTTTCAAACGGCGGATTAAAATAGTGCAATTTGCTACATTTTGAAAGAAAAATGTCTTCTACCAAATATTTACTCTCTAGAAAACCAATGGAATTCTAAGTATATCCCAATGTCATTGAAAATTAATCCAGCAATATGCACTACATTATGTTGCACTGTGTAAATGTGGTTATCATTGTAGACGTACAGAATCAAAATGTAAACCTAGAGAAGGAATCAAAGATATCCCCAAGGCATGTTGTTGAATACACTGAAAGAAAATGACAATTATAAAAGAGGTCAAGTTAGCTTCCAATGATTGTTTATTGTCAACCTACTCACTAACAAATTCAGCAATTTTTGATAAAATATTTTGATTATGTTCTTATAAATGAATGAAACATGGATATGGAACATATCATCTGGGATAATCTTCACTATTTGGGAAAAGTAGTTTTTAACTTATTTTAATTATTTCTTTATAATCAAGTGAAAAAAATAGTTAGGGCTGGGGAAATTGGTAAGGAGATTGCATAGAACTCTTAATTGGACAACCATCATACCTCGCTGTTCCTCAATTTACATGCCAAAAATTCAAACAGAGGAATAATAATTGCGTTCCTTCAACAATTTTTAAATTATCTGAGATTCTTTGTGACGGTACAAAGCATGCAGACGGGAAAACTTCCACAAAATGGCTGCCAGGCTGTGCTGTCATGCTCAAATCAGAATTCCACAATGAACAAGCAGCATTCTCAGCAAAGCACAGAGTAAGATACACCAAACATCTTGACTCCAGCAAACGAAGTTTGCAGAGTTGGAGGCAATTTGGCTAAAGTTTCATCATTTAAGAGACAGGATAAAGGTAACATTGTATAGGGCATGTGGTGATATAAAATAAAGCGTTAGTTGCTAATTTCTTGGCCAACCAATTCAACCAGTGTAGGTAATAAATCCCATTTTCATAACCCTTCCTGTGACTGCTCCATATTCCACGGTGCAGGCACATGCACAACTGAACTGGGTGACTCATGCTCACAGCAGTGGTCCCTTTCTAGACCATCACTGGGCCAGTACACTGCTGTTCCAGCAGCAGACAGGATTTGGAAAATAATCACCTTCCTGTTTTGCTCCCATTGTAATAGATGGCTCTCTGCTGAAATGAAACTGGTCCCCAGTAAAGTTGATTATCTTTCCCAGAAGTTGATTAAGGCTCTTGCAGACAACAGTATGACTCACACTAGCTTGCAACAAATGTAAACATTACAGATGTCCCAAAGAGCAGATGAATTGCGAAAAGGTTAGGATATATTGGTGGTAATCTGGTCGTGTATGTAAACACAAGGAACAGTGTTGTCCCAGAGACAGTTAAACTGTTGGCCTATGTACTCCACTCCAAGCAATGAAAAATATAGTTTATGCGCTATAACTTGGGAGTCAACGCAGAAAAGGACCAGAGCATTATCTTAATATTTATTAAATAATGTCTTTTTAAAGATATTAAAAAAATTAGTTGCACAACTAAAATTCTGTCAAAATCACAAGAGTTTAGGCAAAATCTGGAAATCCAAAGCAACACACACACAATGCTGGAGGAACTCAGCAAGCCAGGCAGCATCTATGGAGGGAAATAGCAGTTAATGTTTTGGGCTGAGATCCTTCATCAGGACTGTCATGTTCTGTCAAATGCATGTACTGGAAAACACATATTGAGGAGGGGGAGGGTTACCTTGCTGCTGCTTGTGCATGGAAGGGGGGAGTGGGGGGCTTCCGGTTTTTACTGTCACTCTTTCTTTGGGGCACCCTTCTGCTTTCATGGATGCCTGCAAAGAATAAGAATTTCAGGATGTATATTGTATACATTCCTCTGATATTAAATGGAAATATTGAACTATTGAACTATTCTGACAAAACTAACCACTACACAAGATTACTAGTTCTGTCCACATCCGAACTGGTATACAGACCTACACGACTCTGTTCATGACTTTTAATTCTTCAGAATGTGATTCCTATATCTACATTGCACTGTACTTAAGAAGAAGAAGGATCTGATAATACTCAGGCACGAAGATGCGCACTCTGGATTATTCACATCTGAAAAAATCAATTTTTTTTTCTGACAAAATCAAATTCTTTGTTGTTTATGATAAATTCTTGGTTTATGACATTTTTCAGTAGCTATCTCAAAGAACATATTCTATTTGCAGAGAGTTCATGGATCTGAAACCATATCGACTTAGTAGGGACTCGTCAGCAACTGTCTGCAGTTCCGCCAGGATAACCTGGTTAGGCAGCTTTCCAAAGGTACAAGGGAAGGGTATTTCATATTAGATGCTGCCATCTGTTCTTATTCAGATTAACTATGCGTGCATCCTTTGGTCTTGGTTACATCTAACAACCTGCCAGTAGCATTCATAATAATTCAGATGTACTGCTGATTGTAATTAAGACAGTTTCTCAGAGCCATTCTTCCCCCAATGTCCAATGTAATTAAATTCCCGAGTAAATAGCCCACTAAAAATCCTGTTCTTGTCACTGTAAGGGGCTTTACAATTGTATCAAGATTACTTCTCAGAGGATTTTTTTCAGAAGCACTTCACGCTATGAATAAAAAAAGAGTCCCACTATTTACCTAAGATGTTTTGATTGGGACGCAGAGCAATAAAGTGTCTGAGCAACTGTCATTAAAAGAGCATCCGATTTTAGATAAACATTTCATTGTGCCTTAGAACACCATCAATGTGTCAGTAAAAGGTAACAAAACCTCTACTTAATTGCCTAGAACAATATGTATTAAAGTGACTAATGCTGCAGAACACAGATTTTAATTGAGAATGATACACACTTGCATTCTACATATTTTCAAAATAAAGGTGCAGCTTGTCATAATTTCAGTGATGCTGGTTGATAGTGTTCTCTGCTTGGTGAGATTTCATAGTTAATACTTGATATCAGTATATTGCTAGACTCAGCATGATTCTTAAATATCCTTTAAATTAGTTAATAGATTAAATACAGCAACTTTATAATCTACAGTGGCATGCAAAAGTTTGGGCATCCCTGGTCAAAATTTCTTTTACTGGTAATAGTTAAGCGAGTAGAAGATGAACCGATCTCCAAAAGTCATGAAGTTAAAGATGAAACATTCTTTTCAACATTTTAAGCAAGATTAGTGTATTATTATTGTTTTGTACAGTTTTAGAGTGGGAAAAAAAGGAAAGGAGCACCATGCATCAGTTTGGGCACCCCAAGAGATTTGAGCTCTCAGATAACTTTTACCAAGGTGTCAGACCTCAATTAGCTTGTTAGGTCTATGGCTTGTTCACAGTCATCGTTAGGAAAGGCCAGGTGATGCAAATTTCAAAGCTTTATAAATACCCTGACTCCTTAAACCTTGTCCCAATAATCAGCAGCCACGGGCTCCTCTAAGCAGCTGCCTAGCACTCTGAAAATTAAAATAAATGATGCCCACAAAGCAGGAGAAGGCTATAAGAAGATAGCAAAGCATTTTCAGGTAGCCGTTTCCTCAGTTCGTAATGTAATTAAGAAATGGCAGTTAACAGGAATGGTGGAGATCAAGTTGAGGTCTAGACGACCAAGAAAACTTTCCGAGAGAACTGCTTGAGGGATTGCTAGAAAGGCAAATCAAAACCCCCCGTTTGACTGCAAAAGACCTTCAGGAAGATTTAGCAAACATCACACCATCTGTTAAAAAACTGAAGATGAAAATTGGATGGCTTTTGCAACAGGATAATGATCCACAACACACCTCAAAATCTACAATGGGCTACCTCAAGAGATGCAAGCTGAAGGTTTTCCATGGCCCTCACAGTCCCCTGACCTAACCATCATCGAAAATCCGTGGATAAACCTCAAAAGAGCAGTACATGCAAGACTGCCCAAAAATCTCACAGAACTTGAAGCCTTTTGCAAGGAAGAATGGGTGAAAATCCCCCAAACAAGAATTGAAAGACTCTTAGCTGGCTACAGAAAGCGTACAGAAGGATGAGAGGGGATCTGATTGAAACATATAAGATTATTAAGGGATTGGACACACTGGAGGCAGGAAGCATGTTCTCGCTGATGGGTGAGTCCAGAACTAGAGGCCACAGTTTACGAATAAGGGGTAGGCCATTTAGAACAGAGATGCGGAAAAACTTTTTCACCCAGAGAGTGGAGGATATGTGGAATGCTCTGCCCCAGAAGGCAGTGGAGGCCAAGTCTCTGGATGCATTCAAGAGAGAGTTAGATAAAGCTCTTATAGATAGCAGGGTCAAGGGATATGGGGAGAGGGCAGGAACGGGGTACTGATTGTGTATGATCAGCCATGATCACAGTGAATGGCGGTGCTGGCTAGAAGGGCCAAATGGCCTACTCCTGCACCTACTGTCTATTGTCTATTGTTTACAAGCTGTGATACTTGCCAAAGGGGGTGTTACTAAGTACTGACCATGCAGGGTGCCCAAACTTTTGCTTTGGGCCCTTTTCTTTTTTTGTTATTTTGAAACTGTAAAAGATGGAGATAAAGAAGTAATCTTGTTTAAAATATTAAAGAAATATGTCATTTAACTTTTGGCCTTTGGGAAATCAGGTCATCTTTTACTCGGTTAGCTATTCACAGTAACAGAAATTTTGACCGGGGTGCCCAAACTTTTGCATTTCACTGTATTTGACAATATAAATCATGATTGTCTTGTATTTAGGTGGTGATGACTTAAAGATGATGTAGTTCTACAACCATTGCTTTGCAACTTCTGTTGCAGATGTGTGTTGACAAGGTATGTATTTCCAAAATCTTCCTATTATAAACAATAAACAAATAAACTAATTTTGGATAAGTAGGATTGCATGATAACTATTAAAACTTCAGAAATTGTCACGTTAGCTTTACTTTTACAGTTGCAGGTCACTGATCATGGGAGTGTGGTAGGCAGTGAGCTGGATAGAAACAAACCAAAGGACAATGAAGCTGGTCAGACAACATGCATTAGATTGAACAGGTTAGAATTATGTGAGAGACTGTTCATGAGGCTTAAACAGGTAAGCATGACACCATGTTGACCAGATCCAGTTGATAGATGCTGACTAATCCTGTCCCTGATACTCTATCAGTTGTTTCCATTGTGTAACTTAATAACCTCAATTATCCTAATGGCTCAACATGAATATCAGCGAGAATCACATATTATTTCCCATTGCCAAATGACTTTGGATTTCTTTGGCTTGAAATGCTACCCTCAATGCATTGCCCTACCTTTGAATGCCAATACGATTAGCGCATTATTATGTGCATTACCCTCAGGTACTGTGGCTCCAAAGCTAATGAATGGCTATTAATTGTGAAACCATTCAAAATGGATCAGGAGTATAACGTGTACATCTGCAGCGGTGAACTGATCCAAGGAAAGCATATATTATACTGACATTCCAGATGTTTGGTCCCAGGTCGTTGACATAAACGGTTCAGGGATTTGTTCATTAGCCTGTAATGATCAGTGTCAGATGTAAGGATATTAAGAGCCATTTTGGCCAAATACTTTGTAGGGTCGCTAGGTGAAGCCAGTGAATCCTTTACTGCCCATTCAGTCAGTACTTCTCTCTCACTACTCCACTGGTTGGTGATGTTCCATTCCCCAAAGCCTCTCTCATCCTCCTGCTCTTTTCCCTCCTGCTATCCTTTGTCTTGCACCTGGAATCTCCAGGCTCAGTGTCTGCTGACTGCTCCACCTCAGACTCCAGGCCTGTCTTTAGTTAGACAGGTTGGCCAGCTTACAGTGTGCAGCGATGAAATCTCCACACTATAGGGCATGTAGAGCATATTATGTACTGTATATTATGGGATTTTCCAGAATTGCTGGCTTCACACAAGAAGAGATAGCTATTACATAGAACAAACAGCAGTACAGCAAGGGCAAAAGGCCATTCAGCTCACAATATCAGTACTTGACCAAACTAATCCCATTTTCCTGCTCATGGTCTATATCCCTTCATTCCCTCCTTGCCCATGTGCCTCTCTCTTAAATGTTGTTAGCAAATCTGATTCCACTGCTTCCCCTGGCAGCACGTTTAAGCCATGCACCACTCACTGTGTAAGAAAGATAGTGATCACTATTCCCAAAATGCTCCCCACTGAAGTTCTGACCAGCTGGCCGGGTTCATTTCCGAAATACAAGATCTAGTACAGCCCCTTCTGGGATTGTAAGTGTCAACCTACTGTGTCAAGAAAAACTCCTGGATGGCGAACAAAATCTGCACCTAAGCCTCTGGCACCAAGTTGGATGAATATTTCAAATACTAAGATTGTATATTCAGCAGTTTCCTCTGTCCCACCAAGGTATGCAAATCAATATTGCAAAGGAAAGTTGATTTAATTAAACTGAAGGAGACTTAATCAATTCAACTGTTAGAATGTACAGGCAGAATGAGAACAGCTTGATGATTTTATTGTGCAAATTGTTCCTTGTTTTACTGAGTGTTTCAGTATTTCAAGGAGACAGAAGAAGGGTGTTTATGAAGGAAATGTTTCTTCCATCCCTTAGATAAATGGATGAAACACATGGTAAACAAAACTTTGGATTTTCATGGGCAATTTTACAGATATTTTTGTCAAGGCTTCACCAACTTTCTATCAATATTATTCCCCCTGAAGTCTCTGCAGGATTTCACCTCAAATGATTGACTTATGCTATTGCTCCATCCTGGGTTGCATTCCAGACTAGTTTAATATTGTGTTTATTTGACACATCCTTTGAGCAAGTAGTAAAATTGGTTATTAAATGCTCCCAATAGCATGTGTCTTACATAGCCTCTGAAAACCAAGTCCAGCTCCTGACCTTAATCCTGGCAGAACCATTTTGAAGGACAGAAGAAGGGGCAAAGGTGGGTGCCTTAGAAACCGTTCCTCCAGGCAGATGGGGCTCATCAGCCGTGGCTGGCAGCTCACCTAGTAGAAGGAAAACTCTGATCTTAAACATATTCTGCCTTGTAGCTATACGCAATCATGGAGAAGGCTTTGGGAGTAATCCTCCGGCAAAAATCCAGAGCTGGAGTCTTTAAGGTAGTCCGACATTAAGCTCAATGCTGTTGGGCTACTCTTGCGACCCCAGTGCTGCCAAACTGTTTTGGGCTCTGCTGGTCCATTGGATTCACCAGCTGTGTGTACAGGGAGCCTGCTGCATGGGCAACAGTTTGCTCTCCATATCACGCTGTCCTGGTTTGCATATGTGTAGACAGTTAATGTGCAACATCAATAGTCAATTCTGACCAATGGAGCAAAATTTGCAATAGCTGACCATCCTGTGGACTAAATAACAGTTCTGCCAAAAAAAGGTATCCATTTTGAATAAGAATCTGTCTCTTCCCTTTTATATTCCAGACAACTAATTGTGTTTTTCCAGCATTCTGTTTTTTATCTTTCTGCTATGTAGCATTTACAGTTTGTCCTTCTAGATCAAATTTTTTGCCTGTGAACCTCTTTACTTAATCTTTCCATGTTAATTTGGTCTGAAGTAGAACTGCATCATTGAGCTTTTTGATTTCCCAGTCCTGGAGAAAAGCCAGCTCACCATATCTATACCCCTCACGGCTTTATATGAGGTTTGAGGTCACTCCTCAGCCTCCTATGCCCCAAGGAGTAACAGCTCAGTCTGTAAAACCTCTCCCTATAATTCAATACCATGATTCCTATCAACATTCTTATAAATCAATTTTGTATTCTTTCCAGTTTCATTATGTTCTTCCTATAACAGGGTGACCAAATCTGAATGCAATATTAATTGGATGGGACATATTCCACTCACCTCTCTGTCTCTGTCTCTCTGTCTCTCTCTGCCCCCCTCTCTCTCTCTGCCCTCTCACTCTCTCTCTACTCCCCTCTCACTGTCTCTCTGCAACCCCTCTCACTGTCTCTCTGCCCCCTCTCACCCTCTCTCTGCCCCCTCTCTCTGTCCTCTCACTCTCTCTCTCTGCCCCCCTCACTCTCTCTCTGCCTCTCTGCCCCCTCTCACCCTCTCTCTGCCCCCCCTCTCTCTCTCTCTCTGCCCCCTCTCTCTCTCATGACTTATGAACAGCATGGCTGATGGTTCTGGTGGGAAACTCACATTCCTTATTCACATCTTTAACATTCCTCAACACCTGATATCCTAGCACTCAGTACAATCAGCTCTGTCAAATGTAGCAGTAATCGATACTTGCAGTGGTCCGTGTGAGAGAATGTTGTGCCATGCATTGCCCCTTGCTGGATCGAGTTTCCTCTGGAGAGGAAACAAACAGTGATAACCACAGAGCTCACATTTTTTCAGAGTTTCACAGTTCTTCCTGTCATCCTATAATCTTGCACCAAACGCACGTTAATAGACCTCTTCCAGTAATCTGATTGCCACGTGCCTTCACCCTTGTGAATTGTGGGCAACACTTGAGGTGCTCTGTACTCAGCAGCTTTGTTTCCTGTGGTATGCAGCCTCTGAACACTGAACTCTGTCACAGCTTGGGAACCATGTATCATAGGGCAGTTCCTTTCTGCAATGGCTATACCTGATAGAAAGGTTTGACCTGAGAACATTGTTTGGAGCAACAAATAATGTGCTGGAGGAACTCAAACATGAGGAAATCTGCAGATGCTGGAAATTCAAGCAACATACACAAAATGCTGGTGGATCGCAGCAGGCCAGGCAGCATCTATAGGGAGAAGTACAGTTGACATTTTGGGCCGAGACCCTTCATCACCCCACCCCATCAGCCTCCGGGTCCGATGTATAATTCTCCGTAACTTCCACCACCTCCAATGGGACCCCACCACCAAGCACATCTTTCCCTCCCCACCCCTTTCTGCTTTCCGCAGGGATCGCTCCCTACACAACTCCCTTGTTCATTCGTACACCCCATCCCTTCCCACCGATCTCCCTCCCGGCACTTATCCTTGTAAGCGGAACAAGTGCTACACCTGCCCTTACACTTCCTCCCTCACCACCATTCAGGGCCCCAGACAGTCCTTCCAGGTGAGGCGACACTTCACCTGTGAATCGGCTGGTGTGGTATACTGTGTCCGGTGCTCCCGGTGTGGCCTTTTATATATTGGTGAGACCCGACGCAGACTGGGAGACCGTTTCGCTGAACACCTACGCTCAGTCCGCTAGAGAAAGCAGGATCTCCCAGTGGCCACACTGCTCCCTTGTTTGTATCCAGATGGGAAGGTTGACCAGGAGTGAAAATAAATGTCTTCCCTTTATGATCAGATCACTGACATAATGTCAGCTGCTTCTTACTGGCACACAGCGCCAGGCTGAACCTGCTTACATTAACCTCTGGTTTGAGCCACAGTATGGTGAACCAAGTCCTTTTTTAGCAGGTTTCCAGCTCTTTTGACTCAGAATACAACTTTGACTCTTTGCCAGGAAGCTTGAAACTGACTCATGGAGGGTATCAGTCCTTTGCTACATCCTCCTCTTGCTTGCAAGGCCTCAGGTGAACGCTGCTACTATTTCTATGGTCACTAGATTAGAAAATAAGTTAGAGTTCACATCTCTAAATTCCTGTCAAGTACTGTCATTCTGGAACCAGTTGAAGTCAGTCAGAGCTGCTGCTTGGCCCATTTTCCTGGCCGACGGCCTAGAAAGGATTAGATATACCAAAGCAAACTACTGTGGATGCTAGAAATCTGAAATAAAAAATGGAACGGTCTGGAATTCTTCAGCAGACCAGTACTATGGTGATAGATCTTGCTCCCTGTGCACTTCTCATGCAGCAAGTCAATCCTAACAAAACCAATTTCCCTGAACTATTTATACAGGGTCCCCTGACTTTCATCAACTTGGACAGCCTTGAATTGTCTCTCATTCAAAACTTTTTAAAAATCCAATATTTGCCCTGTCTGGCTACATTAATCACATTTGATCTTTTTAATGGCAATAAATATTACCTTTCAAAAATCGTGTAACTTTTTTGGCTGACTGTTCACAAGAATTTTCACTTTGATCTTAATGTTCTTGCAATTTAGTTGTTTCTCCACTGAGGAAGATGGATGGGCTTCAATTCCTGAGGGTATAAATTCAAAAGATTTTTATATTGAGTTACATGTGTCACATTAGTTTTATGGATTGTTTGAACAATCAGTATTTTCTGACAATTTGGGCGAGTGAGTGAGGGATTGAAAGAGAATTGAAGTTCAGTCATGATTTTGATGATGTAGGAAGTTGTACCACTGACTGGATACTAAGGACCTTATTTGCATTTTTGTTGTGCGGTTTTACTTTGTCATGTGGGAATTTGCTGATCTTGTTCTTTTCACTCTGATTTGTTAAAACGTTATGTCTGTGTGGAGTGTTGTTATAACAGTCACCTGGTCTTCAGGAAGAGAAAAGAAATTTGCATTCAACTTCCAGTCAGTCCAGAAGAAGGGTTGTGACTTGAATTCTCAACCCACGAGAAAATCTGCAGGTGCTGGAATTCAAAGAAATAGTCATTGACTGTTTCACAAACAAGAGAAGATCTGCAGATGCTGGAAATCAAGCAACACACACAAAACGCTGGAGGAACTCACCAGGCCAGGCAGCATCTATGGAAAAATGTACAGTCAACATTTCAGGCTGAGACCCTTCAGCAGGGCTCAGTTCCTCCAGCATTTCGTGTGTGTTCATTGACTATTTACTCCTTTCCATAGATGTTGCCTGACCTGCTGAGATGATCCAGTATTTTGTGTATGCTGAAACATCGACTGTCCGTCTTTCTGACCTGCTGAGCTCCTTGGGCAATTTTGCTTTTTGCTCTCAGAACAGCACAGACTTGACAAATTATTTTGGAGGCATGGAGACACAAGAGATTGCAGATGCTGGAATCAAGAGCAACAAACAATCTGCTGGAGGAACTCGTTGGGTTTAGTGGCATCTGTGGAAGGAAAGGAATTGTCAACCTATTGGGTAGAATTTCTGCACCAGGGCTAGAGAAGTATAATCACAATGGTAAATTTTGGGAGAAAGGAATCTAACATATATTTTGTGGCGACACTTACTCTGGCTATGCCTGTATTAAACTTACCTCAGGAATAAGCAGGTTGTAGAATTATCCAATTTGTGTGCTATGGTAAAAAAAAGTTGTTAACCACTCATGACAAAAGGATCACTCCAAAGGAAGCCTGTTTGTAGTCATTCTCCAAGATTGCTGTAATTTCTTGCACTCAGTGTCCTCCAGTTATTCTACTGCCACTGGAAAATCTCCCCGTAGGGGCACTCACTCAGGCAATGGCTGGGGGAAGTCAAGGATTAACAGAATGCATAATATTTATGGATTGATATCTTTGTGGATATTCCACGGATTAATTTGTGACTATTTTAGAATGGTAATTTTACATTGTTTTTATCTTGGCATTGTAGCAAGTAGACATTGAGCTCTGAATACACAAGGATCAGCCTTTTATTGGATCTCTTTCTCCTCCTCCTCCTTAGATGGAAGCAATGTTTGGTAAACCAGGACAAAAAGAACAATTGAAATTTTTGAAGAAGTTAGTATGCTTGTAGCTAAAGTTACCCATTTAGTTTTTGGAGACTCTTTAAAGATTTGCAAATGAATTCAAGTAGCTGTGGAGTGGAACAGTAACACTCAACAATAATTCATTCACTTGGAAGTGTGTCCTACAATCATTGTGATAAAAATCTACATTGGCTGAAAATATTGCCATTAAATGAATTGCATCAAATGTATTTCACACTTAAAATGACTGCCATCTTTTGTCGCAATGATGTTAGTACTGGCAGAGTTCTAACATTGGAGTGGAAGCTCCAGCTGATTCCCCTGTAAACTTGATGTTAAGGCATATTACAGCTGTCAGTTTTCTACGGAAACATTTTGATTGTGTCTCTCCGGTTTTACGGTACCTTTCTGAAGACCAGAATTTATACTTTGTCCATAATTCAATTCTCACATTTCACTTAGACATTAAAAAGAGTCTAGCCAGCACAATAAGGCAACTCAATGGAGGTTAGTTCTCTTCCTCCAATGCTTTTTTGCTACATCATCAAGAAGGTTCTACATGCATGGGTAAATGACTCTCACAAAGAAGATAGCATTCTAATAAATGAAATAAACAGCATAAAGCTGGGTGAAGATATAACCACTGGGACACTAATAATTTGATAAGAAATTTTGTTAGATTCAAGTAAGTGCTTTCAAGATCACTGTGATTTAATGCCATTCCTTTGCTATATGGAAAACCTGGGCTGGTAAGTTGACTACACAGGAATTATGTAATCATTACTCTGCGGCTGTTTCATGCTATCACTCCAGGAGGCAAATCGAGGATGTTGAACATATAATACTGGACTCATTGCCAAGCTGTGTTCACATAAACAGACTAAAAGCCACAAAGGAGCAAACAACTGAGACACAGCAAGGAGGAAACAGTTATAAGTGGAGTATGAACCACCAAATTATGAATCAATCATTTATAATTTTATAGGCATTTTTGTTCCCTTCAAGTTACTTTGACAATACTCATGATGTGATAATTAACTTCAGCTTAAGGCAGCTAGAACAATGCTTGAAATTTTTTTGTAGAAATTCATTCTATTGATACTACGTGTGGAATAATAATGCCTTTTGGGCATCTCTTTCCATACTAAGCAACTTTCCATGGAAGTCAAACAGAAGTCAAACTTCATGTAACTTTGGAATTGATAAGTATATTGATTTTTACCATGGGAACTAAAGTTCCTCAAGTTTTCAAACAGCCTGAGAGTAAATGTTATGAGATTCTGGTAATGGCACCTCACGAAGGCTGGGTGCAAGTCAGAAGATCTTATATACCTGTTTCTTTCCAGAACCTGTTTTTATGAATTGCTTTCTCAAATATGCATGAAAGCTGCATCGTGGGTCTGTGAGAACCTTGTGAAACATTTACGTTACCTATCTCATCTTGAATTCCACCACCTCAAATGACATTGCACGCTCCCCAGTCATGTAAACTGTTCACAACTACATGATGACTCCATAGACCACATCTCTTTTGAAGCTCCATGATTGCTGCAGTTGAATATATTTGCTATTTGTCAGTCTTGCTTTTTGCAGAGATGTTTCAGCAGTTTGATTGGAGAAGTTCCTCTGCAATCAACCCAATGAATGTGGTGGTACATGTTTTATCTACATTCAGTGGCCATTTTTTAGGTACCTCCTATACCTAATAAAGTTGCCACAGGAATGGAACATGGTGTAGCCTTCTGCTGCTGTAACCCATGTACTTTGAGGTTTGACATGTTGTGCATTCAGGTATGCTCTTTTGCACACCACTATTGTAATGCATGTTAATCTGAGTTTCTGTCACCTTCCTGTCAGCTGGAACCAGTTTGGCAATTCTTCTCCGACCCTACTCATTAACAAAGAACTGCAGCTTACTGGATATTTTTTATTTGTTTATTGCACCATTCTCTGTAAACTCTAGAGACCGTTGTGTGTGGGACCCCCAGGAGATCAGCAGTTTCTGAGAAACTCAAGCCACCCCATCTGGCACCAACACAGTCAAAGTGATTTAGGTCACATTTCTACCCATTCTGGTGTTTAGTCTAAAAAAAACAACTGAATCTCTTAACCACGTCTGCAAGCTTTTATGCATTGAGTTGCTGCCACATGATTGGCTGATTAGAAAAAATCTATTTACAAACAGGTATACTGAACGAAGAGGCCAATGAGTGTATCATACTGAGAATATCATTGACTCTTCCCATGATCTTGCTTTGGATGATGGGGAGCAAACCCTGAGGCGTGGTGATACTTCATGTGTCATGTTTGACACTGTTAGCACTCCCAAGTTGTCTTAGTATATTACATTTACTTTTGTGAATCAGCAGAGAACTGGGCTGACACTAACAACTTCCAATACAGCATCAATTCTGGAGGTCAAGACTGAATTAAGTTTTAGTGCAACAAAACACTCCCTAACTACATCTCAAACATTTACCAACTAAGCCAATCTGTTCTTTTATTCCCCTCTTCTGTGGAACATGTGACTGATGTTTAAGAGCAGAAACATATTCACTGCTATCTGAGTGGAAAGGAAATATTGTTTGGAATGTATATAGAATTTTATCACCTCTCAACTGTGAAGCCAAGGTCCATAAAGGGTTTTGTTGGAATGTATTTTTAATTGGCAACACTATTGTACTTGGAGATATAAACTTAACCATCATTTCTTCTGGTAAAAGTTTGAAAATGCATTTCAATTTGTTTAATGTTCCACTTGAGTAGTTTGCCTGAAGCACTCAGAGAAACATAGATAAGCTAGAACGATTTATGAGTCAACTGTCCCAAGTTTTTCTTGAGATAGATCCATGCATCCTGTCTAATAAATATTTCATTCCTCATTGGTGAATGGTACCAAAATATTTCAAAATTTAATTGAGTTTCTAAAACTTAAATAGTTGCATTCATCACTGATAATTATGATTTCATAAAAGTGTCAAATAAGAACATTGTGATGTTGGGGAATGACTAAATGTTGTCCAAGTAACTGGAGCCCTTGATTCCCTTGACATAGAGCCAGAGCAAGTTTTGCATCTCCCAGAGAGGACAGACAGGGCTTTGGCTTAATATTTCATTCCATAATCTAGCATTCCATCGGTACCCACACAATTATCAATCTGGATCAGATGCTTGAGTCTTTGGAGTGGGCTTTCAACACACAATATTTTGGCCTGTTGTGTTACCTCCTGCTGAATGTTGTTTGAGGTTGTTTGTTCTGCACAAATTACCTGCTGTGTTTCCTGCAGTGTCTACACATCAAACAAAGTTAATGAGTAGCAAAGCATTTTGGAATATCCTGAGTTAGAGAGAGATATCATATAAAATTAACCTGTTGTTTGTTGTTTTGTTACATTCTCATTTAACGGTGGCTTATTTCATAGAAATACTCCCTACAATTGAGGGTAAATTGATGAGACCCCTCTTTTAATTTGCCTCCATAAGTGTTGGCTTAGAACACTGCAATTCAGCTGATATATGTCAAGATTCATGTAATGATTTTAACCAATATTGTTATCTACATTGCTTCAGTCATGCTGAGAAATTACCACATCTGAGCTGTTTTCCTTTGTGATTGAGGTGAATCTTCTTAATACAGTCCGTGTGGAGAAGACATGCTGTCTGTACTGCTGGGAAGGAATCAGCTACTTTTGATATCATGCCAATGAAAGACTTGTATTACATTTCTGTGTCACAACATTGTGGGACCTGAGTGGAAGCTTTTAGTTCTAGTTTAGGTGTGGATGTGTAGACAAAGAAGACTTGATAACTCCTGCAGTATACCATTATATATAGTCATGGAGGGAGTATTAGTTTTAGTGGATGGGACCCCAATAAAGCAGGGTGTTTTGTTTTCAGAAGTATTGGACTTGCTGTGTGTTTGGGCAGGAGCACAATGTTCTATTATGTCCCTAATCTGTACATTGCACATGATTTAAGGGCGTTGGTGAGTCACTAGTAAGTGCACCAGTTACTTGATATGTTTATATGTCTGATCGAGTCAAGTTTCTGGTCAATGGTGATCTCTCTGGTTATTATTGCTGTGGAACATGGTGATAGTAATGTCATTATGAGTTAAAGAGAGGTGTCTATACTCTCTCTTGATACAAGTGCTCATTCCCTGACCTTTATGCGGTGCAAATGTTACTTGCTACTTATCATCACTTGCTTGAATATTACATAAGTAAAACATTACATCTGTTTGACAGCAGTTTGTAGACAGGGAACAGTGTTAATGTTTCAGGTCAATGAACTGAAACAGCTCTGACAAAAGATCATTGACCTGAAGTATTAGCTCTGCTTCTCAAATCTAGATATTGTCCAAGACTTGCTAAATATAGGCATAGACAACTTAGTTATCTGCATAGTAGCAAATAAAACTGAAGACATCCATTGAGAACCATCCCTGGGTTCTAACCTCATGGTAATGGGTAGATCATTGATGAGAGTGCTGAAGGTGGTTGAGATTAGGCTATTTTTCTGAAGTTTTCTGAGAGGAATATCTTATGATCTCAAACTATCTCTATCCTGGTGGTGGGTGTGATCTTTGCTTATAGGGAATTGTCCATCTTGATTCCAAATAATGCACTTTACTTCTTCTGTTCTAGGGAAGCAATGTTGTTCTACTTTTTAAGGAAATGGGTAGGTTTTGGTAACCACTAAATCTTATTAGACCAGTGTGTTGCTTCAGCACTCCTTGATGCCTAAGCTGAGGGCAGGAAATGTTTTCATTTCAGTATGTACACAGCTCAACCATTCCTTGAAGCTCCCAATGCTTCATATAAATATAATTCAGTGTGCTTCAGTGTTCACGTTGCAGGTGGAAACCCAAAACTCGATGGTCAGATCTAACCAACCTTTCATTGTACAATCATAAAAATGTATGAGACAGAAAGTGGCCATTCAGCCCACTGCATCCATGTTGGTCAAAGAAGGGCTGCCAGCTTATTTCACTTCCCTGCACTTGCTCAGTAACCCTGCAGATCATGGCTCTTCAAGCACTTCCTTGATGTGGTGAGTGTTTCTGCTTCAACAACCCTTTCTAGCAGTGAGCTCAAGAATCCTCCCATCTCTGAGAGGTAAGAAAATTCCTCAGCTCCCCTCTAATATATTTCTCAATTACTTTAAGTGCACATCATAATGTTTTAGACCACTCTTCTACAGGAAATTTGTCCTTCTGATCTACCCATTCTTGATGCCTCAGATTCCTGTTACAAAGAAAATAACCTTGGCCTATCTAGCATTTTCCCACACCTACAATTTTACAGTTCTGTCAACATTTCTGTAAGGGCCCTCTCCAATATAATCACATTTTCTTGGAAGATGGTGAATATCACTATGCAGTACCCAAGCTGTACTCAAGTGATGCATACATATCAACAAACACTGGTGGAAAGTAGATCAGACTGCATCTGTGTAGACAGAAACAGAGTGAACAATTCAGTTTGATTGTCTTTTATCATTTCGTACAGTTTTAACTCATTGCTCATATATTCAATGCCTTGATTAATAAAGGATAGCATGATTCATGCTCTTTTAACCACCTTATACAGTAAATCTGTCCTGTAGCTTGATCTTTGGGAAAGCACTCTGGGATAGAATCACAGAGTCATAGAAAAGTACAACACAGAAACAGGTCCTTCAGGCAATCTGTTCCATGCTAAATGATTCTATCGGCCTATTACATCGACCTATGCTCAGATCATAGCCTTCCATACCCTTTCCTTCCATGTACTTATCCAAACTTCCCTTAAATGATGAAATCCAGCTTGTGTGCACCACTTGTGCCAGCAGCTCGTTCCACACTCCCATGAATCTCCCCTCATGTTCTCCTTAAATTGCTTGCTTTTCACACTTAACCCATGACCTCTGGTTGTAGTCCTACTCACCTCAGTGCCAATACCCTATCTATCCCCCACATAACTTTATGAAGGCTAATGTGCCAAAAACTCTCTTTATGACCCTATCTGCCTGTGTCTCCACTTTCAATGAATTATGGACCTGTATTCCCAGGTCCCTTTGTTCTATTACACTCCTCAAAGTCCTACCCTTCACTGTGTAAAACCTATCCTGGTTGGCCCTACTGAAGTGCAATGCCTCACACTTGTCTGCTTTAAATTCCATCTGCCATTTCTCAGCCCATTTTTCCAGCTGGTCCAGATCTCACCGCAAGCTCTAATTGTCTTCCTTGCTGTCCACTACACCACCAATCTTGTTATCATCTGCAAACATGCTGATCCAGTTAATCACATTATCATCCTGATCGTTGATATAGATGACAAACAACAACAGACCCAGCACCAATCCCTGTGGCACTCCACTAATCACAGGCCTCCAGTCAGAGAGGCAACCATCTACTACCACTCTCTCACTTATCCCCACAAAGTCAATGTCTAATCCAATTTACTGCTTCATCTTGATCTCTTTGTTCCTCTATATCACTCAATGTCCTCTGTATCTTTTAGCCTTTATTTCACTTTTAAAATGCATTACTTCACACTTCTCTGAATTAAACTCCATTTGCCATTTTTCTTAATTTATCAGACCATTCATTTTGTCCCTACCGTGTGAAGCTTTCCTTCTCACTCTTAACTTACATGACCAATTTGTGTATATCTGCAAGCTCCTCTATTATGTGCACAACATTTAAGTCGAATTCAGGAGCGTGTATTACAAGAAGTGATGGACTGAGTACTACAGCATGTGGAACTATACTGGCACCAAACTTTAAGTTCAAGTTCAAGTTCAAGCAGAAGTTTGATAGTCATTCTACCATACACATGAATACAGCCAAATTAAACAGCATTTCTCTGGGCCAAGGTGTAAAACTCAGTACCAACAGTTGCACATAGCACAAGGCACAAAAAGCACCTATCATTATGATAGCAGTGAAACATACGATCACAAAAAAATATATGTATAGCCCAGGTCCCTAACTGTCATTGCCTGTAGATTAATGGTGCATTTGATTTTGTCTTGGAGCCATGTTTCTGCAAGAACAAGTACACAGTCGTTCCTCATCACACACTAGTGCAGCCGCAGGCATGCTCAATCCAGCTTGCCTTCCACCGAGCCAACACTGGAGTGAAGCATTGATGGGAGGGGCCAAAGCTCAGCCTAGCAGCACCACACCACCTCTGGTGTCTTCCTCACTGGGTCGCCACAGCAGGCAACCCTGCGGCCTGAGGGCCAGGTCCATGTGGCAACTAAGGTCTTGCAGCTCCCCTACCGCCAGTTTTTCCAATGAGCTGGTGAACCAGACTTGCGGTATTTGACAGAAAGGGTCTTTTAGATGAGTATTTTAGGTCTCAAAATACTCATCAACCATTATCTTTTCCTTGCTTCTGTTCAGACAATTTAAAGTCCAATCTACCATTTCTTGGATCTCAAAGATCTTTGCTTTTTTGACCTTGTCAACACTTTGTTAAAATCCTTATGTAGTATATCAAACACACCACCCTCTATTTTTCCTGTTACCTCTTCAAAAACCCATTCAAATGAGTTAGATAGGGTCTTCCCTTGACAATTGATAAAATGGTAAATTGATAAAAAGTTGCATTATTGTCATATGTACTGAGCTACAGTGAAAAACTTGTCTTGCATCAGCAGGTCAAGCAGCATTTGATGATGGAGATGTCAGAACCATCAGCAACATTCTCTCAATTTTTTTTTACATCTCTGGACCAACCATTCCTCTGGGCAGAAAATTTTTACATGGCCTGAAAAATGTGTGGCATTTGAAACATTTTTTATATAATATCATAATACGAGTGTTTAGAATGAAAATTGAGAAATCACATATTTTCAATTTTATTTATTAATTGAAGGGTATAATGGAATACAGCACAATAAAGAGAACTTTTTATGTTTTGTAAACTTTTCTCGACTGTCTTTATTACAAAATCCATTGCCTATAAACTTTGTCCAGATTAATTTCACATCCAGATTAAAGATATGTCTTAATCTTCATTAGATCATCCAAATGTTCCACTTTTAGTCTGTATATGGATTTAGGTTAGATTTAATTCATAAGACTGAATCCATGTTCACAGTCAGCACTAGAAGCTTGAAATGTTCCAATGACGTCAACAAGAATAGATAGTACTTCAAATTCTTCATTTCTAAGCACATAGTTCAACATATCAGTGAACATCTTAATTGAACCAGTTTTAACTTTCTCAGAAACAACAAATTCTAAATCACTGTATTGCTGTCATATTTTTGAGGCAACACTGTTGTTGTAATTCATAATAGGAGCTGAGTATTTTATTGTCAGTCATACAACATTCTCTTTTCCAAATTCAAAATTGGTTCTGTTTGAAATAACAACAGGATCAAAAGCTTGCTAATCCCTTAACTCATCATCAGGAAATCTGTTATCCAAGCAATTACACACAGGTTGAGTGAATTGAATAACGGGCACAGTACCAACGTCAGAACTCATAGAGGCAAGCAAGTCTTTCATGTTGTCACTCCAATAAACGGTATCAAGATACCATAACCATAATTTGTTAATTAATTATAGGGTATTTTACAATTATATTGACATTGATTTCAAAATTATATTAGTATAATTTCAAAATTATATTAACGTTATATAGGAAAATCCCAGCTGCGTGGCAACAAAGGCTATGTACGTGGGAGCATTTCAGTTACTGTGTGACTGTGTGTGCGAGCAGCTTAGAGAGAGCGGTGGCCATTAGCCAGCCATCATTACATACAAACTGCAGGGGGAACTCAGCAGGTCAGGTAACATCTGCAGAAATCAAAACAACAGTCAACCTCTTGACCCAAAACTTTGACTGTTTATTCATTTCCATAGACGCTGCCAGACCTGCTGAGCTCCACCAGCATCAATTGTGTGTTGGTCTGGATTTCCAGCATCTGCAGAATGTCTTGTGTTAGTAATCATTACAGCTTGTTATCTTGTTTTTCTTGGGGTATAATGATGATAGTGGCCTTCTTAAAATAGGTTAAATCTTGCAATATAGAGGACAACAGAGCTTCACTTCCAGATGACCTCAATGTTTTTAATGCTTGTTTTGATCTCCAGAGCAGGGAGGAATGATTGCACACCCCCATGTCTCCCGAAGATCCTTTGGTCTCAGAATCTGAAGATGGTGTGCATTCTGCCTTCAAGAGAATAAATCCAAGGAAAGCATCCAGTTCGGATGGATACCTGGCTGAGTACTGCTGACCTGTGCTGACCAACTGGCTGGTGTATTCATGGATACCTTTAACCTCTCACTCCGGCAGTGTGTGATACCCGATTGTACCAGTGCCCAAGAAGTTCATAGTAATCTGTCTAAATGACTATCACCCAGTGGCACTTACATCCACTGTGATGAAGTGTACTGAGAGACTAGTGTTGAAGCATATCAGCTCCTGTGTGAATGATGACTTGGATCCGCTCCAATTAATCTACCAAAGCATCAGGTCTACAGCAGATGCTATCTCGATGGCTCTTCACACAAACCCTGGGACATCTGGACAGCAAAGATGTATACATCAGGATGCTCTGTATTAATTACAGGTCAGCATTTAACGCTTTCATCCCCTCAAAACTAATCAGTAGACTCCAAGACCCGGGCTGCAACACTCCCCTGTGCAATTGGATTCTGGCTTTTCTCACTCGTAGACCCCAGTCAGTTCAGATTGACAAAAACATCCCCTCCACCATCTCCATTAGCCCAGGAGCATCGCAGGGATGTGTACTTAGCCCCCAGCTCTACTCGCTGTACACGTATGACTGCATGGCTAAGTACAGCTCCAACATCATGCCCAAATTTGCTGCTGATACCAGTGTTGTGGGCAGTATCAAAGGGGGTGATGAGTCAGCATACAGGAGGGAGATTGAAAACTTTGCTGATGGGTGTAATAACAACAGCTTCTCACTCAATGTCAATAAGATTAAGGAACTGATTGTAGACTTCAGGAGAGGGAAACCAAAGGTCAATGAGCCAGTAATCACTGGAGGATCAGTGGAGAAGAGGGTCCGTAACTTTGAATTTCTGCGTGTCTATCTCAGAGGACATGTCCTAGAGCCATGATATAAACATAATTATGAAGAAAGCATGACAGTGCCTCGACTTCCTCAGGAATCTGCGGAGGTTAGGCATGTTGTCGAAAACCTGGGCAAACCTCTATAGATGTGTGGTGGAAAGTGTGCTGATTGGCTGCACTACGGCCTGGTGTGGGAACACCAATGCCTTTGAGTGGAAAATCATGCAAAAGGTGCTGGATTCGGCTTAGTAAATCACAGGTAAAACCCTCCCAGCCATGGAAAAATAGCATCCATCATCAAAGATCCTCAACACCCAGGCCAGGCTCCTTTCTCGCAGCTGCCATCTGGTAGAAGGTACAAGGGTGGTCATCGCTTTGCTGCTGCTTGTGCATGGGAGGGGGCTTTGGGATTCTAACATTTAGCTGTCGTTCATTCTTTGGGGCACTCCTCTGCTTCCATGGATGTTTGCGAAGAAGAATTTCAGGATGCATGTTATATGCATTTCTCTGACATTAAATGTACCTGTTGAAACCTAGTTAAAAAGAATCTCAGGGCCGTATGTACTCTGATAATAAATTTTACTTTGAACTTTAAACCTCAGCAGGGAGAGGATTAAGACGTCTGCAACTGCCCCCACAAGTTGATCTATGTGGGATATGGGGACACCATCTGGGCAGCTGCACTCCTTGATTAATCTGGGCCTTTCTGAATGAAGGTTTAAAATGTCACTTGGAATTGTCTCTAGCAATTTTCCTACTACTGAGACTAAACCACCTGGTCTGTATTCTCTCAGTTTCACCCTTCCTTTCGATATATCTGCTGTGCTTCGGCCCTCCAGCTCTACCATAGACAAGGAAAAATGCCTGCCCAAGTCTCTGCTATTTCCTCTTTGCTTCTTTTAGTAACCTCACATTTCTGGGCCTTACAATTTACCCACGTCTAAAGATGCTGAACCCCATAATACTTCCTCTTTTATTCTGTTTACCCACATTCAATATTTCACAACCTTCCTCTTTAACAGCAGCATCAGCATCATCCACCTCTTTTATGAACACAGTCACAAAGTGCCCCTGAAAAACTTGCCAACAATTACTGCCTCCACACATACATGGCCTATTTGATCTCTAATAAACCCTTGATTATTCCCCTGCTATACCCATACTTATAAAACACCCTTAATGAAAACAAAATTGTAAAGACTCAGCAAGTCAGTCAGCATCTGTGGAAAGGGAAACAGATTCCTAGTTTCTGTTCAGCAAGTGTACTCTGAACTGAAACATTATTTCTATTACCACAGATGCTACTTGACCTGCTGAATGTTACCAGCTTCTTTCCTTCCCCACCCCCCCCCACCAGCAGCAGTTTTCTCATTTTCATATATTTTTGTTTTATTTTTGAATTTAATTATCAATATTTATATACTGTCTCTTTGCAGCCAATCAGTCTATTCCTCAAACTTTATAACCCCTGTAGCTACTCACTTGTCCTTCCTCCCTATACAGAAGCTATTCAAAGATTCAAAGGTCAAATTTAATGTCAGAGAAGTGTATACACTATACATCCTGAAATGCTTTTTCTTTACAAACATCCATGAAAAGAGAAGTGCCCCAAAGGATGAACGACAGTTAGACATGAGAACCCCAAAGTACCCCCGCCCTGCGCGTAAGCAGCAGCTAGCAACAATCCCCCCTTCCCCCACCAGCAAAAAATCACTGTCATGATATTGGCTGTGGCTCCATTCTACAGGGGAATGTTATTAAGTTATTAGCATAATAACATTATGGTATTAATGTTAAAGACTGAAATATCCCCAGATATCTTTTGATCTCCATTCTTGGCAAATTCTTCTACAGAAGTGGTTTGTCATTGCCGCCTTCTGGACAGTATGTTTACAAGGTGGGTGACCCCATCCATTATCAATACTCTTTAGAGATTGTCTGCCTGGCATCAGTGGTCACTTGACCAAGATTTGTGATATGCAGCAGCTGCTCATACGACCATCCACCCCTGCACCCATGGCTTCAAAAGACCCTGATCGGAGGGCTAAGCAGGTGCTACATATTTCCCAAGGGTGACTTGCAGGCTAGCAGAGGGAAGGAGCACCGTACACCTCCTTTGGTAGAGTCATATCTCTACTTCATCACCCAATGAGTTGAGGCAGAATCTCCTTTAGCTGTGGAAGGAATGACAGAAGCCATAGGAATGAATTTTATGGTATCTACTGAGGCCTTTCAACATTTGATATGTTTCAATTAGGTTATCCCTCATTCTTCTGAATTCAAGTGAGTAGAGGCCCAGAGCCTTCAAATGCTACTCATATGACAAACCTTTCAATCCAGAATCATTTTCGTGAACCTCCTTGAACCCTCCCCAGTGTCAGCTCATCCTTTCTTAAATAAGGGGTACAAAACTGCTCACAATACTCCATGTGAGGTCTCATCAGGGCTTTATAAAGCCTCAGCATTACATCCTTGCTTTTATATTCTAGTCCTAATGAAATGAATGCTAACATCACATATGCCTTCCTCACTACTGACTCAACCTGCACATGAACCTTCAGGGAATTGTTGGCCATGGTAAATTTGAAATATGCAAGACAATGTTGAACTCAAATGGGCCAAGGACAGTGGAAGCAACAGATCAATTGCCTTTGTTCCTGTCATATGCTTGGAGATGGAGGTTCTCTTTTTGTGAAACTATTTTATGTCTTCCGTTTTGTGAGATAAAGTTGCTTTGCGTTGAATGTTTTAACAAAGGCACAATGATGCTTCAGGTAACCTGAGGAAGTACTGATCATTTCAAAATAAGAAATTATTTGTGAGCTGTTCTTTGGTTTGATATAACATGCAGGTTTGTGAACGTTGGGGTAGGTGCCTGCCTGGAGTGATTTGAGCTCGTTGCTGGTTATGAAAAAAGAACCATGAATTACCAATTGTCACTTGCTGGGAAGAGGGCAATAAATGGATGCTGACCTGGAGCAGAGCCAATTAAAAAGGTGATAATGGTCAGACACATGAATACGGCCAATGATACTGGAATGCTACATTTGAATTGATAAGAAATTATTATAACAAAGATCACTTTGATTATCACTGATAGCGATAACTGAGGAACCCCGATGCCAGGGGCTGGGAGAAGGAAGGATTGATTGTCTGGCCAACGGAGATCCCTATTTCAGTGTTATAAATTGGACAGGTTGTCTGAGTGAGTATTGGTACAGAGGGAACAGTAGAATTCATGTTTAAGTTGTTGGCCCATTGTCAACATAGTTCCGTTGTTGTTTGTGCAGAATCAAAAAAGTGTGAGCTTCGATTAATTATGAGTTGTGTAGTCATCAATTTCCTAACCTAGTTCCATTGACGAAGGGTCAACATATTTTGGTGTCCCTGGGTGGGCTAGGTTTATCAGAGCCTGTGTACGATGGTGATGTAAAGGACAAGTGGTTGCAACAATTAATCAGCACTATTAAAGAAGCCCATTATGTCACAGCCCATAATATGGGACGAAAGAAACAGCAGAGTAAAGCTTATTTTGATGTGCGAATGAAATCTAGGAAATTGGAAACCAGGCCACGTTACATCTCTCATGATGTCGTTGATAAAGCCAGTCCATCATTTTATCGAATCTAGACTGCTCCAAATAAGTTAGGTTGGTATCATATTAACCAGCTTAAATCCTTGGAGATGGCCAATATTCTCTAGTAGCTGAGGTCCATTAGGTACATTGTCAATGGGATGCACTGGATGATGTTTGCTCTTAGACTTATTTTTCAGGAAATCAACAGTGATGAGGATGAAGGAGCAGTTGCGTCCTCAGTGAGTTTGGAGACCATTTCTAGTTTGTACCTGGAGGTCAAGGGTAGTCCACTTCATACTCAGTATCAAGAAGGGAGGGTTAAGTCTAGGCAATCTTTACAATTGCCTAAGCCAAAGCAAAGTCAATGGAAGAGAGAAGCAGATGGGAGACTGCATTCATCACCAGATATTCTGGAAATACAACAGGGGATAGAAATCTTGAATTTAGAGGACATATCAAATAATTAGATAAGTACAGAAACTGCTGTTGATGTTTTTATTTACAGGTGTTTGGAAGTGATTGATGTTGGAATACTACAGATCAGTAGCCTTATAGTGGTTGAATGCACTATTGAAGATTGCATGCACTTTGAACAAATTTGTGAAGGACTGATGAGATTGTATAAAGAAAAAGAGGCTGATGTATGTTGATATTTGTGGGTGAATAATGGTAATATGGGGAAAAGGTGGGAGTACTGGGATAACAGTGAGTCATCATATTATATTGAGAATGTAATGGTATTGTTGATGTGACACAAATCAGAAATAAGATTATGGATTATCAAGTAACTCAATCCTCATGGCTCCAGAGCTCTAATATTTTCCATATATACCTTACTCTATGATGTGAATGATGACAACTGATACCACAACCATTACAATGCCAACTGTGCCTGGTGCTTTGTTGTGTGATGAGGTTTGGATTTACAGAGAGAGGGAATTTGGTTCTTGTCATATAAAAGGAGAATACTGGGTTTGTCTAGAGGATTTAATTAACAATAGGTTAACATCTTGTGGGATTGTTCCTTAGGATTATTCTCCATCTATTTTACCTGTTAATAATAGGGCATTCCTGAAATTTACTTGGTGGATGATACTTACTACATTGCTACTTCAAGCACACCTGACAAGAATTAAGTTGCAATTTGTGGTTTTTATTGTTTTGAGGGACTTCAGTTTTGACTGGTCAAGTATTACACAAACCTTTTGCAAGACCAGCTATTTAACTGGAGATAGATATATAATTAATGATACTGCAAATGGCTTGCCTAAGTATGTACCTACTGCTCTTTCACCTACCTTCTGTTTTATGGAAGAGTGGCATAGAGTCATTTACCATAATGAAGCTCTTATTAAACAATGGGATGAGTTATCCAAGACTATTAAAAATCGTATGTGTTTAGTTAATGATGTTTTGCAGAATTCCTCCCTTTTAGCAGCGAAGTTTGGAACTGGGGTTTAAATGTTAGTGTACAGTACACCCTTGGATATGTATTGCTTTACGTGTTGTTATTGCTTTGCTCTTGGTTCTAATGGTTATACAATGTATTTTTTCCCAGTGTTTTTTATATATATGGCAACCTTAATAACTTAAGTGTTTGTGTGTCACATATCATTCTAAATTTCTTTTTAGTGATTCTGTTTGATTTCATACAGTGATGTTGTTTAAATATTATTAATTACTGTTAAATGCCTTACTATATGGTATGAAATTGAGTCAATTTTTATCGTGATTCTTCACGCTTTTGAATTGATAATATTTGAAAATCTTTATCTGTATTGTGTGATGTAGTTATGAATGCTGGTGTTCCTTTTGTGTTATATTCACTCAGGTATATAAACAGTAGTGTGATCCCCAGGGTTTTCTGTGCATCAAAAGAGGGGAGATGTTAGGCATGGTGGATTTGAAATATGGAATAGAATGTCAAACTCAAATGAGTCAGGGACAGTGGAAGTAAACAGAACAATTACCCTTTGTTCCTGCCATGTGCTTGGAGATGGAAGCTGCCATTTTGTGGAACTGTTTTATGTCCTCCCTTTTGTGAGATGAAGTTGCTTTGTTTTCAGTGTTTTACAGAAGAGACAACGATGCTTCAGGTAATCTGTGGGACTAGAGAAAATTTCCAAACTAAAAGTTATTTGTGAGATGTTCTTTGGTTTAATATAACATGCAGGTTTATGAATGTTGGGGTTGGTCCCTGCCTGGAGTGATTTGAGCTCATTGCTGATTAAGAACAAAGAACCATGAATTACCAATTGTCACTTGCTGGGAGGAAGGCAATAAATGAATGCCTGGAGCAGAGCCAATAAAAAGGTGTTAAGGTCAGGCACATGACCCACAGCCAATGACATTGGAATACTACATTTGAATTGATAAGAAATGAATATACAAGTGATCACTTTGATTGTCACTGATAAGGATACTCCAGCAAATCTCCATCATGAGGAAGAACCCCTGTGCCAGAGGTGGGGGAAGGAAGGATCAATCGCCGGGCCAATGGAGGTCCCCTATTTCGGTGTTATAAATTGGACAAATTGTCTGAGTGAGTATTGGTACAGAGGAAACAGTAGACATCATGTTTATGTTGTTGGCCTGTGGTCAACATAGTTATGTTGTTGCTTGTACAGACAATGAAGTGTGAGCTTTGATTAATTACGAGTTGTGTGGTGAATTTCCTAACCTAGTTCCATTGACGAAGGGTCAACCGAATCTTGTGCGAGAACTCCCAAGTCCCTTTGCAACTCAGATTTTTGTATTTTCTCTTCATTTAGAAAATGGTCTATGATTTTATTTCTTCTACCAGAGTGCATTACTGTACACTTCCCAACACTGTATTCCACCTATCATTTCTTTGCCCATTTTCCAGATGTGTCTAAGTCCTTCTGTAGCCTCTCTACTTCCTCGAAAACCCATTCCCTTCCACCTATCTTTGTATAATCCACAAACATGGCCGCAAAGCCATCAATTCTGTCATCCAAATCATTGACATATGTTACGCCTGTGCCCCAACTCTGAGGGGCCGAAGGGTACAAAGTAGCCCCCTCCTTTTTGAGAATCGCAAGATCGCTATTAATTCAGGTCAGGAGACCCCGGAAATGAGAGAGATGCAGAATCCACAAGGGGTTTGGAATGTCCTGGCCCCTCAGCGATACAAAGCCACGGGAAACGGCCATTGTCTCTTGGAGACGGATTTGTGTATTGAGTACTGTACTATTTATTTGAAGCCCTCAGGGAATGACCAAAAGTGGGCTGGTTGGGGGGGTGGCATCATCCCAACCTGATTGACATCTGAGACCCCGTGAGTAAGGATAAAAGAAGGTCTGGGGAACAACCCCTTTAGACGCACCAGGAGAAACGCTAGAAATCCCGTGACAGTGTTTAATAGCGACAGCCGGTGGAAGGCCCACGTGTGTCCTTTCCCGTTGCCCGGGATTGAGGCCTTACCACGGAAGACGGCTTAGCTAAAGAAGAGATCACCACCGACGACATTTCGAAGGATCGACATCATAAAAAGGAAAACAAGCAAGTTCTAAAAATCCGTCTCTCTCTCCAACCAAAACCTGCAGCCTGAATGAACTGAAGTGACTTTTATATTTCCATCGGACAATACATTATCCCCTAGACAATGATAGAGCTATTTCTTGTTGATTATTATTATACCCGCACTTTTAGATTTAGTATTGATGACGTATATTATCTGTATGTTTGCATTGATATTATTTTTGTGTCTTTTTATCAATAAATACTGTTAAAAATAGTACCATCAGATTTCAACGGACCTCTCTATCTTTGCTGGTAAGTGACCCAGTTACGGGGTATGTAACACATATAACGTAAAGAAAAGCACTCCAAACCCAAGCCCCTGTGGAACACCACGAGTCACTGGCAGCCAACCAGAAAATGCTCCCTTTATTTCCACTCTTTGCCTACTGCCGATAAGCCAAAACTCCATCCATGTTTGGATCTTTCCTGTAATACCATGAGCTCTTGTCAAACAACCTCATATGTTGCTCCGTCTGAATATATAAAGACGTATATAATATATATAATAAATATATAAAGGCCGTCTGAAAATCCAAGTACACAACATCCACTGATTCTCCTTTGTCTATCTTACTTGTTATTTCTTCAAATAATTCCAACAGTTTTTTCAGGCAAGATTTTTCCTTAAGGAAACCATACAGACTATGGCCTACTTTATCATATGCCTTCAAGTACCCTAAAATCACATTCTTCACAATCAACTTCAACATCTTCCCACATTGCCAGTATGTGGGTTTCTGCTCTTTTACAGACTACAGTTATGCAGAAGATCCAGATTAGGTAGCAGTTAGGAAGTAGTTTAAAAAGAATCTAAATTCTAGTAGAACTCATTGGGAACACATTATCAAACTCTCTGATGATGGCAAAGGTGTTCACTCTCATTTCATTATTTGCTTCAGAGGTGATAATGGGATCTAAAACCTCAGGATTCTGGAGGAATACCCAACACTGATGAATAGGTTATTGGTGAACAACTAGAGCTTGTTTGCATTGCCTGCAATGTTTTGTAAGTGATAGTGAGTAGGCCAATGGAATAGTAATTGACATGACTGAACATGCCCTGCTTTGTTAGGGACAGGATCTGCTCGGGTGATTTATCCCTTTGTTGAAGAAATGTGAGTGCTGTTTTCATTTGGGCCATTTTTGGACGAAGAACCATATGGACTAAAAATCCGACATGAGTTGAAATCCCCTCAAAGTAAATAGAGAGAATGAAACCCAAATAATTAAATCAATCAAGAATTGAAAAGTAGTCATAAAAATGCTTGAAATAAGTTCAGATGGAATTAACATGTCAGGCCAATAATCTTTTATATTCGACTTTATTTCAGATTTCCAGCATCTACAGTAATTGCTTTTGGCTAAGAGTTAGTAGAAAAAACATTTGGTTCAGTATATTTGTTAGAGAGAGAAATCTGTGAGTTAAATCTTGGCTGATCTGTTGGCCTACATGCAACTTCAGAGCTGATGAGCCTTTACTTTTTTCATGTTGAGCACCACGTTAAATAAGCATTGAGGCAAAAAAGGGATCTGGAAAATACTTTGAGAGAATAACTGCAACACTAATCTTTAAGTGTAGTTTGGCAGTAACGTTATTGTCCAGGTAGTTCTCAGAGGGGGTTACTGCCAGTCTGGATCTTTGGCAGTTGCCAAGAAGGCCAGCATGAGATAAGAACCTTGTCGACCACTTCCTCATTAAACTTAGTGCCTCAGATGCACCACTGAAGTAGAATTGACAGGATTGGCTGAAGCATAGTCCTGTAGAAATGAAATCCAATCAACAAAGTCCACACAATGTGGACTGGATTCTGACTAGATCTAACAACTCAAGGTTGGACATCTGTGTAGCACTTTGGGCTATTAGCAGTAACCAAATGGTATTCTGTTACATAGTGTGCATACACTGGTGACCTCCTACATCTCTCTCACCATCCTTGCCATCCCTTCTCAACACAGGAGTGCAAGAGATCACTCCAGGAATAGCACCAGGCATAAATGAGCAAGATGGCTATATTACATAACTGCATGTATGATAAAGAGTAGGAATACTGGGATATGGACAGTGCTAAACAATGCCAGATACAAGGGATGAGATCAAAGCTCTGCAGCCTTGTCATGTCAGCTGAGAATGATGTTGTGAAACTAAAAATCTCAGTGGAAGTTCTATAGACATCCGCATTATCCACCATGCTGAATGAAAACCGGCACAGCTGGAAAAGCTAAATTCATAACTTTTTCATTCAGAAATAGACAATGGAGAAACTTGATGCTCCCCACCATCATAGAAGGAAGTCTTTGGCTCACAGATTAAGTAAGCTACTGATAGACCCTACTGACCCAGTTGAGTCACATAACAAATTACTCCACTGGATATATCAAAGTTTGTGGGATCCAACAATGTACCAGAACTGTAATGCTGCAAGAAACATGGTCCTGACTAGGCTGCCTCTGTATAATTAATTAAACATTAACATTTACCTGATCATGTCAAAAATACCTAGATATGTTTTAGATTTATTAGTCCTGGCAATTTAGGACAATGAAGACTAGTTGAGATTAAGGATCAGTTGTGTTACAGTAAGAGAGTTAAATACACAAGTAAGCTTGGATGAAAACATCAATAATCTCATTAAAATTAAGATGGCCTCTGAAGAAGTTGCTCTGAAAATTGATGCTTTTGCTCTGTCACAGTAAAAGGTTTTAATCATACAATTTATTGGAAATAAGGAAAAACATTTAGAAACAAGTCTTCTTGCTATTTCTGCCTAGATGAATCTTTGAAAAGATTTAACCCAAAATATCTCGGCAAATGTTATTCCAAAGGCAATTTGCTCCATTTCTATAGATTAACATTTGAGGAGAATATGCAATATCTGGCAATATTGCACAATTTATTTCCAAAAAAACTGATCCTTAAAATATTGTCAAACAATTGCCAATAGTTGGGGACAATAGAGTTTAAGCAGATTACAGTCATTGATTATCACTCCATCATAATCAACAAAGTATAGGAGAAACAGCTCCTACACCTCATCCAAATCTGATGGATAATGTCCAATACTTAGCAACCAGGTTAATAATCAACAGATCCAATCAGAACTGAGTGGAACTGAAATGAAGGAAGTTTATGTGTTAACTAAATGTGAGTCTACTCTGCATCTATTACTGAGCGCACTTTTCACTCTGGCACAAAGCCAACATTTCATAAAAATCTCTTAATTTGTGTTCTTCTGTTATTTTAATTACTGAACTCAATGTTAATAAATACACCTTAACCCAGCATATCACTGCTGCTGATGTGGCATGAAAGCCTTGGATTTGAATTGGTAGATTTAACAGAACATTTGATAGCATGGTTCCATGGAATCACGTGCACACTCCCAAAACAGATAGAGCACACAGATACTTAATGCCTGCCCTGTCGCAATGATCCACAAACTATGTGCCTTTCCAGGAAATAAGGTCTGAGCAGTAGGAAGCTGTCTCACACTTGTGCAATAGGGATTACCGCCACAAGGGGAAAAAATGATGTTTCGTCCAGGCAAATAATACAAAAGCTTCAAAATCTTTTCAATCCCAAACAATCAAACGTTACAGAGACCCATAAGTTTGGATCTGGTCAGGGAGGACAGACTGTCAACAAACACAATGAGTCACCAGAATGGAGGCAAGTTTCACGTCAAAAATAGTATTGATGACTTTTCGATTGGTGTGATGGGAGCATCCAAAAACACAAATAAATCTTACTCAGGATCCACACAAAATTCCAAAATTGCTGTAAACCTAAATGGACCAATGGCAATGACCTTTTCTAGGCCAACATTCTCAACACTGAGATCTTTGTTGATCTCAATCAGCAGAGTGAGTAGACCTTGTAGTTTGCATATCTGATACCAGATTTCCAAAACAGACACTTTATTCCAAGCTAATAATGGGAAGAGGTTAGCAGATAGACATGAAGAAGTGCTCTATCCCTCCTGACTCACATTTACTTGCTTTATCAGCTACTACCTGTCCCATGTGTGGAAAATACCATGATTCTCACAGTGTCTGAATTAGCAACTTCAGAACTCAAGCACTATAGTCAATTAATCCATCTTCCATTCCAGAGGACCAGCTTAGAAGAAGATTAGAAAAATGCTTTCAACAGTTGGGTCAGGTAATTAAACAAAGATATTAACTATAGGTAGAAAATGGTTGTGGGAAATGGGCACACAGACTTGTCATTGCTAGTGAGTTGTGAAGACAAATTTTAAAAGAGCTTTACAATAAAACTTCTGCTCTTGTAAATGGAAAGGCAATAGCCAGAAGCATCATTTATTAACTGGAATTAGATAACTTGAAGGAGAGGTAGATCAATGTACTACCTGTAAACATCACAGATTTAGTTCAGCAAAAACCCTTTTACTGAGTTAGAAATGGCCAAAGAGACCTTTCCAGAGTATGAATATTGATTATAGTGAGGAAGAGAATAACAACTTAAAGAAAATCACTTAAAATGAGCAAGGTGAAACATACTGGGCCCTGCACTACAGACGAGCATATTATTGAAGAACTTAGATCCATTTTTCATGTTTCATCTGAAGAGCTATTCCCTTATATGTTTTTGTTTGCGAATTTTTATTTGAGTGTTTTACGAAACAAAGTGGGACTAACTATTCTCGCACTCCATTGTATTACCTATCAAGTGTTGGTTGGTTGACATCCATCTGTCTCGAAGGACAATGGGTAATGATCATCATCATCACAAGCCTGGGCAGAGGGTACGGAGATCCTGAGATGTCCAGTTGTCAACATCCCCCTCTTGGCCTCAGGAGTGTAGTCCAAAGGAAAGTTTATGAAGCAATACGTTTGGCACCAGCTTGGCTGCAGGAGCTGCCGGAAGGATGTTCAATGACGTCCAGCCGCCTTGGGGGCTCCATTCTGGATTTGCTGTCCGGGTTTACTCCCATAGCCTTTGTCTCTCCTGAGGCTGCCCATCAGGCAGTGGGGCTATCTACCCAGAGCTGGGGATCTGGTTCACGAGCACCAGAGTATGTCCACACAATGGTGGGTCTGCATGCTACGTGTGCAGGGGCCAGACCTCCTCCCTGTCCTCGGTAGTTCAGTCCGAGTCTGAAAGGAGTTCAGTTTCGGTGTGTTGCCAGTGAGAAGACACTACATGTGGCTTGGTGTTGGAGAGGCTATCAAGTGTATAACTACGGGATCAGTATGAATTGCTGAGAGTACAAGGGTGAGACACTAAGATCACTCCATCCTACAGAACTGTATGGTATCCTTCCCATCAAAAAGTATTTTCTAATCTTCCTGCCAAGGTGGATTATCTCACATTTGCCCTAACTACTGTATCTGACAGATTTTAAGTCATCCATAACCCTTTGCAGTTTCTTTGTGCATGCCTTTCCATTTATTTTTACATGGTTACCAAATCTGACTTCATAAAACTTTATTGAAATCAATAATATAGATGGTAAATCATTGAGGTCTGACACTGATCCCTGGGGCAATCCAGACATTACAGCTTGCAAGTCTGAAATTGATCTATTTGTTATATCCGTCTTCATTTTGTTAGCCACAGTTGCTATCTTACCCCAAATGTCATCAGCTCTTAACTTGCACAATAACCTTTTATGTGACATCATATTTTCTGGAATTTCAAATATACTACATCTACTTTCAATAGTATTTCAGGTAGAATCTCACCAACACCCTATACACTTGTTAAGACTTCAATACTATGACATTCCAGCTGTCTTTCAATGAACAGAAATATTTCATTTGACTTCCAAATTTCTTGCTGAACCTGATTGCTATCCAACTTGCTTGTTAAATCCTCAAAAAATTCCAAAGCATGTCTCCAATCTGATTTCCCTTTCATGAAATCATGTTGACTCTTCCTAATTGTGTGATGATCTTTTAAATATTCTACTGGAATTCTATCAATGATGGAATCCAGTATTTTTTCAATGGTGTATGGTAGCTTAAATGAAAAAAAAATCAATGTATGAAAAGAAACACATAATAGAGTTTGACTGCTTACACTACTTATCACCGGAGACATTTACTTATCAAGAGTAGGAGCAATATTTGAAATAGATGATACAAAGAGATGCAGAAATGACAAAATTTGAAATGTCAATTGTTCAGCTTCTATAAGGTGTACAAGAGAATATTAAAGAACTAGAGAACATATTCTAGTGCACTCTAGATGACCCTGTGGACATTTTATAAGTAATGCAAGATTCTGTTGAATTAAGCTTAAAAAAAACGTCTTCGTCAAGCCATGCATTGGATGCAATGCCAGTGACAGAGGTTCCTTTGAGAAGATCAAACCTACTTTAAAAAAATCAGTGCATCGATTAAATCTGTAATTAATATTTGCACATAAATTGCCCTTCCTTTTCAAAAAGAGGATTGTACTGTGATGTACAGTATATACCCGTAGATTCCGGATTTTAAGCCACTACTTTTTTCCCACATTTTGAACAGCTTTGAACTCTGCGGCCTTTAATACGGAGCGGCTAATACATGATTTTTTTTCATGCCGCCAAAAACATTTTGCCTCGTAACAGTAGACCAATAAAATTGATGAGTAGTTCACAGAGGTCCAATGAAATTGTACGATAAATCAAGCGCACTTTCACAATTAAATTATTGTAAATCAGTCATTTGTACTCACCCTCATCAACATGGAAAACACTCGAAGAAAAGCATTGTGCTGCTTTTATGGCAGTTACTTAGTTTATAATATTTTCGCTTAGTAATTCATTTTCTAGTTAAAGTTAGAAGAGTTTTAACTATATTTGTTTTCTGTACTACATCGCGGGATGCTATGACGTCACACCCGGTTTCGCCGCGTCTTGTGGGATACCAGTTTGCGATAAACGGGAAGGAGGGGGGAGCGCATTACGCGAGCGGCTTTGGATCTGAGCGAACACTGCTTTTAAGTTAAAGGCGATCAATAACTTTTCCTGGTAGGCTGCAGTATATATATTTTTTACCAGTCGTTAGGAGATATTGGAATGTTGTTCAGTAAAAAAGTATACGCAACGTATATTTAAAAGTAGCCGCGTTACAGGCACGGTTCGAAAAAAAGCATTTGCAATATGTATTTGTTTATGTTACCATATGGATTTAATTAAAAGTTAAAAAATCCTCACATGTAATATCTTTCTGTGTAAATATCTCATATTACAACGTGGGACACCTGCGGCTGAAAATCCGGTGCGGCCTGTACAAGTAAAAAATTGATTTTCTTTCTAAAATTAGAGCCAGTGGCTTTTAATCAGGTGCGCTCTGTAGTCCGGAATCTACGGTAAGTGAATGATGCCTGTGCAAGTGCACATTGTAAAGATATAAATTTATTCTCACAGCTCTCTGTGTAAATCCACAAATTTTGTATTGTTTTGCTATACATACATTGCACACATGCAAATCATGCTGCATGGAGGCTAATACCAGCTTGTAGCAGGGTTGCTCATAGGAGATTTCCATTCACTCACTTTGTGCAAGCATTTAGATACTTTAATACCAGTGGGAATATGAGTGCACATTAATGCCGAGGAATTCCAGGTTTCCCTCTTAACTAATGGAACCAACCCCTGCCTGGACTAGTTCAAAGAACAGGCAATCAGTGACTGCGAACTCTGCTGGACTTCACTGCGGAAGTTGGGGAATACTGACACAGGAGGGGGTTTCCCACTCCGTATTTGTTGAGCTGAAAATCCTGGTGGAAGGAATGTCTTGGGATCCAAGTGGAAACAACATTGGTGATGAATGGAGCTTGCCAGGGAAACCAATGCCATGATTGACAGCTGATTGCAGAGTGGGTAAGAAAGAATCAATAACTTCATATGAGTAGTCAAGGTTTGTGAACAGGTTAGTATAACCCACATGCCAGTAAATTTGCTGTCATCCATCACACTCTGCTCCATATATTCCCCACAATCCTTCCCATAATAATTTTCAGCAATCAATTAGATATCCAGCTGCATCACCACTCTCTTAAATATTCACAGTATTGTAGTCTTTGCATATACATTGTTCAAAACCTACACTTGTGCCTATTTAACAAAGGTTCAAAGATTCATTTATTATCAAAGTATACAACTTTGAAGTTCTTCAATTCTCCAGGTAGCTGTGAAACCAGGAAAGAAAAGAAAGGCAGCACGGTCATCAACCCCCAAATCCCACCTCCTTGCAAAAAAAAAGAATGAAAATGGAACAGGCACATCAATCTCAAACCCCTCCTCCCGCATAAAAAAGCAAACAAAACGGATTAGACACATCCACCCCCAAATCCCTCCTCCTGCAGAAAAAAATGAATAAAATGTAAATAAGTCAACACTCTTATGCTTCTTGATCTCATCACTCAAAATTCAGTGCTACACAATCCTGTCACTTTGATCTGGCCATGCCTTCATTAACCAGGTCCAACACTTGCCTTCATTGGGATCTTCCTCTTCCTTACACAAACTTTAAGGTTTATGGTTGTGAATATCCTAAGGTGATGGAGTTATTCCTTATGTTTGATGTGGGGTGTGACGTTGGACTGTGGAGAATGAGTGCTGAGGGGTGGCGTGTCCAAGCAGGGGTCTGTGGATATGTTAAGCCAAGGGTTTATGGGGGTGTGTAGCTAAGGGCGTGTGGGCCAGTTTTAGGTTTAGTTTGTGATTTTGAATTCAGAGTTCAATTCTGGCAGTCTGGAAGGAGTTTTCCCCGTGTGGGTTTCTTCCAGGAGCTTTGTTTTCCTCTCACAGTCCAAAAATATACCAGTTAGTAGGTTATTTGGTCAATATAAATGATTAGGCTAGGGTTAAATAGGTGAGTTGTTGCGCGGTGTAGCTCATTGGGCCGGAAGGGCCTGTTCCATGTGGCATCTTTAAAAAACATGCGTCTTTATTTCTTTCTTCTTGTTTAGGGGAAACACTATTGAGAGTTGATAACTAATAAAAAGGGGGTGTGGATTGTGTTAATACGGTAACGGGGAACTGCAGACAGAGCCTAAATGTAGACATGGAATGCGGCAGTGATGACACCCAAGTTTCTGAAACTTCATCCGTCATATTAAAGCATGTAGCCATTGTTGTAACATAAAGTTGGATTTACTGTAAACTAAGACTTGAGGATAATCATTCCATTCTGTAATCAAAGCCTCGTTTGTTACTTAATGAAGTCTTTCTGTAACCACAATTCTGCTATCAAAACACAGTTTTACTGTTAATTAGCTTTCTGTGTAATCTTGTCAATTGAGAATGTAAACTTATTTACCTATTGCCCATTATGCCGTTGGCATTTAGGGCAGCAATGAAGGACCCCATTTCTGCTGGGGTTCAGGGCTTCCTTCATAGTGTTATTAGGTTCCCCTTGGTTTTCACTACTGCTAGATATGCAGGTCCTGGGTGGAGACTCAGGAGTACTGTTGCATTCAGAAGTAGAAGGATTTTTCATTGCTGTTTCTGTAATAATTTTGTTTTACCAGTCAAGGTTGCTGGCCCTGATCTGAACCCCTGAAACTGGAGGACCGGTGGACCACTCTTAGTCTGGCCTCTACCTTTTGACCTTTTGACCTGTTCGCGGGAGTGACCCAACCAAAGAACCAAAGCATAAAGACCTGACTCCATTCAACATAGATGTCCAGGTCATTGAGGCACATAAGCCTCCAATCCATGACAAAGTTATGGTCCCCTTAGAGGTGAGAATATAAAGGCTGTACTAAATTTGTGCTCAGGAAGATTATAAGACATAGGTGCAGAATTAGGCCATTCAGCCCATCGAGCACTAAATGCTCTGGCATTCCATCATGGCTGATCCTGGATCCCACTCAACCCCATACTCCTGACTTCTCGCCATAGCCTTTAATGCCCTGACCGATCAGAAAATGATCAACTTCCACCTTAAATATACCCACGGATTTGGCCACCACCATGGTCTGGCTGAGTATTCCATAGATTCACTACTCTCTGACCAAAAATATTCCTCCTTACCTCTATTCTAAAGGATCACCCCTAAGTTTTGAGGCTGTGCCCTCTATTTCTGGATACCCCCACCATAGGAAACATTCTCTCCACATCTGCCCTATCTAGTCCTTTCAATATTCAGTAGGTTTCAATGAGATCCCTACATTTTCTTTTAAATTCCAGTGAGTACAGGCCCCAAGCTGCCAAATGCTCCACATATGTAAACACTTCATTTCCAGAATCATCCTTGTGACCTCCTCTGGACTATCTCCAATGACAACACATCCTTTCTGAGAAACGCGCCCCAACACTGTTGACAATATTCCAAGTGCAGCCTGACCAGTGTCTTAAAAAGGCTCAGCACTGTCTAGTTTTTATATTCTATTCCACTTAAAATAAATGCCAACATTTCATTTGCCTTCTTTACCACCAACTCAAACTGTAAATTAACCTTCTGGGAGTCTTGCATGAGTACTCCTAAGTCCCTGTGCACCTCTGATGTTTGAACATTCTCCCCATTTAATCTGCATTATTGTTCCATTTACCAAAATGCATTGTCATACATTTCCCAACACTGTATTCCATTTGCCACATTTTTTGCCCATTCTTCCAATATGACTAAGCCCTGCTGCAATCACATTGCTTCCTCAGCACTACCTATCTTCGTACCATCTGCAAACTTTGCCATAAAGCCATTACTGTTATTCCATTATCCAAATCATTGATAAACAATGTGAAAAGTAGCGGTCCCAATACTGACCCCTGAGGAACACCACTGGTCACTGGCAGCCGAGCAGGAAAGGCCCCTTTATTCCCATTCACTGCCTCCTGTCTGTCATCCATTCCACTCTCCATGTCAGTAGCAGCTCCGTGAGTGTCACCTTATCAAATGCCTTCTGAAAATCTAAGTAAGTGACATCCACTGCCTTTTCGTTGTCACCATGCTTGTTACTTCCTCAAAGAACTCAAATAAATTTGTGAGGCAAGATTTCCCTTCAAAGAAACCATACTGACTTTGACTTATTTTATCATTAGTCTCGAAACCTCATCCTTAATAACAGACTCCAACACTTTCTCAACCACTGAAGTTAGGCTAACTGGCCTATCATTTCCTTTCTTTTGCCTTCCTTCCTCCTTAAAGAGTGGAGCGACAGCAGCAAAGTTCCATTCCTCCGGGACCATGCAAGAATCAGGTAATTCTTGAAAGATCATGACCAATCCATCTGTTATCTCTTCAGCAACCTCTCTCAGGATTCTGGGATGTAGTCCATCTGATCCAGGTAACTTATCCACCTTAAGACCTTTGAGTTTGCCTAGCACTTTTCCTTTGTAATAGAAATTCACTCCTGCTCCCTGATGCTCATGGATCTCTGGCACACTGCTATTGTCTTCCACAGTGAAGACAGATGCAAAACACCCATTAGGTTCATCTGCCATTTCTTTGGCCCCCGTTACTACCACACCAGCATCATTTTCCAGTGGTCCAATATCCCTTTTATTCTTTCTATAACTTCTGCCCTTATATTTCATAGAAACATAGAAAACCTAAAGAACAATACAGGCCCATTGGCCCACAAAGTTGTGCCGAACATGTCCCTACCTTAGAAATTACAAGGCTTACCCATAGCCCTCTATTTTTCTAAGCTCCATGTACCTATCCAAAATTCTCTTAAAAGACCCTATCATATCCGCCTCAACCACCTTTGCCAGCAGCCCATTCCACGCACTCACCACTCTCTGAGTAAAAAACCTACCCCTGACATCTCCTCTGTACCTATTCCCCAGCACCTTAAACCTGTGTCCTCTTGTGGCAAACATTTTAGCCCGGGGCAAAAGCCTCTGACTATCCACACGATCAATGCCTCTCATCATCTTATACACCTCTATCAGGTCACCTCTCATCCTCCATTGCTCCAAGGAGAAAAGGCTGAGTTTACTCAACCTATTCTCATAAGGCATGCTCCCCAATACAGGCAACATCCTTGTAAATCTCCTCTGCACCCTTTCTATGGCTTCCACACCCTTCCTCTAGTGAGGTGACCAGAACTGAGCACAGTACTCCAAATGAGGTCTGACCGGGGTCCTATATAGCTGCAACATTACCTTTCAGCTCCTAAAATCAATTCCATGATTAATGAAGGCCAAATGCCTTCTTAACCACAGAGTCAACCTGCACAGCTACTATGGACTCGGACTCCAAGATCCCACTGATCCTCCACACTGCCAAGAGTCTTACCATTAATAATATAATCTGCCATCATATTTGACCTACCAAAATGAACTACTTCACACTTATCTGGGTTGAACTCCATCTGCCACTTCTCAGCCCAGTTTTGCATCCTATCTGTAACCTCTGTAACCTCTGACAGCCCTCCACACTATCCACAACACCTTCAACCTTTGTGTCATCAGCAAACTTACTAACCCATCCCTCTACTTCCTCATCCAGGTCATTTATGAAAATCACAAAGAGTAAGGGTCCCAGAACAGATCCCTGAGGCACACCACTGGTCACCGACCTCCATGCAGAATGTGACCTGTACAACCACTCTTTGCCTTCTGTGGGCAAGCCAGTTCTGGATCCACAAAGCAATGTCTCCTTGGATCCCATGCCTCCTTACTTTCTCAATCAGCCTTGCAGGGGGTACCTTATCAAATGCCTTGCTGAAATCCATATATTCTACACCTACTGCTCTTCCTTCATCAATGTGTTTAGTTACATCCTCAAAAAATTCAATCAGGCTTGTAAGGCACAACCTGCCCTTGACAAAGCCATGCTGACTATTCCTAATCATATTATTCCTCTCCAAATGTTCATAAATCCTGCCTCTCAGGATCTTCTCCATCAACTTACCAACCACTGAAGTAAGACTCACTGGTCCATAATTTCCTGGGCTATCTCTACTCCTTTTCTTGAATAAGAGAACAACATCTGCAACCCTCCAATCCTCCGGAACCTCTCCCGTCCCCATTGATGATGCAAAGATCATCGCCAGAGGCTCAGCAATCTCCTCCCTCTCCTCCCACAGTAGCCTGAGGTACATCTCATCCGGTCCCAGCGATTTATCCAACTTCACACACAAAATGCTGGTGGAACACAGCAGGCCAGGTAGCATCTATAAGGAAAAGCACTGTCGACGTTTCAGGCTGAGACCGTTCATCAGGGCTAACTGAAAGGAGAGATACTAAGAGATTTGAAAGTAGTGGGGGGAGGGGGAAATGCAAAATGATAGGAGAAGACTGGATGGGGTGGGATGAAGCTAAGAGCTGGAAAGGTGATTGGCGAAAGTGATACAGAGCTGGAGAAGGGAAAGGATCATGGGACGGGAGGCCTCAGGAGAAAGAAAGGGGGGGGGAGCACCAAAGGGAGATGGAGAACAGGCAGGGAGATGAGCAGAGAGAGAGAAAAAAAAAACAAAATATGTTAGAGATGGGATAAGAAGGGGAGGAGGGGCATTAATGGAAGTTAGAGAAGTCAATGTTCATGCCATCAGGTTGGAGGCTACCCAGCCGGTATAAAAGGTGTTGTTCCTCCAACCTGAGTGTGGATTCATCTTGACGGTAGAGGAGGCCATGGATAGACATATCAGAATGGGAATGGGACATGGAATTAAAATGTGTGGCCACTGGGAGATCCTGCTTTCTCTGGTGGACCGAGCATAGGTGTTCAGCAAAACGGTCTCCCAGTCTGCGTTGGGTCTCACCAATATATAAAAGGCCACACTGGGAGCACCGGATGCAGTATACCACACCAGCGGACTCACAGGTGAAGTGTCGCCTCACCTGGAAGGACTGTCTGGGGCCCTGAATGGTGGTGAAGGAGGAAGTGTAAGGGCAGGTGTAGCACTTGTTCCACTTACAAGGATAAGTGCCAGGAGGGAAATCGGTGGGAAGGGATGGGGGGGGAACGAGTTGACAAGGAAGTCGCGTAGGGAGCGATCCCTGCGGAAAGCAGAAAGGGGGGGGGAGGGAAAGATGTGCTTGGTAGTGGGATCGTAGGGAACGATCCCTGCGGAAAGCAGAAGGGGGGGGGGGAGGGAAAGATGTGCTTGGTAGCTGAACACCTACGTTCGGTCCGCCAGAGAAAACAGGATCTCCCAGTGGCCACACATTTTAATTCCATGTCCCATTCCCATTCTGATATGTCTATCCATGGCCTCCTCTACTGTCAAGATGAATCCACACTCAGGTTGGAGGAACAACACCTTTTATACCGGCTGGGTAGCCTCCAACCTGATGGCATGAACATTGACTTCTCTAACTTCCGTTAATGCCCCTCCTCCCCTTCTTACCCTATCCCTGACATATTTAGGGTTTTTTTTCTCTCTCTGCCCATCTTCCTGCCTGTTCTCCATCTCCCTTTGGTGCTCCCCCCACTTTCTTTCTCCTGAGGCCTCCCGTCCCATGATCCTTTCCCTTCTCCAGCTCTGTATCACTTTCGCCAATCACCTTTCCAGCTCTTAGCTTCATCCCACCCCCTCCGGTTTTCTCCTATCATTTTGCATTCCTCCCTCCCCCCACTACTTTCAAATCTCTTAGTATCTCTCCTTTCAGTAAGTCCTGACGAAGGGTCTCAGCCCGAAACGTCGACAGTGCTTCTCCTTATAGATGCTACCTGGCCTGCTGTATTCCACCAGCATTTTGTGTGTGTTGTTTGAATTTCCAGCATCTGCAGATTCCCTCGTGTTTGTGATTTATCCAACTTGATGTTTTCCAAAAGCTCTAGCACATCCTCTTTCTTAATATCTACATGCTCAAGCCTTTCAGTCTGCTGCAAGTCATCACTACAATCACCAAGATCCTTTTCCATAGTGAAATCTGAAGTAAAGTATTCATTAAGTACCTCTGCTATTTCCGCCAGATGCATACACATTTTACCACTGTCACACTTAATAGGTCCTATTCTTTCACGTCTTATCCTCTTGCTCTTCACATACTTGTAGAATGTCTTGGTGTTTTCCTTAATCCTGCCCACCAAGGCCTTCTCATGGCTCCTTCTGGCTCTCCTAATTCCTTTCTAAGCTCCTTCTTGTTAGCCTTATAATCTTCTAGATCTCTAACATTACCTAGCTCTCTGAACATTTTGTAAGCTTTTCTTTTCTTCTTGACTAGATTTATTACAGCCTTTGTACACCACAGTTCCTGCACCGTACCATAACTTCCCTGTCTCATTGGGATGTATCTATGCAGAACTCCACACAAATATCCCCTGAACATTTGCCACATTTCTTCTGTACTTTTCCTTGAGAACATCTGTTCCCAATTTAAGCTTCCAATTTCCTGCCTGATAGCCTCATAATTCCCCTTATTCTGATTAAACACTTTTCTAACTTGTCTGTTTCTATCTCTTTCTAATGGTATTGTAAAGGAGATAGAATTATGATCACAATCTCTAAAATGCTCTCCCACTGAGAGATCTGACACCTGACCAGGTTCATTTCCCAATACCAAATCAAGTACTCTTGTAGGCTTATCTACATATTGTGTCAAGAAACCTTCCTGAACACACCCAACAAACTCTACCCCATCTAAACCCATTGTTCTAGGGAGATGCCAATCGATATCTGGGAAATTAAAATCTCCCATCACGACAACTCTGTTAATCTTACACCTTTCCAGGATCTGTTTCCCTATCTGCTCCTCGGTATCCCTATTACTATTGGGCGGCCTATAAAAAACACCCAGTAAAGATATTGACCCCTTCCTGTTCCCAAACTCCACTCATAGAGACGCCATAGACAATCCCTCCATGACGTCCATCTTTTCTGCAGCCGTGACACTATCTCTGATCAACAATGCCATGCCCCCACCTCTTTTGCCTCCCTCCCTATCCTTTCTGAAACATCTAAAACCCGACACTTGAAGTAACCATTCCTGTCCCTGAGCCATCCAAGTCTCTGTAATGGCCACCACATAGCTCCAAGTACTGATCCACGCTCTAAACTCACCCGCTTTGTTCACAAAACTCCTTGCATTAAAATAGACACATCTCAAACCACCCATCTGAGTGCATCCCTTCTCTATCACCTGCCTATCCTCCCTCACACACTGTCTCCAAGCTTTCTCTATTTGTGAGCCAACGGCCTCTTCCCCAGTTGCTTCAGTTCGGTTCCCACCCCCCATCAATTCTAGTTTAAACTCTCCCCAGTAGTCTTAGCAAACCTCCCCGCCAGGGTATTAGTCCCCTTAGGATTCAAGTGCAACCCATCCTTTTTGTACAGATCACACCTGATCCAAAAGAGGCCCCAATGATCGAGAAATGTGAATCCCTGCCCCCTGCTCCAATGCCTCAGCCACACATTTATCTTCCACCTCATTCTATTCCTATACTCACTATCGCGTGGCACAGGCAATAGTCCAGAGATTACTACCTTTGCGGTTCTGCTTCTCAACTTCCTTCCTAACTCACGTAGTCTGTTTTCAGGACCTCCTCCCTTTTCCCACCTATGTCATTGGTACCAATATGTACCACGACTTCTGGCTGTTCACCTTCCCACTATAGGATATTGTGGACGCGATCTGAAGTATCCTAGACCCTGGCACCTGGAAGGCAAACTACCATCTGAGTTTCTTTCCTGTGTCCACAGAATCGACTGTCTGACCCCCTAACTATAGAGTCCCCTATCACTACTGCCTTCCTCTTCCTTTCCCTACCCTTCTGAGCCACAGGGCTAGACTTTGTGCCAGAGGCGCGGCCACTGTTGCTTCCCCCAGGTAGGCTGTCCCCCCCAACAGTACTCAAACAGGAGTACTTATTGTCAAGGGGTACAGTCACAGGGGTACTCTCTAGTACCTGACTCTTCCCCTTTCCTCTCCTGACTGTTACCCACTTGTCTGTCTCCCGTGGCCCTGGTGTGACCACCTGCTTATAACTGTTTTCTATCACCTCCTCGCTCTCCCTAACCAGACGAAGGTCATTGAGCTGCATCTCCAGTTCCCTAACCCGGTCCCTTAGGAGCTGCAGCTCGACACACCTGGTGCAGGTATGGCCGTCCAGGAGGCTGAGAGACTCCAAGACCTCCCACATCTGACACCAAGCACAGAAAACTGGCCTCACACACATACTACTTCCTTTCCACAATTAGCACAGGTAACACCTTCCTCACCTCTTTACCGCCTAAGCCCATTGAACCAATGCCCTATCACTCCGCCACCCACTGGAAATGGCAGTCTTTTTAAACTTTTCCTGCTTTTTCATCTTTTCCCTTCTTATAGCTTTTTGGTTGCCTTTTGTTGGATTTTAAAAGCTTCCCAATCATCCAACTTCCCACTCACATTTGCTGCCTTATCTGCCCTTTCCTTGGCTTTTATGCAGTCCTTAACTCCCCTTGTCAGCCACAGTTACTTAGCCCTGCCATTTGAGAACTTTTTCCTCTGTGGGCATATCTATCCTGTGCCTTCTGAACTATTCACATCTCTGCTCTGCCGTCATCCCCACCAGTATCCTTCTCCGATCCACCTGGGAAAGATCCTCTCTCATGCCTCTGTAATACTGATCCATGAGAGTTAAGCTTCTCCCTCCCATATTGTAGTACGAATTCAATCATATTATGATCACTGCCTTCTAGGGTTTCCTTTATGTTAAGCTCCCTAATAGGATCTGGGTTATTACACAACACCAAATCTAAGATAGCCTTTCCCCGAGTAGGCTCAAGCACAAGCTGCTCTAGAAAGCCATCGGACAGGCATCCAGCAAATTCCCTCTCTTGCGATCCGACACCAAACTGATTTTCCCAATCCCCTTGCATATTGAAGACCCCCCCATTACATTTGTGTCATTACACTTATTACATGCCTTTTCCAGCTCCCTTCACAATCATAACCCCACATCTTGGCTACTCTTTGTAGGCCTATTTATGATTCCCATAATGGTCATTTTACCCTTGCAGTTTCCTAATTCCACCCACAAAAATTCAACATTCTCTGACCCTATGTCATCTCTTTCTAAAGATGTAATTCCATCTCTTACTCACAGAACCATTGCCTATTCCTTCCTGCCTGTCCTTCTGATACAAAGTATATCCTTTGATGTGAAACTCCCAACTATGACCTCCTTTCAGCCACAACTCAGTGATGCCCACAACGTCATACTGACCAATCTGTAACAGCAGCACAAGTTCGTCCACCTTATTCTGAATGCTACGTGCATTTAAAGACGCCTTCAGTCCTGCATTCTTCGCTCTTTTGAATTTTGCCTAGACTGGTCTCGTGGTGTGCACCAGTTTTAATTGCCTGTTATTTCAAACGCCAGCTCTGAATGGACTTTCAGTTTGCTCCTATACATTTTTAATGGTTTTACAGGAATGGAAACAGAAGATTTGGTGATAATTGGAATAATACTGGTGGAGTAACTTCAAGGGACTCACATCAGTACATTATACATGACACTGGTGAGGCAGACTAGAAGGCACGGGTGGATCTTTCCCATCCTGATCCACATTGACTGCTATTTACAAATAAACACCATAATATTAAACATATTTTACTTCACAGAGTCACAAAGTCATAGTCATAGAATCATACAGCACAGAAGTAGACCATAACATCCACACAGAACTTATTGTCCATCTACGCAAATCCCACTTGCCCATATTAGGACCTTTTCCTTTTCTGCTTTGCCTATTTACGTGTCTGTCTCAGTGCCTCTTAAATGTTAGGCAATTGTATCTGATTCCATCACCTGCTGTGACAGTAGTTCCAGCTGTCAGTTACTCTGTGTAAATAACCTATCCCTCAGTTGCCCATTAAACTTCTTCCTGTCACCTTCAACCTATGCTCTCTTGTTTTTGATCCTCCTACCTTGGAAAGAACATTTTGGCTATTTACCCTAGCCTTAGGCACTTCTATCAGATCATTCTTCAACTTCCATTGCTTGAGGGAAAGCAAACCCAGCCTATATAATCTCTCCCCAGAACTAAAATCCTCATCCTGCAGCCCTTCTACACCCTCTCCAGCACCATCACACCCTTCCTATTGAATGGTGAACAGAACTACGCACAGTACTACAAGAGCAGTTTAACCAGGGTTTTGTAAAATTGCAACGTCATGTCCCAACGTTTACATTCTATGCCCTGACCTACGAAGGCAAGCATGCCATACGCATTCTTCACCACCCTTTCCTACTGTGTTATCACTTTCGGGGAAGAATGGTCTTAGATCCCTAGGTCTCTCCATTCATTAACATCACTTAGTGCTGCACCATTTATTGTACATTTTCTTCCCCTATTTGAAAATGCATCACTTCACAGCTGTCAGGATAAAGTTCTGTTTGCCAATGCTTCACTCAAATTTCCAATAGACCTTTATGTGATTGTAGTCTTAGAGAGCTGAGCATTAGACAACCATCCTGGCCATCCACAATACAACCAACTTTCATAAGTGTAGACTTACCAATCAAACCTCTTTTATTCATTAAAATATATCACAAACAGTAAATGGTTCAGCACCAATCTCTGTAGTACATAAATATTTACAGACTTCCAATCATTAAGAATTTCTTGAAAAGCAATAAAATTGCAGATGCAGCAAATCTAAAACAAAAATGAAATATCTTGAAAACACTCAGCTGATCATGCCACACCAGAGCTATTTTTTCAGGTTGAAGATTTGACAACCAGTAGCTGACCTGAAATATTCACTCTATTTTTCTTAGCACCTGATTCAAATTTCTGATATGTCTGTATATCTTTTAGATAAATATTTCTTCATCTGTGTTGCATTTCATTTGGTTAAAAGAACGTGGCCTTCATTTGGTAGATTTTAATTTATCATATTGAATAAATGTGGGTGGTGGGGTAGAGAAATGTCTCTGACACAGGAGGTAAGGTGCTCCTTCCCTTTCGCTAGCCTGCAGGTCAGCCTTGGGCAAGGTGTAGCATCTGCTTAGCTCCCCGATCAGGTGATGGGAGTAGGTAGTAGATGGTCATATGAGTAGCTGTTGTATATCACTAGTCCTAGCTATGTGACCACTGACAGCAGGCAGGCAATCTTTGAAGAGAATTGATGATGGCTGGGGTCACCTGTCTTGTAAAGACACTGCTCAGAAGAAGGTGATAGCAAACCATGTCTGTAGGAAAATTTGCTAAGAACAATCAAATGGCTCAATTTAATATCAAAGAATGTATACAATATACAACCTGAAATTCTTACTCTTCTCAGTCATTCATGACACCAGAAACCCCATAGACTGAATGATAGAAACATCAGAACCAAAGCCCCCTCCCTCCTCCCATCTCACAAGCAGCAGTAGAAGTATCGACACTCCCCTCCCCACCCTCCACTTGCCCCAGGAGAAGCACCGACTCCCCACCCCTTTCCAGGCAAGCGCTAGCAAAAGCTCCCAAGGAGACTTTGATCAAGACTACAGTCCATGACCCAGCACTTCGGTATCTCAAACAGGCTCGCTCTCTTCACTGAGGAGAGAGAGAGAAGTCTCTCCTGTAGCAACGAGAGCAGAGACCAACAACCCACTGCTCCAATGTTTCACGTTCCAGTTACTTCTCCATTCCCCTCTATTTCGGGGACTGACAGGCTCTCAGTTTCCATCGAGAGAGAGAGAGAGGGGTTGCTCGAATATTGAGGTCTTCTTCCAACTGCAGCACACATCGCCAGCTGTTCTGATGTTTCAGTCTCCCACAACGCTTCAGTCGGTGAAATCAGTGAGGAATCAGACCATCTACGGGACTGCTCCCTGAAGGCGCACGTCTCCAAACCGCTCTTGGAGATAGCGAAGCGCCTGGTCTCACAGTCAGTCTAAAAACCCACCGGTTGCAAAGAACCATCATTTGAATTGTAGATCACAGACTACGACTATGATCACCCATGTCAAACGACATGACACGTAATGAATGAATATGAATAAAAGGCACTGTAGTATGAATAATGCTGGAAGCAAGATTGTAACTTCTACACAGTCACTTGACTGAAGTGTTTGACAATGATGTTTTATTACTGACATTGACCAGAAGACCATTATTATACCAGTACCTACGGAAAGCAAGATAAAATGTTTGAATGACTACTGCTTGGTAACTCTGACATCTATTATCATTAAGTGTTTTGAGGAGCTGGTCATAGTTTGTATTATTGTATTAACACCAAACTTGCGGACAACCTTAAGCCAATGTAATTCTTTACCTCCAGAACAGATCTGGAACTTTACCGTGGACGGTCTCAAGCTCGGCTCAAAAGGAGAAGGATTGGGCATGGGGCTAGCAACCCGATCCTGTAAAAATCCTGGTGATACAGAAATGCCAACAGAGGCTCCAAAGACCTCATCCCTGAGAGAGGAAGGACACACTGAGAAGATGGGCTACACCTGGGAATACTTGAAAGAATGCCCCAGGACAGACAATGCAGGCAAGCTGCTTTTGCTGGCCTATGCCCCAGAAGGGGTGATGGGTTTAAGAAGAAGAAGAACAGGTCTATAGTTAATGCATCACCCTGCCCCATGTACATTTTTGGAGCATCTTAACACTAAGGCACCTATGTTAGACCATTGTTTGTTGACTACAGCTTTGCCTTCAGTACTACAATTGCAAGAAAATTCATCTCCAAACACCTAACCTGGGGCTCAACACCAAGAAAACTCATCTCCAAATGCCTAACCTGGGGCTCAACACCAAGCAATCTCATCTCCCAATGCCTAACCCAGGGCTCAACACCAAGAAAACTCATCTCCCAATGCCTAACCTGGGGCTCAGCACCAAGCAAACTCATCTCCAAACACCTAACCTGGGGCTCAACACCTCCTTTGCAAATGGATCCCTGACTTACTGATCACCAGATCACAATCAGCAAGGACAGGCAGCAGCAACTTTGCTATGATGTCCAACAAGGCTATTCATCAGCCCCCTACTCTACTCGCTTTACACTCAGTAGTCTTTGAGGCCAGATTCTGCTCTAACTGCAAGTTTGCAGATGATACCTCCACATTGAGCTGCCTCTCAAATAAAAATGAGTCAGAGTACATGAAGATATAGAGATCCTAATAACATGGTGGCATGATACCAACCTTGCAGTCACAGTCAACAAAACAAAATAAAGTTGTTCATTGACTTCAGGAAGGGGACAGTGTACCTCAATGATGCTGAGGTCAAGTGGGTTGAGAGTATCAAGTTCCTAGGAGCAAAGGTTCCTAGGAGCATAGGAGCAAATAAGCTGACCTGATCCATAAAATGTTCAAACCATGGCCAAAAAAATTACCAGTGCTCTATGTCCTTAGGAGGCTAAAAAAATTGGCATGGTCCTTTGACCCTCACCAATTTTAATAGATGTACCATAGAAACCATTCTATTTGGATGCATCATGGTATGATTTGGCAACTGCTCTACCCTTGACTGCAAGAAACTGCAGAGAGTTGTACTCACAGCTCAGCACATCACAGAAGCCAACCTCTCCTGCAAGGGCTCTGTCTACACTTCTCGCTGGCTCAGCAAACCAGCCAGCACAATCAAAGAAGCACACACTAGCTAAATGCTGGAGGAACTCAGCAGGCCAGGCAGCATCAATGGAAAAGAGTACTGAGGACATTTCAGGCCGAGACCCTTCGGTGGGACTGGAGCAAAAAAGATGAGGGGTAGAGTTAAAAAGGGGGAGGAGGGGAGGGAGAAACACAAGATGATAGGTGAAACTGGGAGAGGGGAGGGGTGACATAAAGAGCTGGGAAGCTGATAAGTGAAAGAACTACAGGGCTGGAGAAGGGGGAATCTAATTGGAGAGGACAGAAGGACATGGAAGACAGAAAAGGGAAGAGGAGATGGGCAGGTAAAGAGATGAGGTAAGAAAGGAAAAGGGGGATGGGGAATGGTGAAGTGCGAGGGTATTACTGGAAGTTTGAGAAATCATTGTTCATGCCATCAGGTTGGAGGCTACCCAGACAGAATATAAGGTGTTATATCCCGTCTAGGTAGCCTCCAACCTGATGGCATGAGTATCGATTTCTCGAACCTACGCTAATACGCTGGGGCATTATACTCAGGAGTGCCCCATTCCTGAACAACCCCACTCAGGTTGTTCCTCCGACCTGAGTGTGGCATTATTGTCACAGTAGAGGAGGCCATGGATTGACATATCGGAATGGGAATAGGAAGTGGAATTAAAATAGGTGGTCACTGGGAGATCCTGCTTCTTGCAGCAGATGGAGCATAGATGCTCGGCAAAGCAGTCTCCCAATCTACGTCAGGTCTCACTGATATACAGGAGGCCACTCCAGGAGCACTGGACATGGTATGTGACCCCCAACAGACTCATAGGTGAAGGATCATCTCACCTGGAAGGACTGTCTGGGGCCTGAATGGTAGGGAGGGAGGAGGTGTAGTGGCAGGTGTAGCACTTGTTCCTCTTGCAAAGATAGGTGTCAGGCGGGAGATCAGTGGGGGAGGGATGAATGGACAAGTGTGTCGCATAAGGAACAACCTCTGTGGAAGCAGAATGAATGTGGGGGGAGGGAGAAGGGAAAGATGTGCTTGATGGTGGGATCCCATTGGAGATGGCGGAAGTTCCAGAGAGTTATGTGCTGGACGCAGAGGCTGGTGGGGTGGTATGTGAGGAAAAGAATAACCCTATCCCTGGTAGGGTGGCGGGAGGGTGGGGTGAGAACAGACATGTACAATCAAAAACTCTGCCCACTGTGGATGCTCTCTCTTCTCATCTCTCCCATTGGGTAGAAGATACAAAGACTTGAATGCATGTACCACAAAGCTCAAGAAAAACTATTAATGTGCTGTTATAAGACCATTGAATGTTTCCCTCATATGATAAGATGGAAACTTGACCTCATGATCTACCTTGTTTGACATTCACGCACCTTAGAGGCTGCCAGCACGGCTCTTTACCACATTATTCTGCACTCCATTATTGTTTTACTTTGTACTACTCGGCCTCACTTTGAGAAGTCTGATCACCCGGTGTACTTCTACACCCTGAGTATAGGCAAAGACTGAAGACTGCGGTAGTGAGGACCAAGAAGGTTTGGACAAGGGAAGCACAGGAGCGCTGACAGGGCTGTTTTGAATTGGTGGACTGGACTGTTTTCAGGGATTCGTCTTTGAATCTGGATGAGTATGCTGCAGTTGTTACCGACTTCATTAAAACCCATGTGGATGAGTGTGTGCCCACAAAGAGTTACTGTACGTTCCCAAACCAAAAGCCGTGGAGGAACCAGGATGTAGGTTGCCTGCTAGAGGTTAGGTCTGTCGCATCCAAGTCTGACGACACAGGTCTGTACCAGTATACCAGGCATGATTTGTGGAGGCCTATTTCAAGGGCAAAGAAACAATTTTGAACAAGGTTGGAGGTGGCATCGGATGCATGACAACTTTGGCAGGACTTGCAAGACATTACTTCCTACAAAGCAAAACCCAACAATATGAATGAGAGTAATGCTGCACTACCAGGTGAACTTAATACCTTCTTTCTCGCTTTGAAAGGGAGAATATAACTACAGCTGTGAAGATCTCTGTTGCACTTGATGACCGTGTGATCTCTGTCTCAGAGGCCGATGTTAGCCTGACTTTGAAGTGGGTGAACCCTCGCAAGGCAGAAGGTCCTGATGGAGTACCTGGTAAGGCTCTGAAAACCTGTGCCAACCAATTGGTTGGAAGTATTCAAGAACACTTTCAACCTCTCCCTGCTACGGGTGGAAGTTCCCACTTGCTTCAAAAAGGCAACAATTTTATCAGTGCCTGAGAAGAATAATGTGAGCTGCCTTAATGACTATCACCCAGTAGCACTCACATCTACAGTGATGAAATGCTTTGAGAGGTTGGTCATGACTAGACTGAACTCCTGCCTCAGCAAGGACCTGGACCCATTGCAATTTGCCTGTTGCCACAATAGGTCAATGGCAGATGCAGTCTCAATGGCTCTCCACATGGCTTTAGACCACCTGGACAACACAAACACCTACGTCAGGATGCTGTTCATCGACTGTAGCTCCGCATTTAATACCATCATTCCCGTACTCCTGATTGAGAAGTTACAGAACCTGGGCTTCTGTACCTCCCTCTGCATTCAAATCCTTGACTTCCTAACCAGAAGACAACAGTCTGTGCGGATTGGTGATAACATATCCTCCTCACTGACGATCAATGTTGGCACACCTCAGGGGTATGTGCTTAGCCCACTGCTCTAGATAGAGTGAGCAGTTTCAAGTTTCTGAGTGTCAAGATCTCTGAGGACCTAACATGGTCCCAACATATTGATACAGTTATGGAGAAGGCAAGACAGAGACTATACTTCATTAGGAGTTTGAAGAGATTTGGTACACTCAAAAACTTCTATAGATGTACCATGGAGAGCATTCTGACTGGCTGCATCACTGTCTAGTATGGGGGTCTACTGCAGAGGACCAGAAGAAGCCGTAGAGGGTTGTAGCCTACAAAGTACCCAGGATATCTTCAAAGAGCAGTGTCTCAGAAAGGCAGCGTCTATTATTAAGGACCTCCAGCACCCAGGGCATGGCCTTTTCTCACTGTCACCATCAGGTAGGAGCTACAGAAGCCTGAAGGCACACACTCAGTGATTCAGGAACAGCTTCTTCCCCTCTGCCATCTGATTCCTAAATGGACATTGAACCGTTGTCACTATCTCACTTTTTATATATATTATTTCTGTTTTTTGCATGATTTTTAATCTATTCAATATACGTATACTGTAATTGATTATTATTATTACTTTTTCTTTTTTTTCCTTTTTCTTCTATATTATGTACCGCATTGGACTGTTGCTGCTAAGTTAACATATTTCACGACATGCCAGTGATAATAAAGCTGATTCTGATTCTGAATGCACCTTTGTACACAATTTATATGTATGAATGGTATGCAAGTCAAGTTTTTCACTATATAGTACCTCAATACAAGTGACAATAATGTGCCAATTTAATTTACCAATATGATCACATTACAGACTGCTTTGTAAGTTCAAAGCAGAATGAATATTGCCAACAAACATTTCTTCATATTATTTTATCAAGTATTACCATCAAATATTACTACATTTAACTTCTGAAGTTGAGTACTTGAATGTGAAACAACATGGATCTGCAACAGTCAAATGGCCACTGTAAAGAAATTGAGGGTGGCCATGAGTAGCAGAAGGACGAGATCTTTCATTCATGCACCAGGAACCCATAATAACGTATGCAACTCTCTCATGTCTGTCTAAATCAGCAATAATACACAATTCACTGAAATGTTACTGGTTGTAAGGAAAGGTAATAACCTGACAACACAGTAATCCCATCATTTGCTAATGTACCTAACTCTGCAGCCAGAATCTCCTTGATGCTTACTCTTCTTTACAATGTTTTTTTCCTCCTTTTTGTTGCCCCCAACTGTTATGATATCCCTTTTTGCGCAGAAATTCCCCAATCACTGCCTGCACCATGTCCCAAACATCCAATGTAATTACTCACTGCTTGTGATATCCTCCTACCGACCACAATGTCTCATTCACCCCCATGATGTTCAGCTTATCCCCCCCCCCATCACCACGTAGTGAGGTATCAATCTCTTTGCCCCAAAAGGATGTCCTTTTACTCCCCCTAACAAGATCCAAACCACCACAATGTCACATTGTCCTTTCTTTTTGATCATTTTAAGCAGGTCCCACTACTAACTTGGGCAGAAATAACGAAAAATATGCATCTTACTCTTCTGGTTTCATTACAGTCATGGTGTACCATGGTTTAATAACCATTCTTCTCCCTTAATCTTCGACATTACAGTGTAGATCCTAGATTTCAGTCACTTTGCTTCCCTCTTCTCCTACCCACAGAGCAATCTTTCCCCAAATACTCAAATTAAAGGCCTAAGGTTTAGTTCAGCCTATTAACCATATAACAATTACAGCACAGAAACAGGCCATCTCGGCTCTTCTAGTCCGTGCAGAATACTTACTCTCACCTAGTCCCACTGGCCCGCACTCAGCCCATAACCCTCCATTCCTTTCCTATCCATATACCTATACAATTTTAATTTAAATGACAATACCGAACCTGCCTCTATCACTTTTACTGGAAGCTCATTCCACACAGCTACCACTCTCTGAGTAAAGAAATTCCCCCTCGTGTTACCCTTAAACTTTTGCCCCCCACCTCTCAAATCATGTCCTCTTGTTTGAATCTCCCCTACTCTCAATGGAAAAACCTATCCACGTCAACTCTATCCCCCTCATAATTTTAAATACCTCTATCAAGTCCCCCCCTCAACCTTCTATGCTCCAAAGAATAAAGACCTAACTTGTTCAACCTTTCCCTGTAACTTAGGTGCTGAAACCCAGGTAACATTCTAGTAAATCTTCTCTGTACTCTCTCTATTTTGTTGATATCTTTCCTATAATTTGGTGACCAGAACTGTACACAATACTCCAAATTCGGCCTTACCAATGCCTTGTATAATTTTAACATTACATCCCAACTCCTGTACTCAATGCTCTGATTTATAAAGGCCAGCATACCAAAAGCTTTCTTCATCACCCTATCCACATGAGATTCCATCTTCAGGGAACTATGCACCATTATTCCTAGATCACTCTGTTCTACTGCATTCTTCAATGCCCTACCATTTACCATGTATGTCCTATTTAGATTATTCCTAACAAAATGTAGCACCTCACACTTATCAGCATTAAACTCCATCTGCCATCATTCAGCCCACTCTTCTAACTGGCCTAAATCTCTCTGCAAGCTTTGAAAACCTACTTCATTATCCACAACGCCTCCTACCTTAGTATCATCTGCATACTTACTAATCCAATTTACATCTCGAAACACAGTGAATTCAAGATCTAACTCTCTGTATCAAACCACTCCTTTCCTTCTATTCACCCATCTTAATTCTGTGACTTTCTCCAGTCCCCTAGTCTTGTCCTTATGTTTCCCAGTTCTGACTCCCTTTTGTGTTCTTTGTCCTGCCTGCCTTCCCTCCCATCTTCCCCAGCCTCTTCTATAATATACCACTACAAAACCCTATAGCACATTATTGTGATAACAGAGAATTGTCCTCCTGATTCACTCCCCTTCTTGATCAGATAATGTTTTACTGATCATTTCTCTCCACAAAGAAAATAATTTTGGAATTATCATTGCAAAAATTAAAAAGGTCTCAGACCATTTCATGGTGTTGCATTAAGAGCTAATGTTCGTAATTCTATAGATATCTTAACAGTGAAGTGTTTTCTTTAATGGCTAATCTTAACCATGCAGAGAGAGAAGCTATTTAAATGTTTTAATAGTGGACATTTGATTTGGCTTTCATTAAATGGCTATTTTTTCTTATCTAATATAGATGTAAATTACTCATAATAGTTTAATATTTTAGCTTTGTGGTATGTACTCAGAAGTATGAGGTGATTCCTTTTCAAAAGCCATGGGTCAAGCTAGGCTGCATTCATATTGCAAGGTCTCTTTCTAACCGATAATGAGCCAAGCCATTTATTTTCATTTGGTTGTACTTAATTGTATGGCTCTTGCTTGGAATATTAACTCAATGGACAGGTGGTTGGAATTCCAAGCAAAGACAATGGAACAGTTCCAGGAGAATAAATTCCTTGTCCTCAATGGGAAAAATATGACTGGAAATGTAGCCAAAATGCTAAATAAAATTAATTTAAGAAATGAATAAATTTAGTCAAGGTGGCATTAAAATTGAATCTGTCACCATGCATTTGCTTGGAGTGCGGCAATTGTCTTCTTATTAACTGAGATCATTAAATAAAGTTTTAAAAATAGGAACCTGCCGTATGCGTGGATGGGTTGCCTGTAATTTGGTTCTCACTCAATGCAGGTTAATTTATTAATGAACTGATTTTAATTGATTGTTTTCAGTTTGCTTGCACAGTCACTCAGAGGGATATGAGAGTGATCGGACATAAGTCCTAATGGTCAAGTGTTAGAGATCGACAGGAGTTGTTTATTCTGTACAATTGCGAGCACGATTCGCATTGATCCCCTGATAAAGGTGCGGTGGATGATATTTATAACATGAGTTTCGTATTGTGTTTACATCTCTGCGCCTCCCTGCTCATGTGTACTATCGCTTGATTACTTTTTTTTAAAAAAAGAAAATAAGACTTACGAAATGCATTTCCAGTTGGTCTGAACCGGGGAAAGGGACTTGAACAAGGAGACTGAAACTGCCCAGAAGTAAACTGGTTTATTATGGCTGAGATACAATGTAATCTTTGGTTTGTGTGTGTGTGTGTGTGTGTGTGTGTAGAGTGGCAGCTGCTCTTGGTGGGAGTGGTGAGCAGTACTGGGAGTGGCTCATTATGAAGCTTTCTTTACTGCCTTCCAAGGGCTTTACTTATTCATTATTCTCAGGGAGCGCTGCCAGTAGCAGCTTCAGAGCTCTTCAGCGCTTTAGACTACAAGCTGTGACCGTTGGGTGGAAGACTTGCACTCCTGTTAGCAACCCCTGGCTTTAAATTCTTCAAGGACAGCTTTTTAATCTTGCCAGCCCAGCTGGCTGTGCGTGCGTGAGTAGATATGGACGGCTAAAGGTACTGTTTTAAGAGTTAACAGGAAAGGAGCAAAAAAAAGGCTTGGAACCGCCTCCGTTTATTATAAGGGACTCAGTTGCTGTTCCAGTGTTTATCAGCAGCCCAGATCAGAGTCTGCAGTGGTGAAGCTGGAGAGCATCAGCTTATCAGTGCTGGTCGCGTGGCTTCTTTGTGTACAGCAGCTGCTGTTGAATGCATGGACAAATACTGAGGCTCAGCACTGGGCAGTTAAACACAGACCCAAGGAACACAGGAAATACATGTATCTTTTCTAAACAAGAGATTTAAACCACTTTGTACACAATCCCCAGGGTTACATCTGTGCATTATTTATCCTCAATTGAGTTAACACTTAAGTGGATGTCAGAAACCCCCACAATAATCAAAGTGGTTCATTATTGAGGGTTGTTATATTTTTTTAAAAAATGGATGTACGTTTTTATCCAGCTGCTGCTGGCAACACTATTCCTGGAGATCCTTCCAACCTGGACCTTTCCCAATGCTTGGGCTACTACAACTACAACAAGGTGAAAAGATTTCTTTTATCTTCATTGTTTCATGCTTTACGTGATAGTTCGTAAGAAGAAAGATGATTGAATAACTTAGCATTAAATTGTATCCTGCATATACATTGTCACTGTTTTATTCATTTTATGATTCTACCATTTTGCTTTTATGATTTCAAATGTATTATGTGCACTTAAAGTCATTAGAAAGTAACTCCAAGTGCATAATCATTATCTGTCATTTTAGATTTCCAAAATCAATAGGAACAGTGATGAGTTTGGCAGTACTATCAGTAAGCCAGAAACTTATTGTTAACCATCTTCTGAAGAAAAGGCCATATTTGAACTCCTGAAAATCAGGCAGTTAACAGAAGCATCATTTTCGATATTGTTTTCTGCCTGTGGATATACACTTCAAAAGTCGTTTTTTTTAAAAAAAGTGGAATATTTGTTTGAAGCTATAAACTTGAATACCAGAGAAATTTACAGATTCAAGCGTGTAAAAAAAATTTTTGTCACGTAAAAGTTTACAGCCCCTTTTTGGAGGTCATTTGAAATTAATTTATGTCTTATGAATTGCAGTATTTTATTGTGTTGGTAATGTGCTCTCCTTACACTGCATTGACTTTATTACTTGTTTACTGGATGCTTTTACTGTCTCTGAGTAACACATTGCTCTGGCAATTGTTGCTGTAGGCTTATGGGACATTGCATCTAATTATTGCTTAATTAATGTGAGAAAGTTTATTTCCCCCCCCCCCCCCCAACTCTTCATTTTCGTGTGTTAACATTTTCATGGCAGCATTATCTTCTGATTCTCTTGTTCCGTGTATTAGGAAAGTAATCCTTTTGTGCTGTAGAACCAAGTATTGTTTCTGAACTCTCACATGGTAAATACAAGCCTGTAATCATCACGTCCTCTTTTCAGCATTATTAGCACTGCTGATCTTTGTTGATAGCTGTATCATCATTGCTGTTTAGTAAAGAGTATGCTGGATTCTAAATAGAGGGTTTGGTAATTCTAAAATGCCTTTTCTGTGCTCCTGTGAATATTTTGATGACCTGCTCCAGATATGCTACCATCTAGCAAATCCAATTGATTGTGTTATTTAGCATACAGTTGTGATCCTACTGAGTAAATGCTTGCTCATTCTCCAGTGTTTCACTGGAAAGGTGTTAAATGTTTGGAAGCAGTTCCCAGTTTAATTTCAGTCATGAATTTGTGAATGTTTTTTGAGCTGAATTAGGTGCTAACAGTACATAAAACTTTCTGAATATTGTACTTTGAAGCATTTGATGTTTAAGAGCTGAAACTTTGGAAGTGCTGCACCAGTTATATGAGTAAAGACTGCACCATCCTGAAGCTTATTGAATATTGAAAATCGCCTGCAAAGTTGGAACAATAATACTATTTTAGTTTGTTTAAAGGATAATGTAATTTTGTAACAAAGAAACTGTCTTAAACTGTTTAGAATTAACTCAGTGCAATGGTGAATGTTAGAAAATGAAAATACTTTGATTATTACTCAACCATAGGCTCCACCCACTGTTATTACTCCATCTCTGAGCATGAGCATCATCATCATCATTATCATCATCATTAACTTCAATGTGTCAGAATCTGATCTAAGCAGTGACAGTCTAACCTGCAATCATTGACATCACAATGGATCAAAATTAATTTTCTTATTATACTTGAAAACGTCAGCATTATCAGTGTAAATATACGGGTGCTTTTGTAAAAATAAATCGTGTTTCTGAAGGTATAAAATTTGTCACTTAAACAAACTGTTATTTCACACGAGGTTGCAATTAGAATGTTTCCCCCCCCCCCTAAAATGTAAAAAAATGATTGTACTTGTATCTAGAAAATGAGTGGAAATGGAATTCTGATATATTTTTGGACATTTGGTAGAGGTTGATGGGCTTCTTTGCTTTGAGTAATACCTACTTAGAATTTGGAGAACTGCAGCGTTGTCATTCATAACTTAAGTACAGTAAAGACTTGTTCTGGGTACAAATCAGAAACATTATGCATTTAATGACCTTAAATCCGTTACCCCCCCCCCCCCATACTGTAAGTGCCTGAAGTACAATCTAATGGCACGAAGGTAATTAGTTTAGATTGACTGGCTAACCAATGTTTTTGTTGTATGTGTATAGCTGTCCAGTCACCGTTGTTTACCATCAGTAATATATTCAAAATATCCTGCGTGCAGTAAAGTCAAAATGGTACATTAAATAAAAATCTTCCAACTACAGAATTTTAGAGTTTGTACCATAATTGGAGTAGGAGGAACCTACCTCAGCAATATGAGCTTGTCCAAAAGATAGTCAACAAAGTTACAATATACATTTGTGCTATACTGTAGTTAGATATTTTTGGTCTAAAGTTCAAAGTTTTTTTTGATTATTAGATGAATTGAAATGATCCAGATTTAAGATAATCCCAAATGTTGCTCTGCATATTTATGAGAAAGAGGAGGAGCTGGAGTATGTTTGATGCAAATATAATATTTCCCAGCAGTTAAATGCTTTTATTCTTAAGACAAAGAAACAAGATTTTGTTTCTTGATATTTTCTGGGTCCGTTTCAACATAGCCTTATGGGCATGTCTTCAAGATGGTTTTATAAAGTATCTACCAAAGACTTTAGTCAGGCTATTTGTTCCCAGGTGGTTCTCTGCAAAGGTAGTAGATATTGTTGATATGCAGAGCAGCCATGATGTAATGGGATGTCTGAACAGTTGGTGGGAGTTAGATTAGAATGTTTAGACTAACCCTGTGTTAGTGGAGATGAAACTATGGATGGAGTTAGAACCAAATGGTACAATTGCCCATTATTAGTGCACTTGTCAAAGTTGGATGCAATGAAAATTGAATAAAAGTGTATGGTTAATGTTCTTGGTGGATAATAAAATTCTAACTCTTCATTAGTTTGTTCTGCTTCTCAACTCATTGGGCCTTCAAAAAACAGCAAGTGAAAGGAATAATTTTTGGACTACTGTTTTCTCTGAAATTGTAATTAGTGAATGAAGTCATTGCAAGGGAGTAAATGATAAAGGATAAATTGAGAACCTATTGTTTGTTGAAGGTATACAAAGTAGTATATAAATAAGATGGTGCATATTTGCATATTAGCATTTGAGGCAACTCTTGTTTTATTATTTCATAAAAAGCTACTGAACAAATACAGAATTTATTTTGTAGCTCTGAGTTAATGATCCAACTCAGAATTGGCTTCCTTCTGGAAAAGAAGTTTGGTATTCACCAGGTATTACAACTCTGATTTAATCAGTGTAGCTTAATTTGACATCAGAGAGAACACTACATCATAAACAGTGACAGAGTGATCACAGTTTAACATTACTGTTTATCCTTCATTCATAAAATTTTGCTTATTTTCCCTTTCAGGAGCAAACCATGTTCTGGTTTTTTTTGATAAATAATTTATCAAAAAATGGTTATCAATTTTTTAACGTTCCAAGGCTCAGTAAATGAAAATCTTGCTCAATAAATTTAGTTTTGGGAGAGATTAGTTTTTAAATAACTTTGAAATGTACTTGCAGGAAGGGAATATTTAAATAATGCATGCATTAAATATGACACTAGAGCAATTGAACTGGGGTTAATACAAGGGCTGAGGAAATTGACAGAAAATATATACACGGCAGCAGTAGAAGATTGCATTTTGTTGTTTGCAAGGAATATGCTTATATTTGTAAAGTGCTTTAGAAGTTCTGATTTATTGTACAAATGTTACAAAGCTATTGAGGGTAAAATGTAGTAAATAAGGACAATTGTAATGAAAAGCCACTTTACATTAATATAGTATAACTGATTTTATATGCAGACAATAATGCCATCTTGCCTGGGTGTGTGCAATCATAGACTACGTTAATATGTTTTATTTTCACAGTTTGCTACTTAACCAGCATGTGGTAATCAGCATCATTCTCCAACCTCTCTCTGTGGTGCATATTTAAACAAGGAGAGAAGTACTCAGCTGTGTCTGAGGTTCAGTGCTGGTAAAACACAAGTGATAGATGTGCTTACCATCTTTTTAGTGTGTATTGATTTAACTGCTATGATCCATAAACTGGCTGTATCAATAAACTTCTGAAAATTAATTCAGAAAATCTTACTCAGGATTAGCAATGTCAAAAACAATTACCAAAAAACAAGAAGTGACGGTTCTTGAACTAAGGGTTTTGCTTGTGTTTTTGTTAAATGCAGTAAATATCATTGTCATTTTTCATTAATACATAAAATTGAAAATTTACTGAGTTATGATGTTAAATAACCAAAAGTTTCTCCCATCTGCTTTTGTTTGTTTACTTGTGTTAAATGCATTAAGTGACCTTGCTGTGCTGGGAAAGAACCAATTTAATCTCAGGAATGGCTGGATATAATAAGGAATAAAGATTGGAAGGATCTGAAGATTCTCTGCCTGTGTCTCCTTTATAATGTTACAATTCAATTCAATTGATGTAAAATTGTATGGATAGATTGAGCAATCAATTTAGCTTATATATTCTGTGCTAGAGAGACTTGCAACTTGTATATGCCTTAAACTATGTGTTGTATATGTAAGATCACAGCAGGGAACAAGAGAAATTATTTACTACTTATGGATGGAAAGCCTCTATTCCTTACTGAAACACAAGAGTTTTTCAGTACCTTTGCTGCAAAGTCACTTGCACTGTGTGTTGCTAAGCCGTTGATGGCTGTGAGAGCAGAGAAGTTGAGGTATTATTGTCTTGCTACTTGTAATGACAAGATCCCAAAGTTTGTAATATGTAATTTTGAAATAGCTATTAGACGGAGGAGAAAGAACTCACTTCCAGAAAGTAGAAGGGAACCTGCTTTTGGAAAGTTTCTTCATAATGTGCATGTTTCCTAAATTTGGAGGGGGAAGGGCCAATAACTGTTCAATTTCTTTGTCCTGGTCCTTGGCATACCTTTTGGTAACCCTGGTAACAAAACAGTTTGCAAGAGAATGATTTGTCACAGCATGGTACTGTATTTGAAGCCACATATGCATAAGTGGTTTAAAATGGTATTTTTCTGCATCAGTTTCTCCACTGTGACTACTGAAATGATTTTAATTACAAGCTTGTATGGAACAGTAGTAATAAAAGTACCTGACCTCAGTGTAATCTGCCTCAATGCTGGCTGTCAATGATAATGTTTATTATACTGTGCATAATTTGGGTATTAGTGGCCAAACCAATTTCTGTATTTGACAATTACTAGGATTTGCTTTATTCTAAAGTTCATTTGGTGTTGCCAGCTGTCTTAGCATTTTGATCAATAATTGCACACTTGCTTAATTTTTATCATGAGTGCTTTCAGCAGCTAAGTATGGCTATATAAAAACTAATTTGTTTTCAACGGGATATGACTACAAGCATTATACTACTAATAAATAACCCTCACACTAGAAGCATGTTCTTTCTCTTTTGAGGTAGGAACTAGGATGTTGCCACACATCTTTACTAGAGTCATTAATGGTCAAATGAATACCCCACAATGAGACAAGGGTAGAGGGTGAAAAATCTTGTTGAAAGGATGGTTGAAAGTGGATCTGAATAATTGTAAGGCATGATAATCTCTCTGAAAACAATACAGAAGTATTGACTTGGGTATTGTCACTTTAATCTCTGTTCAGAGAATAACTGGAGGTGGTGGAGGTTGGTGGAGCAGCGGGGTCTTGCCAAATCACAGAATGGTAGAAATCCTCAGCTCTGAGAGTGACCCTTAGGCCACTGGTGTCCATACTTGTGGAAAATTGCTGTTTGTATACATCACGCTTCCCAGATATCAAACTACATTCTTGTAAGTAATGCCACGTCAGAATTGATCCATGTACATTGAAAGTGAAATTAGGTCATTTGACTTCCTCCATTATTTGAATAAAACAAAAAAAAAACTCAACTCCTCCCCAAAGGAGCTTCCACACTTAAATCTGTACCTTGGGTTTTTGAATGTGTTGCTAAAGAGTATAGATTCTTCTTAATCCATCTCCAGACCTTTCAAGATGCCATCATCTTGGTTAGTTGGCTTAATACTAGTCCCCATCTGATCTTTGGTAAATCTTTTTCCTACGAACTAGACCAATGCCAATTCCCCACGTGTGAGCAGTCTCTGAGGGTCAGTACAGACAAATGGCAAGTTCTCTAAGTAGGGTTTAAGATGGTGTTAAAAGATGGCGAACTCCTGGCGTTGCAAATACAGATTGTTTTGGTCACTGCTAAGTGCCATATGTACAGCAGCTGCATATCTGAAGGTGTGAGAAATTACTGTTGAATTGTGTAAAATGACTACACAAATGAAATAATACATGGTTGTTCACTTGTAATTCAGAGCAAGCAGAAGTCATTTTTACCTAATCTGTATTGAAAGAAACTAACAGGACCAGGTTGAACAATAGTTTGGCAGCCCACCCAATTTTACCCTTCATTGACTTCAGTGGAGGGTAATTTGAGCCTGGTGTCAAAATGGCATGTAGTGTGGGTTTTGTCAATTTCCCACTGGGTGAATTAGGTCAAAATTACCACTAAGGTTTCAGGTTGTTGATCTTGGGGATTGTTTTGGAAGAATTAATATATATCAAATATGGCTGCTACAAATGGCAGGTGCAAATTTCGTAGCTTTTGCTTTTAGTGTTGGTTATTAATGTAATAATCCCTGATACTTAAACTGCATCTGGGCATCTGCCAGTATACAATCTTAGATTTAGTAGACAACTCTTATCGTATTGATTCAAACTGAATGCAGGCACTTTGGGGAACACAATATAAATGGAACATTGGACCGGAAAATTACTGCTGTTCTATCCAAAGAATTGAATGGGTTATATATTCTATGTTGTAAAAGTTTATGGGAAAATAATGTATTAAAACATTCTTCTGTGATGACTTTTTGCCTTGTCAGAAGGTTAAGGTTCCATTCTACTGCTGTTGTACATTATTCATTATAAAACATAGTAAAGAGCACAGTTCTAAAGTCCAATTGAATTGGTTTTGGCTGCTGTATTGTGTTGTCAGTTAACTGAAAAAACACTGCTGTTGTATATAGTGACAGTGAGCATAAATGCTTTGCTTTCCAAAGTGCAGAGCGGAACACAGCTTGTTTCTTTGTGATTGAAAGTGGTTCAAATCCTCCTAGGTAACTGGCATTGACTTTTAAAGCCCTGGACATATGGTACAGTAAATGATTTGTATTTACAGTACTGCCAGGCCTGGGTATCATGTTTCATAAAGGCAGTGTTTTGTAACAGTGCCCTAGTTTGTATTCCCAGTCCTCTTTTCAGTGTGCCATGTCTCGGTATCCAGCTATTGAGGTAGCCATTATCTTTTACAAATCATTGCATCTGTTATCTTCTCAGGTTACTGTTGACAAAGGATTGAGCCTCAACTGCCTGCATATTCAGTTACCACCTTGTTTGTTGGCTGTCTGACCAAATGTAGCAAAGTTTTTTTTTGCTTATAGTTACTGTATTATAATTTTAAATGTTTCATTATATTTAATGATGCAGGTTTTTTCAAAGAAAAGAATGGGTCAGCAGACATGTTTCAATTTGCTGTAATTAAGTAGATTTGTTTAACTATTTATTTGGTGTTTGGAATGGTTAAGAAATCTGCTTTCCATGCACTTGCTCTTTGTGGGATTTAAGTTCCATTTCCATTGTAGCTCTCATTAAACTGGATCCAATCTTCTGCATTGCTGGAATGCAAAAAAAAAACCTGAGACAGTGGGAATTACTATTTTTTCTCTCAATACTGAATGTTCATAAGCAATGACGGAATAACTGTTGTTGCATAATTGGAAGCTTGTAAGCAGATGTAGCTAAAAGGAAATTCTCGTATTGCTTGATCAACTTGTTCCAAAAGCAGCAACAACTTCTATCATTCAACCAGTGCTGTTTGAGAGGATACATTTGAAACTATTCCATAAAATTTTGCTCCACAATGCAAAGCAGTTGAAGTCTTAAATGGCATTTCCAAGCAGATTATCCTGAGGCACATTTTCAGAATAATATAAGTATTATTTTAAATGCATTCTACACCTTGTTGAACTTCGCATGATGTTTTAATGTAACTTGTTAGTTTTCTATCTGTGAAGTTACTTATTTAAATTATGCAGTGATGCTTAATAAGAGAACTGTTTGGGTAGTGTTGTTTATAATAGAGGTGGATGAAAAAAGGTACAACATTTGTATAACATTCCTCCGCCAGTGAGAAACATTTAAATAACTAAAATGGGTTAATGCTTTACAAGTAACCTCAGAAGGTGATGTAAATACGTAAATTATTGTCCTGTTAGCACTGCAAATAGTTTGCTTGTAGTGTACATGCTTCAACTTTTTTTAAAAAAAAGTCAATAGAAATGATATGAATGATTTCACAACAGCTTAATAATAGAGCAAACTACTTAGAGAATTGCATTTTGTAATCGGGCAAAAAATGGATAGACTGTTCATTTTGTATATTTTTTAAAAAATCCAAAATGTGAGGGTAATTTCTTTTCAAAAATGTGGAATATCCAGAGATTTCTGATTTGCAAGTAATGAACTTATTTTCTGATTAACTGTGTTCGGAGTGGTTTGGCTTTGGCTTAACAGGCTTAGGCAAGCACGGACAGAGGTTCTAAGTAATTTCTAGTTATATGTTCTTGGTGTGAAGTGCGGGAACTCTGGGAGACTTCCAGTATCCCAAATAACTGCATCTGCATGAAGTGCATCAAGCTTCAGCTCCTTAGAGTCCGTATTAAGGAACTGGAGTGACAGCTGGATGACCTCAGGCTCAAATGGGAAAATGAAATGATAAATGGGAGCTACAGGGAGGTAGTCACACCTGTGTTGCAGAAAGCAGGTACCTGGGTGACTGTCAGGAGGGGGAGAGGGAATAGGCAGCCAGTGCAGATTAACCCTGTGGCCATTCCCCTCAATAATAAGTGTATGGTTTGTGGGAGATGACCAACCAGTGGAAGCAGCAGCGAGCAGACCTCTGGCACGAAGTCTGTCTCTGTGGCTCAGGAGGGAAGCGGGGAGAGGAGGAGTGCGAGGGGGTTCCATGTTTGGAGGAGTAGAAAGCAAATTCTATGGATGTGAAAGAGAAACTTGGATGGTATGCTGCCTCCCAGGTGCCAGGGTCAGGGATGTCTAGGACAGTGTCCATGGCATTCTAAAGGGGGATGGTGAACAGTCAGATGTCATTGTACATTTTAATACCAGAAGGTTGGAAAAAGGAGGAGGTCCTGAAGCGAGGATACAGGTAATTAGATAGTACGCTGTAAAGGAGAGCCTCTAGGATAGTAATCCCTGAACTAAGCACCAGTGAAGGTAAGAATAGGATGATTTAGCGGATGAATGCATGGCTGAGAAATTGGTTCAGGGGTCAGGATTTCACATTTCTGCATCATTGGGATCTTCTCTGGGGAAGGTATGACCTGTATAAAAGGCACCAGATACACCTTAACCTGAAGTGGACCAATATCCTTGCAGGCAAGTTTACTAGAGCTGTTGGGGTGGGTTTAAGCTAATTTTGAATGGGGATGGGAACCAGAGAGATAGGGCTGAGGATGGGGTAGTTCGTGTACAACTAGACGTAGTGTATCGTGAAGCAGTGAGGAAGGATAGGCAGATGATAAGGCAAATTGCAGTCAGTGGTATGAGTAACATGTAACGGAAGTGCAAAGTCAAAACGGGTGATGAATACAAGACTAGATGTTATATGTGAATGCACATAGCATACAGAATAAGGTAAGATGATCTTGTGGTGCGGTTAGAGATTGGCATGTAGAACGTTGTGGGCTTCTCTGAGTTGTGGCTGAAAGTGGATCGCAGTAGGGAGCTTAACATCCAAGGATTCATATTTTATCCAAAGCACAAGAAGGTGGGCAGAGGGGGTGGGTGGTTCTTTTGTTTTTTTTAGAGCAGCTCGTTGAACCCACTAGGGGAAAGACATTTCTGGTTTGGTTGTTCTCTTGCGTTTTAGATTTGATTAGGAAGCTTAAGGTAAAGGAACCCTTAGGAAGCAGTAATCATAATATGATAGAATTCATCCTGCAATTTGAGAGGGAGAAGCTAAGGTCAGATGTATCTGTATCGCAGTGGAATAAAGGGAATTATAGAGGCATGAGAGAGAATAGCAATGGCTGGTATTTATGGGGGAAATTTGAAAGATGCAGGAATGATACATCACAAAGATGAAGAAATATTCTAAAGGGAGGATGAAGCAACTGTGGCTGACAATGGAAGTAAAAAACAACATAAAAACAAAAGAGCGTATAACGTAGCAACAATGGAAAGTAGAAGATTGGGAACCCTTTTAAAACACTAGAAGGCAACTAAAAAAGCCTTAGGAGAGAAATGACGAAATATGAAGGTATGCTAGCCAATAATATAAGAGGATATAACATGATTTTTCAGATATATAAAGAATAACAGAAAAGAGAGTAGATATTGGATCACTGGATAATGACAGGAGAAGTATTAATGGGGAACAAAGAAATAGCGGATGAACTGAAATATTTTGCATCAGTCTTCACTGTGGAGGACACCAGCAGAATGCCAGTAGTGTGAGAGTGTCGGGGCAGAAGTGAGTGTCATGGCTCTTACTAAGGAAAATGTGCTTGTGAAGCTGAAAGGCCTGAAGGTAGATAAATCACCTGAACCAGATGGACCCCACCCCAGGTTATAAAAGTGGTAGCTGAAGAAATTGTGTAACAATCTTACAAAAATCACTAAATTCTGGAGGATTATGAAGGTTCCCGAGGATTGGTAAAACTCCAAAAGTCACTCTGCTCTTTAGGAAGGAGGGAAGGCAGATGAAAGGAAATTATAGGCCAGTTAGCTTGGCTTCAGTGGTTGGAAAGATTCTGGAGTCCATTATTAAGGATCAGATTTCAGGGTACTTGATAAAATAGGCCAAAGTCAGCATGGTTTTCTAACGGGGAAATCTTGCCAGACATATCTGTTGGAATTCTTTAAGGAGATAACAAGCAGGATAGATAAAAGTTAGTCAGTGGATGGTGTTTCTTAGGATTTTCAGAAGGTCTTTGACAAGGTGCTACACATGAGGCTGCATAACATGATAAGAGCCTGTGATATGACAGGAGAAGTAGAGCATGGATAGAAATTTGGCTGACTGGCAGGAGGCAAAGTCTGGGAATAAAGGGGGCCTTTTCTGGTTGGCTGCTGGTGATGAGTGGTATTCTGCAGGGGTTTGTGTTGTTTGTCAATGACTTGCATGATGGAGTTGATGGCCTTGTGGACCAGTTTGCAGATGATATGATGATAGGTGGAGGGGCAGGTAATGTTGAGGAAGCAGGGTATCTGCAGAAGGGCTTGGACAGATTGGGGGAGTGGGCAAATAAATGGCAGATGGAATATAATGTAGAGAAGTGCACTTTAGCAGAAGGAATAAAGGTGTGGACTGTTTTCTAAGTGGGGAGAAAATTCAAAAATAGAGAGGTGCAGATGAACTTGGGAGGCTTCGCGCGAGATTCCCTAAAGGTTAATTTTTGGGTTGAATCGGTGGTAAGGAAGGCAAATGCAATGTTAGCATTCAATTTGAGAGGACTAGAATACAAAAGCAAGGATATGATGCTGAGGCTTTTTAAGACATTGGTCGGACCGCACTGGGAGTATAGTATTGTGAGCAGTTTTGGACTCCTTATCCAGTGCCAGAGGGCACAGCCTCAAAACTGAGGTACATCCATTTGAAATGTAGATGAATAAAAATTTCTTTAGCCAGAGGGTGGTGAATCTGTGAAATTCATTGCCACAGTTGGCTGTGCAGGCCAAGTCATTGGATATATTTAAGGAAGAGGTTGACATGTTTTTGATTAATCAGTGCATCAAAGATTGAGGAGAAGGCAGGAGAATGGGATTGAGAGGGGTAATAAATCAGCCATGATGGAATGGCGGAGTTGACTCAATGGGTTGAATGACTTAATTCTGCCCCTCTGTCTTATGGTCTAATAGGTGCATGGAACATGCTGCCTATGGTGATGGTGGAGGCAGTTACATGAGGGGATGTAAAAGGGCACATGGATGAAAGAAAATTAGAGGGTTATGCAGGAGGGAAGAGTTAGATTGAGCTTAGATTTGGTTGGAAAACATTGTGGTCTGAAGGGTCTGTACTGTGCCCTAGTGTTTTATTTTCTATTTGGAATCTCTCTTATTCTCTGTTAGAATGATGCTTTGATTCAGAGTACCATCAGCACTGTCTCTCCCAGCTCACTCCGTCCTCAAAGTGGTCACTCTTCCATTAATGAGGATGTGCTGGCTTTCACTATAAATGCACACAGACGCATCAAATCGGGCAGCATTTATGGAAGGAAGTACAGAGTCGACATTTCGAGCTGAGACCTTCATCAGGACTGGAAAGTAAAGGGCATGGATGTAACGTTTGGCTTTATAAGGTGTTGGCCACACCACACTGGCATATTGTGAGCAATTTTGGGCCCTGATCTAAGAAAAGATGTGCCAGCACTGGAGAAGGGTCCACAGGAGTTCATGAGAATGATCCTGGGAATAATAGGGTTACCTTATGAGGAGCATTTGATGGCTCTGGGCCTGTACTTGCTGGAGTTTAGAAGATTGAGGGGCAATCTTATTGAAACCTATTAAATATTCAATGACCTTGTTAGAGTGGACGTGGAGGCGTTGGTTATTATAATGGGTAAATGTAGAACCAGAGGGTACAGTCTCAGAATAGAAGGATGTACCGTTAGGAAAAAAAAATGTGGAATTTCTTTTCCCAGAGGGTGGTGAGTCTGTGGAATTCCATCTGCGGCAATGAAGTCATTGGATTCGCATAAAGCGGAGGGTGATAGATTCTTGATTAGTAAGGCATCAAAGATTATGGGGAGAAGTCAGGAGAATAGAGTTGAAAGGGAAATAGCCATGATCAAACGGCAGAGCAGCTTTGATGGCCTAAGTCTTAGAGTCTTAAACTTTCTTGGCTGTAGGTTAGAGTATGATAAAAATTAAGAATTGGGCTCACTCTGGAGACAGAAATAATGATATTGGACGTGCCTGAAGCTTTATAAAGTTGTGTTAAATCTATTCAAGAAAAAAACTAAAAGGCTTAGTTCCAAATGCTGCTCTTCACTGCTTATGGAGTCATGAGGAAAAATAATAATTCATTCAAGTTCAGGCGTAAAAGTGTGTACTTCCTAATGAAATATTGTCCAACCTGATGAAAATTCACTATATTGGGAATTGGTTGATTGAGCTGCTGGCATGCGTTTAACTTGCAGGCAAGGAAGACTACCGGTACATTAACAGTTACAGAATACACCAGCTGACCCAAATGATGTGTGAAGAGGAGAAAATAAGAATTTTGTGTTACAGAATGTCAAATAAATGTGGAGCTTGATGCAATTGCAGAATAAGTGCGAGATGGCAAATTAATAAAATTGAAAATTGCAATTATTGCATGGGAAACGAAACAAAGGTTATAAACCGGGCTTCCAATCTGATATTGGTCTGCTCATTCAAGATACATCTAGAGATAATCACATTGAGTACTGTGAGTAATGGCTGATTCCATTTCAATATCCACAGTGGAAAACTCAAAACAATAAATTATAGTTGTGGGTGGTTACCTTTGGGAATCTAATTTAGATCATGACATTGAGGAGATAATTCTGTGTTTCTGGGAACAAATCTTCACTTGCCTGCTAAGCATTCAAAGTTTGGGTGAGAATCATATCTTGGTCCCACGTGTGACTTGAGAACTTATTTAGTAATGAGGTTAACGCTTGTGTTATCTCTGACAATTTAAAATAGAGTGATGTTTTGCTCACACTTAACATGATAAATATCTCCAAACATAGCTGTTACACCAATAATACGATTTACAGCCATGATTAGAAACTGTTTCTTTACTTTCTCACATCTCATGTTTTTATACTTTTTTTTTCTACAATACTTATTCCATTTTAAAACATACTTATTTATTTGATCCTCTGCAAGATTTGGTATTTTATCTAATGTGTTATCTTTTCGAATTGTATGTTTATTTATCATGAATTTTATGGTTATTGTAGATGTCTGTGTTGGAGAAAAACCAGCATTATGTTTGATTTTCATCAGTTGCCATTCTACACAGCCATGTCGTATAGAACTGGAGTCCACTTATATCTGCTCAGTCTTCTTCCTGGCAATGAGTGATTCTGTTCTGTGAACTTGTACCTGTTTTTTTTTAAATACTGGGGTTGGCAATGAAAAGTTACTTAAGTTTTGAAACTTTATCTGGCAGAAATAAAAATCTCTTTCCTTCCAAATATTGTATGTACATTTCAGTTATAGTAACACAAGGTGATGAACTGGATCCTTTAGAAAGGCACTTTTGTGCATTGACCATCGAATAATTGCAGATAAAAGTACCAGCCAGCATTTTATCTTTTAAGTGCTATCATCACATTCATCCTGGCTTTCAGCAAAATCTAAATTGCTTCTTTTAGATAGCTGTGCTTGGAGTAATCACAAGGACCTGCACTTATGAAGACGAATTGAACAAAAATTTAACTTTATGGTTTTGATCTAAATGAGGACTATATGTCACATTGAATCTGTGGTGAATGATACTCAGAACTCACCTGAGGCCATATATAAAGGATTATAAGCCTCTGTCATCTCTTGGAAAAATGATTTAGGCTTAACATTAAAAATGCGGATTATTTAATTCAAGAGTAGTATCCATTGGAAGATTTATGTTGGTATCTGGATCAGCTGGTGTGCTCTTCAAAATTTTGGTTGCCCTAATTGGTGCCATTGAAATCCCCACTAATAGTGAACTATACTTGTGTTGAAAAGTAGAAGAATTTGTCAGTGTATGGGTATGAAATGGTACCTGCTGTGGAGAGAACTGGAGTCTGAATTGGGCAAAATTATTGATAATATACGTTTGATTGGCATCATATTGGGTGCCAACAAATTTGGAGCTTCACTTAAATATAGCAGTATGGTCATTGTGCCTGACTTGGGGATGTTTTTGAAACTGATGTCCAGATGTTCTTGCAATACTGCTTCAATCACCCACCAGAGCATCATATTAGTTAGTTCAGCAAGAGTTTGCACAAGGTGTTGGATGCTTTTCACTTATAGAACATCAACCCTGTCAATTTGTTTTTTTTTTCTGATTCAGTTATTTTGCAAAATAAATGGCAAAAGCTTTTTTTTTACAGGCAAATGGCCTGGCGTTACCATAGAGGCTTCCACATCAGGTGGGACTGCAGCTTTGTGGAGTGGAGGAAAGAAATATAAACATTTTGGGAAAGTGGTGACAGAGACAAAGGAGACATTATAACCTATGAGTCTGTAACCTATGAGCTGGAGAAGGTGTATGCATGACTCTGCATGCTTCTCATCACAAACCAGTAGTGTTTTTAAATGAGAAGGGTATGGTTTGGTATTTGTTGTGGTGTGGAAAAACAATCCTTTCAAGTCTCTGCTTAGTTTTCTGATGGGAGTCAGTATACCTTAACAGTGTGTCAACTCTCATTGGGTGCCTTTGTCTTGCCTTTATCATTGGTTGGCAGGATGGCTACATTAAGACAAGACTAGCCATACATCACACTAGCTTTTCAGGGACTGGTGCTATACAATGATGAGTGCTATGCACCAACAACGAATCTGGTGGAGCAAGTTGTTAATGTCATTACATTTAATAATTCTAGGCAGCTGAAGAGGAAAGCTTCAGTACAGGTGACAGTAAATCTTAATATTCAGCTTTATTTGCTGCATGTCTCAAAAAACCTTAATGTCTTACGGGAATTTCATCTGTCTGAAGGAAGTTGATTCAGAAATGCCACTCGGTGCGGATAAAGAGTGCTAACAGCCAGGCTGCTGAAGTTATAAAACCGCATGTTCATGAAGACTGATTCTCTTCAACAATTCCTTCCTGTTCAGAGCTCAAACTTCTTCAACCATTCTGACATCCGTTTAATCAATGCATTTAATATTAAACAACCAGTATGTTGATGTCATATTAGTACAGTTAAGAATAAAAGGTGTTATAAAACTTAGCACTGCTCTTTTCAACAGCTGCCGGCCTTAATACACGAACATCTAATCTTGTGCTCGATGAGGTGTTAGAGTTTGAAGGCTGCGAAGCATCCTCGTCCAACACATAGTTCTCTGTAACTTCCACCATCTCCACTGGGATCCCACCACCAAGCACACATCCTCTTCCCCCCCCCCCCCCCCCCCAAAACACACTTCCTGCTTTCTGCAGGAATTGCTCCCTATGCAACTCCCTTGTCCTTTTGTCCCTCCCCACTGATCTCACTCCTGGCACTTGAGCTTGCAAGTGGAACAGGTGCTACACCGACCCCTACACGACCTCCCTCACTACCATCAGAGTTCCCAAACAGTCCTTTCGAATGAGGCAACACTTTACCCGTGAGTCTGCTGGGGTCATCTGGTGCCTCCTGTATATCAGTGAGACCTTACACTGAGCACTCTGTCTGCCAGAAAGAGCATGATCTCCCAGTGGCCCCCCATTTTAATTTTTCTTCCCTTTCCCATTCTGACATGTCAGTCCATGGCCTCCACTACTGCTGTGATGAGGCCACCTTCAGGCTGGAGGAACAACACCTTGTATTCCGTCTGGCTAGTCTCCAGCCTAATGACATCAATTTCTCAAACTTCCAGTAATGCACCCCTCTCCCCGTTCCCATTTCCCTCTCTCACCTTATCTCCTTAGCTGCCCATCACCTCCCTCTGGTGCTCCTCTTCCATTTCTTCCATGGCCTTCTGTCCTCTCCTATCAGATTACCCCTTCTCCAGTCCTTTATCTCTTTCACCAATTGACTTCCCAGCTCTATACTTCACCCCTGTCACAGCCCAGTTTCGTCTATCACCTATTACCTTGTATTTTCCTCACCTCCCTCCCACCTTCTTGCTCTGACTTCTCATCTTTTCTTCTTCAGTTCTGATGAAGGATCTTGGCTCAAAACACTGACTGTTTACCCTTTTCTATACTTGCTGCCTGGCCTGCTGAGTTCCTCCAGCATTGTGTGTGTGTTGCTTGGATTTCCACCATCTGCAGATTTTCTCTTGATTAAGCTTCCAATTGTTCAGATCATGGAGGATGACACAGAGGAACTAGGACTCTTATCACAATGTGCTGGGATGTTGGTTTGAACAGGGTAGTCTGGATGGCTTGGCAACATCAGCAGAAAATAATTATGAAGGTCAATGGTATTTATCTTTCCTATCAGGTGGATCTGAGTACAGGAGCAAGAATGACTTGCTGCTATTTTACATGGCCTTGATGAGGCCACACCTGCAGTATTTTGTGTAGTTTTTGTCCCTTCCCAAGAAAAGGCAGAAAGACTGCATGAAAGGGTCACCTGACGTGTTTGCTGTATGGAAGCAGATCAGGTCAACTCGATTTGTCTTCACAAAAGGTTCGAAGAATAGGGGATATTATTGGAACTCCCAATATTCTAATGGATCTCAACAAACTGGATATGAGGAGATCAGCTAATGCAGGGGTCAGTCTTAGATCATAGGTCAAAGGGCATAGAGCACTTAATAGGTCAAAATAGGCAGTCAGCATGGTTTTGAGGACAGATAATGTCTAACAAACAAACGTCTTACAATTTTTTGAGGAGGTAATATGTAGACTAGAAAAAGGAAAGTTGGTAGATGTTATTACTTGGATTTTCAGAAAGTCCTTGACAAGGTACTGCTTGTCAGAGGCCTTCTGAAAATCCAAGTAGTAACTGCGAGGCTACTAAACAAAATAACAGTCTGTGGTGTTGGAGGCAAGGTATTATCGTGGATAGAAGAATGGCTGACCAGAGTGTGGATGAAAGAGCCGTTTTCAGATTGATCAGTAGAGTTCTGCAGGGGTCAGTGTTGGGACCATGACTTTCCTCTTTTTTTCATTTATGATCTGGGTATAGGGACTGATGACATTGTGACCAAGCCTGCAGATCATATCAAGGGAGATGGAGTGTAAGCTGTGTAACAGAGGCGGGAGTCTGCAGAAGGAGTTGGACAGGCTTAGAGAGTGGGCAAAAAATGGCAAATGGAAACAATGATGGGGATGTGGGATGACACACTTTGGTAGGAAGAATAAAGGTGTAGACTACTTTCTAAATGGGGAAAGAAATTGAAGAAAATTTATTATCAAAATATGTATACGTCACCATATACTACCTTGATTCATTTTCTTGCAAGCACTCACAGGAAAATAAAGATATACAATTGAATTCACGAAAAACTACCTAAACCAAGACTGACAAGCAACCAAAGTGCAAAAGAAGACAGATTAAATGTGAGAATCCTACAGCAGGATTCCTTTGCAGGTTGAGTTTGTAGTAAAGAAGACGAATACAATGTTAGCACTCATTTCAAGAGGATGTACTGCTGACGATTTATAAGGCATTGGTAGGACTGCATTTGGAATATTGTAAGCAATTTTGGGACCCATAGCGAAGGAAAGATGCGTCGGCCCTGGAGAGAGTCCTGAGGACGTTCACAAGAATGATCTCAGGAATGAAAGGCTTGATGTATGCGTGTTTGATGTCTCTGGTCTATACTCAGGGGAGTTCAAAAGGGTGAACGGGGAATCTTGCTGAAACATGCCACCTACTGAAAGACTTGGTGTGCTTAAACACTTGATCACCGCCCTTATAAAATGTTTACCCTTGGTGTGCACAAGTTGGACCTCTCTGTTGTTTGACTGTATTGTCAAAGTTGTACGTGAGAAGCCCAATGCATTAGAACATCTCTGCAGATTGTCCTTGGACTGCTGTGTGTGGTAGATCTATATCCTGCTCTGTGGAGCTAGGTCGCAAGCCTTGTCCTGCCCTGCATCCATGATCCATATTCTATGTATTCAATATTTACAAAACTTGCCTTCCCTCTTGGCACATGTGTTGTCAGTTTCTGAACACATCCAGTGATGTCACGTGAAGATTCCTATTCTCCAATGTTGCTTCTTTCAGGGCTTCTGATATGGTGGTTCTGCACAATTGTGTTACTGAATCTGCAATTTAAGGCATCCCAGATGGAACTTTTCAAGCTCTACTGAAATAAGAAAATATAAGCAGATAAAAACACAACACAAGATGTTAAATAGATATGACAGTAATTAGAGTAGCAAGGTGAAAAGATAAATACTAGATAAAATTATTTGGTTTGCTAATGCGCTTAATGAAGATTTGATTTCTCAAGTAGCATTTCCAAAATTACAATGAATTGTGTAATTGACTTAATGTCCTATCAAACATTTGATTGCACCTGCCAACACTAAAGCAATATTTATGATATAATATTTGTTGATGATCACCTTTTCACCATAGCTGCTTCACATAATCCTCTGAAATACTGATGAGCAATCTTTTAATCGAGTGAGAGTAAATGGAAACATGCAACATAAAAGCTCTCTGTACTTTTATACACAGAATGCACGTTTTCTCTGAAAAATTAATGGAATTGATATTGGTTAAAATACCTGTGTGCTGACGTTACACTTAGCTGCAATAAAACCGGCAAATATAGGAAACACTTAGCAGGTCAGGCAGTATCCAGGGAAAAACAGACATTTAACATTTCAGTTTGAAGATTGGTTCAGGAGGTGGAGGGTCCCTAATTCAAATTCGCCTTCCTCAGATGTTGCCTGACCTGTTGAGTATTTCAAGCATGTTCAAATTTCCACTTTCTTCCGGCCCACTTCCACCTCCATGTTGAGGTTCTGATTCTTGGGAGCAAATCCACTCATGACGTTAATGCCAGTTTTAAAGAGACATAAGAATGCACCTAACATGTTTTCTTTTGCCAGTTGCTAACTTTTTACAAATGGTTTCTCAAGTTATGGATGGTAAACTTCCACTCCAGTTTTTGTGGGTCTGGAGGTTCTCAAAGAAAAGCACTCTGCTGAATGTTCAGTCACGGAGGCAAGAAGATGTTCTATAGGTCAGTTGTGGAGAGCGCCCTCTTCTTTGTGGTGGCGTGTTGGGGAGGAAGCATTAAGAAGAGGGACGCCTCACGTCTTAATAAGCTGGTAAGGAAGGCGGGCTCTGTCGTGGGCAAAGTACTGGAGAGTTTAACATCGGTAGCTGAGCGAAGGGCGCTGAGTAGGCTACGGTCAATTATGGAAAACTCTGAACATCCTCTACATAGCACCATCCAGAGACAGAGAAGCAGTTTCAGCGACAGGTTACTATCGATGCAATGCTCCTCAGACAGGATGAAGAGGTCAATACTCCCCAATGCCATTAGGCTTTACAATTCAACCGCCAGGACTTAAGAACTTTTTAAAAGCTATTATTAATGCTTTTTGAGATAGTGATTTAGATGCATATCATATTTTTTACTGAGTTAAGTATTGTATGTAATTAGTTTTGCTACAACAAGTGTATGGGACATTGGAAAAAAAGTTGAATTTCCCCATGGGGATGAATAAAGTATCTATCTATCTAAGAAGTGCCTGATGGCGGGGGGGGGGGGGGCGGGGGTGGGTGGTGTGTGTGTGTCTCCTATTGTATCTGTTCTAGGTGCTTAGTGCTTTTCCAGAGGTTCCTTCACAGGCAATGAATTTGATGAGTTGATAAGGATGTTGGAATTTTTCAGAGATGTTGAGAACGACCTTGAAATGTTTCCATTGTCATTCTGGATATCTCCTCCCATGGTGGAACTCGGAGAGGAGAGCTTGTTTTGGGAATCTGTTGTCGACTTTTGTTGTCTGTTTGGGAATCTGTTACCATGAAGTAGCATTCTGACTCGTTACATCACCACCTGGTTTCGCACAGGATAAAAATAAAAGCTGGGGAGTGTTGTAGAATCAGTCATAAGGGGCACTAACCTCCCCCACCATCGAGGACACCTTCAAAAGGTGATGCCTCACAAAGCTGGCATCCATAAAGAAGGACCCTTACAATCCAAGACATTGCCTCTTCTCATTACTACCATCAGGGAGGAGATACAGCAGCCGAAAGACAAACTCAATGTTATAGGAACTGCTCACTCCCCTCCACATCAAATTTCTGAATGGTCAATGAACACTATTCACTATTTTTGCTGTCTTGCACTATTTATTTATTTATTTTATATTTTTATTGTAGTTATTTATAATAAACTATATATATAATGTATAATCAATTTGTAGTGATTTCTGTATTACTCTGTACTGCTACAACAAAACAACAAATCTAACAACAAAAGCCAGTGATAACAAAACTGATTCAGATTCTGGGCACGTGTCCTATCCACTGGCGCTGATTGAATGTGATCAGACCCTGAATTATTAGGCTGGGAGAAAATGCTGACGTAGGTTCACTTCGCATCATCTGCGGAGAGGAGTAGGTCTTGGAGACACTGCGTTCATGACCATCTTTGAGAAAGGAGACAAAGCTGATTGTGGTATTTACAGAAGGGTTTTACAGTGTCTGCCACACAGAAATGCACTACCCCCTATACCCTGTGGCCAGAGAACCCCGGTCAGAGTCAGGGAGGGGGGACGATGTATTTTCCCAACTAATTGGCACATTGGTCTTCTGTGTGTGATAGATTAATAAAGCTTCAGGAGCAGATGTGACTTTCCTGTCTTCCGTTCCGTCAGTTGATGGGATTGGGGAAAATTCTTTACATATTTGGCTGTTGTCACTTTTAAGAATTTATTACTATTTTGCTAAATAGTTTGTGTTATCCCTTTGGTAAATGGAATTGTTTCCTATCTTATTCCCAACAGAGTTGCTGAAGCACCATTTTAAGTTGTTCCCTGCTCCCAGCACTTGTACCTGGGAGCTCTGAATGGCTCTGTGGGGGCAGGAAGGCTCTGAGGGTCCGTAGAAATGAAAAGGTTAATTGTATTCATTAGTTATTCCAGTGTTTTTCTTCGTTTGAACAATGTCTGCCTTGTGAGTGAGCTGTAACTCTGAAACGTGAACTGGCTTTAAAATCCAACCAGACTATGCACAATGCCGTAATTCTCCAAGGTGAACTGCTGAAAGAATGGAACTACTCAGGCAGTGAGAAAGTGCACCATTTGTGCTGACTTTGCCACACAGTACTTACATGGTGTGACTGTGGAAACAGATTACTTTTTCAAAGGGCGGGGCTCTTCAATTATCTCTGCAGGTGAACAGTGCTGGTATTGGCAACCAAGTATGGATTCTCTCAGCCGCGTTATTTATCATATGGTGCGCTTCAGTTTGGAAAGCACAAAATGTTGTTAATATTCATATAAGAAGATGCTAAATAAACACCTGTGGAAAAACGATATATGGAGGAGATTAGATGAAGAGGAGTGGGCAGAGGCTCGTGTGCAACACCAGTTAGCAAGTGACTTGCTTCAATGTTGTGCATTCCACGGGAAATGTCAAAGGTTAATTGGGGAAATTAATTGTAATTCACTAAGTAAAAATAATATAGTGATTCAAAGAGCCATCATTGAACTTCAGGATCCAAATGAGTACTGCTCTTTTCACCTTGTGTGCTAAGTCTCAGCAGTAATTTGTTTGAAACTCAAAGTTCAAACTCTTCTTCCCATCTTTCATAGAGTTATAGAGCTTGGGGGGCAGGAGATTTTCACACATTTTTAAGAATGGTGGCTCTTTGAAAGAGTTATCCAGTTATCCTCTCCACATGTGCTTTCCAGGTATTCCTACACTTCACTTTTGAAACTGCAGTCCATTCCAGTTTATAACACTTCACCTCTGTTTCCTTTTGCAAATGTTCTACAGTATGTCCTAGGAGAAAGTTCTTGCTTACTTAGTCTTATCAAATTTTTTGATTGCTTAAAATCCTTATTCTAAATTTCTACTTAATGTTCTTTGCTGTAAGGAAAACAAGCCCAGCCCACTCCTAACCCAATGTAACTGAATCCTTTGTGTTTGACGCCAATCGAGTAAATCTTCATTTCAATATTCCTATACCCTGACATTCTCCTTCAGTAGTTTTATCCAAAGCTGTAAGTAATGCTCCAGCAGAAACTTGAACAGTGCTTTAATATTCAGGGTAATTTCCTGGCCTTTGTACTTTATAACTCTTGTTATAATGCCAGAGACCTTGCTTATTGTTTAACAGTCTTAAGTTTTCTGTGCATATGGCTAACTTTACTCCAGCTGCCCTGGGCAACCTAGGATTCAGCACATTTGTTTCAGGGGGCATTTCAATGTTGAATCCTGATAGGTTCAAGTATTTCCCCTTTTCTCCCTTGTGCAATTCCACCGTTGCCATGTCAGTAGTGAAGATGAAGAACGGACATCCTTTGCCTCCACAAGATTTCCTTTCTGATCTCTATTTGGCGGAACCTTCCTGAGACGAATCTTCTAGCTTTAATATGTTTGTGGTTTCCTTTCATGTTGCATGCTAATCTGGCAGAGTAGATCTTGAGTCTTTTTAAGAAAGCAAATGGTTACTGTAAGATGCACAAGTAGCTGCCCATGAAAAAAAATATTGTTCACAGAGCAAATCGCTTATCAGGAGCGATTTTAAAGTTTATGTTGGGAACTTATAATTTGCTTTTTTGTTTTCCAAATAAATTAAATCTAAAAATTTATGTTGAACACGCATGTTTATTTGTACACTGGTCATCTTTGCTCAGTACTTATCACATACATTAAGTGGATTTATTATATTAATTTTTCTGTGCAAAATTGTTTTTTGTTGGAGGATAACATCAAGTCATAGAGAACCCATTGATTAAATCAGAAATATTAGCAGGAAGAAGTGCACTTTTCTATCTTAACCCTGATAAGGTTATGACTAGGTCAACTGAGTGTCAGATGAACCCAACCTCACCATGAACCTCTGCTGTGCTTTTACTGAGGAAAACATCCACTTGTGAAAAGATGCAACAAAGAAAGTGCGCAGGAGAAAATGTCAGTCTCCTCCTACAACAATGCATAGCTAAGGAATATGAAGTTCCATCCATTACCTTAATTATTTTAGAACTAGCCCAGATTTCTTCTGTTAAAATTAAGGATCCACTTGATCTCTTTGTCTCCAAATTGCTGTTGATGTGAGAAGGCAGATGTTCATTGACCAAGGCAGGGATATGAAATCTTGGTAAATCTAATTACCACAGAGGATTATATTATCGAATGATGATTAATTAAGTACTGTGCAAGTATGTTATCCCTTTCATTTAGTTACATTATAGTTGTTAGTGGTACTTAAATATTTAAAGTTTTAAGATTTTAACTTTAATATTTAATTTTAATTCCTTTGTGAATAATTATTGCTTGAAATTTGCAGAGCAGTAAATAATTTTGCATATTGCCTGAGTGAAATTTTGGTAAACATTTAAAGAGTGATTATTCTGAATCGTCTTTTCACTTGTATCTTTACCAAAAGTTTTACACTTTCTAGACATTATTTAGTGGAAAGGACATAACAGCTGCTCAATTCTGCAGACAAGACTCAGATAATGTAGAAAAGTACAGATTAAACTGAGCTAGTCGGCATGCATTTGTCAAGAGAACGTCATGTTAGATTGACTTGACAAGTCTTTTAAAGAGTTAATGCGGACACTTGTGAGAACGATGCATTTGACATAATTTATGTGGATTTTGGCAAGGCTTTTGTCAATTTTCCATATTTCTGCTGAGCACATTATAGGAAAAATGTGATTGCTCTGGAGAGGGAGGAGATTTACAAAGATGCAAATCTTTGAGTTTTGTGAGCTAGGGCTTTTCTCTTTGGAGCAAAGGAGGATGAGAGGTAACCTGATAGAGGTATACAAGATGATAAGAGGCATCAATAGAGTGTACAGACAGAGATTTTTTCCCAGGGTGGAAATGACTAATAGAAGGGGGCATAATTTTAAATTGATTGGAGTGAAATATGTTGGATGAGTTTTTTTAACAGAGAGTGGTGAATGCGTTGAGCATCCTGTCAAGGGTGGTGGTAGTGGGAGATGCATTAGGGACATTTAAGAAGTTCTAAGACGGGCACATGGATGATAGAAAAATATACGGTTATGTAGGGAGGAAGAGTTAGCTTTCTCATAAAGTAGGTTGAAAGGCCAAAGGTCTAAACTATGCTGTAGTGTTCTATGTTGTTGGTGCTCACAACTGGTAGCAACAAGCAGAAATACATAAGCAATGGGTTTTTTTTTAGAGCAGTGTCAGGCTAGGTGGGGATATCTATACAGTTAAGGGGGCTGAGTTGAAATTAATAGGAAGAATCTACTCTCCTTAGCAGAGAGGTTAAAACTAGTGGATTCCAGAGAGGATGAGGATTTTATTTTATACCCAGAGGATTGTAGGGGTCTTGAACCCTCTGGCTGAACGGATGCTTGAGGCAGGAGCTCTCATCGTTTTTTTTGAAAAGTACTTGTACAGCCATGACCTGCACGGTTGCAGATCTAGTACTGATTAGGTTAGGTAGGCATTTTGTTTTACTGGCACAAGCATGATGGGTCAAATTGTCTCCTGCGCCATGAATTGTTTATGATTCTTTGAGACAGCCAAAATTAATCTACCGGTATTCTAATTATGCATTGTTTTAAATCCTAAAGGCTTAATATATCAAATTATTAGCACTTTTAAATATTAAATTACTAATGTTGTTATATAGTATAGTTGACGAGCTTCAATGCAATCAATAAGTTAATATATTAATGACATAGTTGCATTTTATGATGCCAGTTGAGTGGTCTTTAAATGACTATTTACAGTATAAAATACAACCATAGACATGGTCACAACTTGTAGTTCACAAATATTTTCATTGACATAAGTTTGGAGACCTGCAGCATTTAGTTGCAAGCATCCATCCCAGTAGGCAACTACTTTAACTGCTACTATAATTACTCACCTCTTCACCCTTACTGGCAGGACAACAATATCCTCGTTTATTGGGTCACACACTGGAGGATGTAATTCAATTTTTCACAACAATATCGTTTTAGTATGAATGAAATAATCCTCCCAAACTACATTTCTTACAAGAAAATATTTTTGCTTTTATATGAACTGCTTTTGATTTGTTTTTAGAACAAGTAGTATTTAACTGCACGAGTGGATTTTGGTTTTGGCTTTGTTGTGCAGGGGTTGACTTTTTGAGTAGTGATATAAAATCGCGCTGATCTCATCAGTTAGCATAAAATAATTGTTAGGAGGAGGAAGAGCTCCCTGTTGGCCCAAACGTGATCAGGATGTTACCAGGCGGGTCAAATGTCTGCCTAATGAAGATGAATGAAGAAAATCTCCGTATGAGAGAGACATGGTGGGCACTCAGCCCGGGTTATTGAAACTGTGATAGGAAGTCTGACAAAGCATCGCTGCTTCATTCATCACTGTCAAATTTGTGTTCAAGCTATTCTTCCTATAAAAATCAGTCAAATGTTACAACACTGGTTTTAAAACAACACTTCAATCTTCTTCAATTAGTTGTTTAGGCACTTGAAAATCGGTGCAAGGATCAAGATAACTGATGGAACTTCATACTTCATAGCCATGTAAAGGGTCTCATCCTGGTGTGGATAACAAAGGAGCACAGGAAATTCTGAAGATGGGCAGCATACTTATTTAAAGATTGTTTTCCTCCGCATAGTTATGTGGGGAGAAACAAAGTCTTGAACGTGCTTTCAGTCCTTCAAAGAATTTAAGAAATGTTTTACTTTTCCCTAAATACAGTAAGCTTAAAGTCATAACTGGTGTTATTTATTCCCAATTCTACTAGTAATCCACTAGCCATGTTGTCAAAGGCCACAATCTTCATAACGACACCATTTTTGATAGCGTCTGGACTCTTTAATGACTGCAGCCTTAGAGGGTTTTGGGGTTCTTTTTAAAGTCTCTATAATCACGTAATACAGCAGAGATGAGCAGTCTGTAAAAAATTTGTTTAATGGCTAATGCAGCTAAAACTATATTGCAATGTGGATAAATGCACCTCCACCACTTACCTAAGTGTATTTACATGAAACCAGCAAGCTGAATCAACATTGACTGACAGATCGAAGCAATTGAGAAACAGGTGTATAGAGGTTTTTTTTAAAGTGCAAACACACAGGACAGATGTTTCTGTGGTTCAAATTAATTTGCTACAGTCATTCTGTTAATCTTTAGCAACTTGTTGATTGGCATTTTGTAGGCATATTTTTGGAAAACACCCAAAGCAGTTTGAGCACAGACAGTGCATCACTGGCAGTAAAAGCAAGCAGCGGGGAGCACAAAGTAGAGTATTGTACTGGGAAAAGAGCCAAGATTTAAATTAGACAATAACCTCTGATCTGTATATTGCATCCATTCTTCAGCTGCAGGCAAAGTGATTTGTTTTAATATAGTCAGCCCTGTAGCATATAATAGACTGATGTATGAGTCATTGCTCGTCAATATGTGTTTCTCAAATTTATATAGATTGAACAACTGGTTTGTGATGCTTAGTTACAGTCGTGCAAACATTAACCAGGAACAGGATTGGAATGAACTTGCAAAAAATCGACCTTAGTGGAATATTTCCCTGTTAAAGCTGATGCATAACTGTGTACGAATAATTGAATTATTAAAGAAGAAGAGTAGCATTGACTTTTTATTTGTATTTGGAAACTTTCCAAGTTATTTTAATTATCCTTGCTTGTAAAATATAATTGGCTCTGAGACCAACGTAATAATATTTGAATTATCCAGATTTTATGCTATTATATGATAAAATGTAAATTTGCCTTTGATTAAATTTGATGTACTTTAATAGAAAGTAATTCTGTGGTTCACAATTTGTAGCTCTCTTCCCCCTCAGAATTTTAAATTCACTGAAATGAAGAATGTTAAAGTGGGTGTTTTGTATTATTTCCCCAATTTAAATGTGTGCATTAAGCTTTGCTGGATGTAGTTACCAACTTGCTAATGAAGGAACATTAGTTTTGCCTTCCTGTGCCAAGCTGAGCTAAAATGAATTGGGATGGTTCCAAATTCTCTGCCTGTTGGGTCCTTGGATTGAAAAGACATGGTTGCACTTTGGCCTGAAATTATTTTTCAAAAGGTGGAGCCAGCATTAAGGTCTCAAGTTAATGCTATTACCCTTCAAGTTTCAGGTCTACAGTCAGTGGAGAGCTTCCTTCCAAGCTACAAATAGAGATCATAGTTGCCTTTCTTGTAAGCCTCTTAGAGAAGCTGCTTCAAAGTGTTTGCTACTAGCTCGGTGGCAGACCCTCGTCGGACCAGGGGTCAGGGCAAGAATGTAAGTGCTCGGCACTTGCCCCTATTTTGCATGCCACCATTGGACTCGGGGGGGGGGGGGGGGGGGTGGTGGAGTGCAATCTCAGTAAACAGCTGCCATTGAGTTGTAGAACTGTCTGCTCACATTGGCGACTGTGGAATTTGCTGGCATTTCCTTTGTAAAACCCCGCCCAAGATGAGAATCATTGCCTGATGTTATCATCATCGCATCTGTTATCCCCATTGAACCATTGCTCCAGCTCATGTGAGCACAGTGTAAGGTTGAAAGTCATACAGATAGTTTAGTTTTCAATAGTAGTCGATGTTTTCCATCTGTGCATGAAAGTGAACATAATTGAGGACCGATGAGTGTTACAACCAGCAAACTCTGGTGCGGATATGGCCATTGATTCGATTCTCAGGGCACTCATTTCTGACCAAAGTGGTTGTATTGCACTGCTGGATAAATAGCACAGGATTATTTAGTCAATTTAAGGCAGGCATTAAACAATTTAATGTTAATATCTTGGTAATATGGGGGAAAGATCTAAAATGAGAAACCCAATCGTGCATTGGCATTCATTCCAGATTCCATCAGTGCTTCTTGGATAGTCTTGCATATATAACGAGCTAGAGAGGAGCTCCTTCCCTACACCTCTTTATTTGCTTTCTCTGCTTTAACAAGAAGATGCGCATTAAAAATGCCTTTCAAGTATGATAATTGATCAATATCCTCATACCAGAGTTCTGACTTGTGCCTGATGTTGTAGTGCTATAGATTTAGCTAAGTTGGGCAACAAACCAGCAGCAGCCCACAGCAGAATAGCATCCCTCTGGGATTATGTCGAAACCCAAACTGAACACAACCTAATTGGCTACAGTAATGACCATCCTTATGGTCACAGCAACCAGCCACAGCTCCAACCACAGTAACCATTCTGTTATTCAAAACAGGCAATGTTGGAGCCATTTAATTAATCTGCCAACTTTCAGTTTTTCGGTCTTTCCTCAAATACATAAAAAATGCAGCATAGGATTGTTTTAGAAGTATAATTTATGCAATTTCTTATTTCTGGAGCATTTAATTTACTGGAGAATTGGGGGTTACTACGTTGTAACCCTATTTTTATTCACAGTTCCCATGGGTATGTTTGCTTTTCTGAGGATTATGCATGGTAGAATTGTCCCTCAGACACTTTAAAAATACACTATATTTCCTGCAAGCATTTAAAGTAATTGATAACATAGCTCTGTGACAAGCTTGTTTGCTTACAATTTGTTCTTGTAGCACTTGCTCTAAATAAAGCTTTTAAGTTTGTTACAAATGTTAAACAGTTTTAGATTTTTCTTTCTACAGTCCCTTGGTAGGAACGTATCCTCTTGCAAATTTTCCCATTTTATCCACTGTATAGTCTCCGGACAAAAGAAGAAGTTTGTTTAAGGGGGATTTATACAAAGCCTTGTGATTGATGGTTAGAATTTGCAATTCAGTCAGACAGTTTGCTAAAGAAACAAAAAAAAACTGATTCTGATGCAAAACAATGGCTATTAGCAAACAGCTGTGCAGACTTGTTCTGCATTGCCTCTACCCTTTCTTTCTAAAAATACCGGGTAGTTGTTTTGGGGCTCATGGTGAGTTCAATTTGCTGGTGTTGAAATTGTCATCGACTACAGGTAATTGGAACCAGTTGACTGTGTCCTAGAAACTCAAACTTCTTGCATTCATAGTATTAAAAATATCTATTTATTTGAAAGGATCCCACTAACAGAATGTATATCAAAGATTTCACCTGGTCTGGATTGCATCAGCAGTCATCTTCTGGTGAAATTGCAACCAATGCAAAATTGGACTGCACTCATCCATGTGCAATTCATCTCCAAAACTGTTCACACAATATCCATTTACTCCCATAGGAATGTAGATTGTTCCTCAATCCTTTGAGTTAGCGTTTCCATTGAACTAGGAACTCATTATGCTATCTTGCTGGCTTTAATGCTGTTTCAAGGAACGCTCTGCTAACTTCAGATATTTGACTGGTCAGCTTCAGAAGTTACTGCACGTTGCTATGAAGTCTTCCAAAGTTAATGAGAAGAGCATTTTTTCCAATCATTTTGCTGTTGACATATGCACTTGCTGTTACTAAGAATAGATCTCTTTCTTTTAAAAAAAATTTAGTTCGTTGAATTTAAGCCCTCTAACAGCCACGATGGGATGCAAAGCTTTGCTCTGGATCCGGAGTATCAAAACATTGACTGCTTGTCCAGTAATGAAACCACTGTGCTACTGTTTGCCTCCGATTGGTGCTCACGCCATCAAAGCACTGGACATGGTATTGAGAGATCCCGTGTCTCCATGCCATATATCTGCAGGAGCAGGAAGATGGATTCCCCCATGCCCTTGTTGTCTTCTGCATGCAGTGAGATTGGCCAGACTGTTCGCTTACAATCTCACTCTGCACTCACATCAGTCTTGTTAACTCAGGATAGGACAGATGTGCAGACTTCCCATTTGGGGAGAGTCCACATGAGATGCTTGAATCCCAGCATGTCTCCCTGAGGTACAACTTCATCCAACCCACTCAATCATCTCAATCAGTGTCACATACCTTGACACTGTTTTATCCCCCCTTGTTCAATCCCTTCCCACCTATGTTCGTGACACTTCTCACGCTTTTAATTTTTTCAATGATTTTAAGTTCCCTGGCCCCCACCGCCTTATTTTCACCATGGATGTCCAGTCCCTATATACCTCCATCCCCCACCAGGAAGGTCTCAAAGCTCTCCACTTCTTTTTGCATTCCAGACCTAACCAATTCCCCTCTACCACCACTCTCCTCCATCTAGCGGAATTAGTTCTTACTCTTAATAATTTCTCCTTTGGCTCCTCACACTTCCCCCAAACCAAGGGTGTAGCCTTGGGCACCCATATGGGTCCCAGCTATGCCTACCTTTTTGTTGGCTTTGTAGAACAGTCCATGTTCCAAGTCTATCGGTATCCATCCCCCTCTTTTCCTTTGCTACATCAACGACTGCATTGGCGCTGCCTCCTGCATGCATGCTGAGCTCGTTGACTTCATTAACTTTGCCTCCAACTTTCACCCTGCCCTCAAATTTACCTGGTCCATTTCCGACACCTCCCTTCCCTTTCTTGATCTTTCTGTCTCCATCTCTGGAGACGGCCTATCTACTGATATCTACTATAAGCCTACAGACTCTCACAGCTACCTGGACTATTCTTCTTCCCACCCTGTCTCTTGCAAAAATGCTAACCCCTTCTCACAATTCCTCTGCCACATCTGCTCTCATGATGAGGCTTTTCATTCCAGGACAAAGGAGATGTCTTCCTTTTTTAAACAAAAGGTCTTCCCTTCTTCCACCATCAACTCTGTCCTCAAATGCATCTCTCCCATTTCCCGCACATCTGCCCTCACCCCATCCGCCCACCACCCCACTCGGGATAGGGTTCCCCTTGTCCTGACCTACCACCCCACCAGCCTCCGGGTCTGACATATAATTCTCCGTAACTTTTGCCACCTCCAACGGGATCCCACTACCAAGCACATGTTTCCCTCCCCCCCCACCCCCTTTCTGCAGGGATCGCTCCCTATGTGACTCCCTTGTCCACTCGTCCCCCCTCCCCATCCCTTCCTACCAATCTCCCTCCTGGCAGTTATCCTTGTAAGCGGAACAAGTGCTACACCTGCCCTTACACTTCCTCGCTCACCACCATTCAGGGCCCCAGACAGTCCTTCCAGGTGAGGCGACACTTCACCTGTGAGTCGGCTGGTGTGGTATACTGCGTCCGGTGCTCCCGGTGTGGCCTTTTATATATTGATGAGACCCGACGCAGACTGGGAGACCATTTCGCTGAACACCTACGCTCTGTCCGCCAGAGAAAGCAGGATCTCCCAGTGGCCACACAGTTTAATTCCACGTCCCATTCCCATTCTGATTTGTCTATCCATGGCCTCCTCTACTGTCAAGATGAAGCCACACTCAGGTTGGAGGAACAACACCTTATATACCGGCTGGGTAGCCTCCAACCTGATGGCATGAACCTTGATTTCTCTAACTTCTGTTAATGCCCCTCCTCCCCTTCTTACCCCATCCCTGATATATTTAGTTCCCCCCCTCTTTTGTTTCTCTCTTTCTGCCCATCACTCTGCCTGTTCTCCATATCCCTCTGGTGCTCCCCTCCCTGTTTCTCCCTAGGCCTCCCGTCCCATGATCCTTCCCCTTCTCCAGCTCTGTATCCTTTTTGCCAATCACCTTTCTGGCTCTCAGTTTCACCCCACCCCCTCCGGTCTTCTCCTATCATTTTGCATTTTCCCCTCCCCCTCCTACTTTCAAATCTCTTACTATCTTTCCTTTCAGTTAGTCTTGACGAAGGGTCTCGGCCCAAAACGTTGACAGTGCTTCTCCTCATAGATGCTGCCTGGCCTGCTGCGTTCCACCAGCATTTTGTGTGTGTTGCAATCATCTCTCATGGTGGCAGTCATGATATTTACTCTGATACTTCACAAAGGTGGAACAGAAGGTCAGCTCACTGGTAAGCAGTTTGTAGTGATACAGCATAGAGACAGCGTTGAAGATATACATGGGGATCAAATCAAGCCTCATTTAATGATAAAATGGTGAAAAATTTTGGATCTACTTGTTCGTAAGGCAAAGCCTCTTGCCCTTTGGTTGAGTAATTTCTCTAGGTGGGACAGGTGCAAAACTTGTGAAGATTGTTGAGTGACCTTTTCATCATCATTGTAATGGAGACGTAAAATGTAATGACTGGGGTGATGCAGAAGTGTGTAGTGTGTGAAATGACCAATAAGAAGCACTTGCTGTACAATAACCTGTTCACCCAGTGTGGGATGAGTTCCACACAGCTCCAGACCACATCAAATCACCTATCCAACTATATTCTGGAGGTGGGGTGTCATTGATATAAAGGCAGATTTTATCAACTATAATACCAAGTCACTCTGGTAAAACAGAGATCAATGGGCATCAAAGGAAAAACAATCTAATATCTGGAGTCACATCTTGCCAAAGGAAGATATTTGTGGTGGTTGAGGTCAATCATCAAAAGCACAGAGCATCAATGCACAAGTGTACTGGGTGAGTTTCCTGGGCCAAACTGACTTAATTTGCTACATTGATGACCTTCCATCATAAGGTCAGAGTTTGGGGAAGTTCACAGCTTCACAAAGTGGAATTCACCTCATAACTCTGTGAATGAAGCAGGTAATTTCTGCGTGCAGCATGACTGAGACAACTTCCTGGCAAGAGCTGTCTCATTTGCTGAGGCTCTGTGAATGGAACTGAACAGTAAGCCATTAGAAGACGATCCTGACTGAAAGGTGGCTTATAACATGAGTCACACAAGTGCCGGTCATTGAGTGTCCAATCATGTACCTTTAGCATCCAATGAAATTTCCATTACTGAAGACTTTATCATCAACAGTTTGAAGCTCTACAAGGCCATCCATATAATACTTTTGCTACAAAACAAGAGCAGAAGATGGCTGCCTCATGGGTAGCAGCCCCCATAGTATCCAAGACATCTTAAGGCGCGGTGCCTTTAGGAAAACGGAGTTCATCAGTAAGGATTCCCACCACCCAGGATACACCTGCTTCTCATTGTTACCATCAGGAAGGGGATAAATAAACATGAAAGCACACACACAGTGATTCAGGAACTGCTTCTTCCCCTCTGCCATCCAATTTCTACTTTGTAAATGGACATCAAACCCATGAACACTACCTCACTACAGTTTTTATTTCTATTTTTTTCACTATTTTAACTTAACCATTTAATAGACATATATATATACACAGTATTTTTTTCTCTATATTTATCATGTATTTATTGTACTGCTGCCATAAAGTTAAGAAATTTCATGATATACGCAGGTGATATTAAATCCGATTTCGAATTTGACTCAACCCAGGGAAAATACACATCCAGTGTTAACCCTAATAATAATTCTAATTTGTAACCATAAACATTTATTCTCTTGCATCACTAGCACACAGTGTCTGAGATGTGTCAGGTACAACGTCCACCATTTTCAAAAGGTTTTAAGAAGTTGGTATCCTTCATTAAGGACCCTCACCATCCGGGACAATTTGTCCTCTTATTTCTTCTTTGGGGAGGAGGTACAGAAGCATGAAGACCCTAACTCAATTATTCAGGAACAATGTCTTCACCACTACCAGCAGATTTTAGAATGGTGTATGAACAGTTCATTTTTGCACTGTTTATTTATTTGCAACTTGCAGTGATTTTATTTTTGTATGTCCGACTTTATATCGCTGCCCCAAACATCATATTTCATGGTATTTCTCAATAATAATAAACCTGATTCTGATTCTCAACTGAGTACTCCAAGACATTTCCTAAACCCATACTCTGTACTTCCTAGAAAGATAAGGGCAGCGGGTGCATGGGGATGTATTCCAAGATGTACACCATCTGGTTTGATAGTCTCGCTGATCTGTCATCAGTTGATCTAAATCTTGGAACTCCCTGCCCAATACCATTGTGATGGTATCTTCACAGAAGGATTTCAGAGGTTTAAGAAAGAGTCTCATCACTTCCTCTGCAAGGTAACAATGAGCGATAAATTCTTGCTTTGCAACAGTGCCGAAATATGATTTAATAAAAAGCTCTGTGTTTGGTGTTTAAGGTGTCTTTCTTCTTGACAATCTAGCTTTGTCGTGAAATTTCTTCTGTAGTTTTGGAATATTCACTTCTGTTCCTGTCATCTATTTCCAGACTTTTATCCTGCATCTGAACTCTTAACTCTGTCCTCTCACAGAATATCCACATGGCTTCTATCTCCTGTACCTGAAACTGAGTTTCATGTTGAATAAATTTTGGAGCTACCTCACTCTCCCTACCTTTCACACTATTTCTCTCTCTCTCTCTCTCTCTCTCCCCTCCCCCCATGCCAGTTACTGTTTCCTGGCTGCCATGGGCAGTTTGCCTTTAGGAGATGACATCTTTGTGTCTTCACTGGTGACATCAATGCAACAGCAGGTTAGAATGCACCATGTTAAGGTGCTTTCACTCCAGAAGTGAATGTAAACTGTATGTTTTCATTGCCATTCCCTGCGTAATGAATTGTGTGGTATTTTATGAAATGAGACTGTGAAACTCTCTGCATGAATATTACAGTGGAAACTAGAATTCATGGAGAATGAAAACAAGTGTTGGAATTGAGTGGCATCACTCAATCTCCTGATTATGTACGTTTGCATTCTTGGCTTCTCCAGAACTCCTAGATTTGTTCCAACTGAAGAGCAGTAAAAAGTGACAACACAAGGCTGAACCACTCCAAGCGCTGAGTCGGTTTGGTGAGATTGAGAATGGCTTTGGGCTGGGCAGCCCAAGTGTGTCGCTACACTCGAATCCAAGTCTACACCGGGTCCTACACAGTGCTTGGACTTTTAAACTCCAGCCCAGATAGTTTGTAAAGCCTGAATGTTGGGATGGTAGGCAAAAGTTGGGCTGATTTCGCTTGCTCTCCTGCGATGTTCAGTCATCTCCATGGCGGGCTGCTGTGCTATTGAGACTGAGGCTTGGACCTACTCCGGCTGTTCCGGGGAACGGATCTAAGGACTTGGTCTGGTTCAGAACGCTGTTGCTTGCCCCCGTTGGTTGCATGATTGTGTTTTATTTTCTTTCTCTTTCTCTGTGCAGTGGTTCCGGTCTTTTTTTTAAAAATTGAGTTCTTCGGGTTTCTTGCTGTGTAGCTGCCTGTAAGCAAACAAATCTCAAGCTGTATAAGTTGTACATTCTTTGATAATAAATTGTACTTTGAAGTTGACTTTGACAAAACAAAAGCTAAAATAAACCTTGAGGGCTATTGTAGGTAAGATGTGGTCTGTATTACGAATGTGATGTAAGTATCTTGGCAATTGTGCAACTATTTCTACAATATATAAGCAACTGCATTTAAATCAGGGGTGAACTGGCTGTGGCATTTTGCCATGTTGTAAATATGCTAAATGGAGCAGGGTTACAAACCAAATTGTAAAGCAATTTAATGAATTCTACTGTTTTACTCTTTTGAGATGTCTGATCGGGCATATCCAACAAGGCGATGGATCTGATATGGAGGGAGCTTGAGGGGGGTGGGGGAATCACATTCAGCACACGGTGGGCTCGTGCTGTTCTCATTTGCCTTCTGGTCTTCTGGTAACATGAGTTACTTTACCACAATTTGAAATGCTTGTCTGGGTAGAATCTCTTGATGGTATTACAGAATGTAGCATTGGCCTGTTAAAATCCAATGACTGCATTTTTCCCCTTGGCTCCCAGCTGAATTAAAGTGAACCTTTCATGGGGTACATGCACACCAGTTTAATTTTGAACTGAAATTCCAAGCTCTTCTACAGTTGTGGCTGACACGCTTGTCCATTTCTTATGCCCAAGCCTACTTAACATTGTAGATTTGAGGAAGAAATAACTAAATGAACACCATTCCCAAATAGTTCTCTGCTAATGCTAGATTTGTAAGTTTGCCATTTTCAGCTATAATTGGGTAGAAATAAAAGCAGATAGATTATTCTTAGGAAGGGCTTATGCATACTCTGTGATTCTATTTCCTTTATTAGGTTTTAATGAGATAATTTGTTTCTAATGTGCTTCGATCTCATGTCAGACGAACATGTAGAGGAAGTAAACAAGGAGGGAGCTTAGCAGATCCTATCTCATTCCTTCAGTGATTAGCCCTATACTTTCCATTTATAAAGTCGTGTACCTTTGGGTCTGCCTAAACCATACAAAGCACTGTATATCTTTTAATCACATACTAATCAGAAATATTACTTGGGTATCGGTTATCATGGTTTATCTCTTTTTCCATAAAGTACATGTGCAACATTAGTTCTGAAAGTGCTTGTGAAGCCACAGTACTTCTAATTTGAACCTTGACCATGTTTTGCTTTTCTGAGCAGCAGTGTTCTCTGAAAGTTCAGGCCCAGCAAATAATAAACTACAGTCTGTGTTTTTTATTGACTTTGCTGGATTTCTTGATCAGGAGTAATAGGTGTCCAAAGGGATGAAGAGATGTGCTAGAGCTGAAGCAGCTTGTGTGCACATATCTGTGGGATTGTGTGGATTGTGAATGCTATACTCCAATCAGGTTTCCCTCTTTAAGTGGAAAGATTTGTTTCCTGATATACTTCCAGTATATGGGAAAATGTGTAAGTTTTGTAATACAATTGTTATAACTAGCGTGAAGTATGATAGGAACAGAGAAGGTATGTCATGAGGAATTTACTTCCCTTTGCAATTGATCATTCTTCACCTTTAGGGGTGTGTGGAGGTCAGTCAGAATTGCATTTTGTTCAAAAAGATAATGCGTCGCTTAGCGTCCATGTTACGTTCTGTGAAATCGGACATTATGTGATTTGGACGTTGTGCGAACACCATATCATATACTTTACCGCTTGCTGTTGCTATCACTAGGAGTGGTTTTGCTGCATTTGGAAGCCATGATGCACTTTACGATAATATTTTCGAAAGAAAATTAAACAGAGAGATAACGCTACTGCATTCAAAAGAGGTGCAATACACGAGATAGGTTACGTCCGCTACATCACATTCTCAGGACTACGGATGTATATGTGATTGGGCGTTGTCCGAATGGATGTTAGGCGGCGCACACCTATATATGGTAAAATGCGAACAGGGAAGTGAGGGAAGAAGGAGATCCAGCAAAAGGTAAGAACGACTGGTGGGCATTGCTGCTTGGCAGTGTAAGCACTTTAACAGAGCATGAAGGGAAGGCCATTGCCACTGGAACTCCAGTGTATTTTTGGAAGCGGTGGCTGACTCACTAATGTCACCGAGTCTTCTCTCTCACTGAATTGCATGCATGAGATGGTTGCATTGATGCTGGCTTTCGGCACTCCTTCACAGGCCTCTGACGATTCCAAATTGAGCCTGGTTCACATCCACAAAAAGAGCGCCGGGCGGCTAGTGTTGCACCAGTTGATGTTCCGAAATTTGTCTTAAACGGTTAAATATACATCATTGCTGATTGTTCCAGGTTTTAAAAGCTGTTAACTTGTTAACATAATTATTCAAAGTTTGGTCATGAAAATCCGAGCAAGGACATTACCTGTGATGTCATTCTCATCACCCACCCGCTTCCACCACCATATTCATATTCATGGTAGGATCAATTTTGATTGGAAAATCTAGAGTTGGATCACCAGAGCATGATAAGACATGATGATGATGTTGAATGAATCACTAGATACATTTTCAGGGAAAGACTTAATAGATGTCCTCAAGGGGAACTGTTTTGAAAAATAGTCCATAAACTAGTTGTCACCTTGATGAAGTGCCTTTCAGTAGCAGAGCTGAATAGAAACATATACTGTAAAATATAATTTTATATTAGGTCTTGACTTTCAACCAGAGAAAAATAAATATTAAAGCAGATTATAGCATGGATTATTATTAAAACTAATGAATATTGGATTGTAATTGTTTTTAACAAAAAAAATGTGAAAAATTATTTGTTATACCAGGAATTCTTGAATGACTTGAACTAATGAGTGTATAAGGGAAGTTCTAGATATTATATAGTAGTCCAAGTGAGATGGTTTAAATGTGGAGTACACGTGGCAAACAGTTTCTTTATTAATTGTGCCATAAATTGTGATGGTAGACTCAAACATTTAATTGGGCGTTCGTTCTAGTTCAAGTCACTTTACTGTTTCTTTCAAAACACAAATCTGTTTATGAAACGTGCGTAAAATAAAAACCATTAGAATAAATTGTCTAGTCACTGGTTTTAAAATTTAAATATTTTCAGTTAAATACATCTTAGAGATGTTATAATTTTAATTATAGAATGAAAAAGCTTGCATTTTTAAGAACTGCCCAAGACACTCATAATGACAGACATAAAGGCCCTACAACAGGGAGTCAAAACTGCCCAAAGCATCACTAGCACCAGCCGACCCATCATCAAGGACGTATGTACTGAAAGGTACAGGAAAAAGACTAGTAATGTCATGAGGATCCCACAAAACCTGCTCACGGACTGTTTGTCCCACTCCCATGAGGGAGGAGGCTATGTTGCATCCATACCAGGACCACCAGACTCAAAAACAGTTTCTTTCCCCAAGCAGTAAGGCTAATTAACACCTCCGCCCACTAGCCCACATCTCCACACCCCCAATCACTACTACTTTATCATTTCATGTCAGTCACCTTACGTACAGACACTCATGTGTCTTTATGGACATACAATCAATCTATTTTTCATATTTATATTTAACATGTTTTAATTATTTGTTTTCTTTATTGTGTTTTTGTGTTGCAATGGAACCACAGTAGCAATTATTTTGTTAGTCTTTTGTAACGGAAATGACTTTAACCAATCTTCAATCTTATTCACTTCGTCTAGGTCAACAAGGTCAACAAAAATTTAACTTTGGGTACTACCTCATTAACGTGTACTTTATGCATTGTATTAAATCAGAATTCATGTTGCTAACTGCCAGTGATGTGGAGAACTGAAAGGAACTGGTTCAGGTTGCATCTATCCTGTACCTGTTACTCCAGTGCCAAGTAAAACCTGTTCACGTTGCGATGACGGATTGACCTAAAAGACTAAGCTAATCAGTTTTTTTTTCGCATGCTGACTGTTCTGGCCTCTAGAGGTGCAATTCATTCTGTATGCAGTTCATTTTGTATCAACATCACTTTCTGTATGTACAGTAAGCTGTGTTTTTATATCACTTCCTTCGTGGTTTAATTTGGATTCAATTTGAAGCACACAGTGGAAAGATGTCCATCTCTATCCTCTCTTTATTTGCCCTTGAAACAGCAATATCTGTGAGTCTTATGTTTTGTTATTGCTGGTAAACATTTAGTAGATATATTTTGCTGTAAGTATTATGTTTATTTCTTACTGTTATTAAAATATTGTTGTGCCAAAATTGTACTCTTTTCTACACAGCATAGTTATGGAGATCTGCATCTGTGTGTTACTTTGGTTAAAACTGTTTGTGAGAATAATCAGCAATATTAGTATATTCAGCTGTGTGAAAATTCTCACTCTTCCTTGAGACCTCTACACACTCTTGCCACGTTCTCCATATCTATGCGAGCTTTCTCCATTTGCATCTCAACTTTGTGTCTAGCGCAAGTCGCTCCCATTCTTGCCACTTCAGCAGGACACAGGTTTGCAAAACCATTCTCCACAGTGCCCTCATTCAAGAGCCGCAGGTGCATTGGATCTGGCTTGGTATCTGGCTCATCGAGACCTAGTCACAGCAAGACAAATAGTGTTTGACAACCAGTCTGCCAGTTATCTATCCTGGAAATCAAGCTTTTGCAATACCATGGAAGGACTAAGTTTCAAACCTAGCGAAGAGCTAGACATTCACCGCAAGTGGTTAGATGGGGAGTCGCTGCAACATGTAAGTAGGGTAGAGCAGTACACATTAACTTTCCAGTTAAGGGTTTACAAATGTGGCAAAGGCTGGAGAAGTGCCATGGCTCTCCAAAGGCAATTGAATCATCTCTCTTCAGCAGGCTCGATAGTTTTCCAGCACTCTCACACAAAGATCTGAGGAAGCAACTGGAGCTTGCATATCTATCGTGGGAACTGAAAGCCACAAAAAACAAGGGTTGCCTACTGGGACTAAGTTTCTTGGATACTGAAAAAGGGGTAAATCTTTTAGTGGAGAAACTACCAAGCAACATGCAAGAACAGCAGATAACCAAAGGGTTCAGTCGTAAAACAAAGCACCATGACTCCTATCTGCCATTTTCATTTTCATTCTTTGTGCAATTTGTCTGCCTCCATGCAGAAAGGCAAAATGACCTTCGTTGTATCTCTCAACTTCAGTAACATGTTATTTAACAGAAGATCTCCAGTAAAAGCATGGAAAACCAAAAATCTCTATCACAGTCAACAAAACTTGAAGTACAGACCTCTACCATGAAACCCAATTGATAAAGTCCTGTCCATAAGAAACCGTCCTCCTTATGGAAGTACAGAGGATTCAGAGAAAAACCATTCACAGATCAGAGGCACTCAATATGTTTCAAATATGCTTCAGCAGAGCAAAAGACTGTTATCAGACACTGCAGTGAGTTCAACAGTGACCAGCACATATCAGCACTTCATTCAGGGCCGGCCCCTTGGGCTTCTATTGGTTCCAGCACATCAGTAGCGGAGCATAGTGGGGAGACAGCTTGAACATCTATCAGATGTAGCTACTTCATGCCTAGTTAGCATCTACCCAAAAGGACATTTGAGCAAAAAATAAAGGCATTGTGATGTTGGATGATCAAATCGCATAACAAGGTGACATTGGCAAAGTCAGCATGCTTTAACACATTCATTATTGAAAGCTCTATTTCCTCATAAAATCTAAAGACATGTTCTGGAACATCAGAAGTTGTCAGAAGAAAGGCCAATGGATTTGTCATGGAGTCAATAGGAGGCAAAGTCCACTTGCCCTTGCCAACCCTCAATGGGAACTGCAACAGCAGGGGTGAACTCCCAACTCCTAAAGCTGCATGCGGTCATTTATATCTTAAGAACATAGCTGACAAGATTCCCCCCACTTGACTCTTCTGCTGAAATTCTACTTTGGTTGGCAGAGACGTCATCCGTGCACGTAAGATACGTGAACAGCACAATGGTCAGCACATTGCACCTTATGCCCATTGACTAGCCCTAGGCTGGGTCATAGCAGGTGATGCATCAGCACATTTAAGACTAATGTCCTGAAGAATGGGCACCCAAGTCAGTTCAGACACTGAAAGTCAAATTTGTCTCAAAGAGAAGATTGTACTTAAGCAAACTAAGAACCCTGACATACTTGTCTCTACTGAACCAGATTTAGGCAAGCTGGTCTTCTGTGACTCGAAAGATGACTAAGAAGGTGAAGTCCTCCTTCAGATCATGGAAAAAAGGGTTTAGTGACAGTTGTGTAGCTCCCCTTCCTTTCCACTCTCCATGACAATTCCTACCAAATTACAGAGACAAGGCCTTAGTTGACTCATGTCCCTTAGTTGCACATTGAGAAGGAAGCCAGAAATGTAAGATCATTATGCAGAGCTCATGGATAGACTCTCAAGGAACAATCATACTGAGTTAGCGACTTCATTGGATCCTAACACGGGAAACTGGTATTTGCCCAGTGTTGGCAGTTACCATAACCAGAAGCCTGCACAAATACAAATTGCCTTTGATTCAACTATGCAGTTCTAAAGGAATATCACTGAACAATGTGCTCTCGTAGGGTCCAGACTTTATTAATAGTCTGCTCAAGGTCCTCATGAGCTTTAGAACCAAGTCTGTCACAGGGTGATGGTGGATGTCAAATGAATATTTCACAGCTTCCTCATGAGAAAATATCAGCGAGACAACCTCGGGTTCTTGTGGTTTCATGAGCACCAACTGCACAATAAGATTCTGGAGTACTGCATGAAATTTCATGTGTTTGGTAATCTGTCGCAGTGTGTGGCCTTGAGAAGACGGCTATCGAGGGAGAGAAGAAATTCTGGACAGAAGCATTGATGGTGTTTAATCATTTAATAGTGCGAGCAGCTTGTTTGACATGTTGGTGCAGACTAATCTCAGACTACATTAGATTGCATCCAACAGTCAAGCAGCATTCCCCATCTGGAGATCTGGCCAAAGGTCTAAAGACTCTTGATCTTGGGTAGGCCATCCCTCTTGTGCAGCATAGTTGGGCCTTAGATGGGACCTCATTATAGACATCCTTACTTTCCAGCTGACTGATACTGAAAGACCTTTCACGTGTGATGGAGTACTATCAACAGCTATTGGATTTGCTGCTCTAGTCAGTATCTAGGAATGATTCATGTTAAGAGGGTTGACTCTGGACACTTGTGGATGGGTTGTCTCACTCCTAAAAGAAAAGCATGAGCAGTGGCAATTGTGTTCCTCCCTCCAGGATCTTAAAGGCTTGAAGATTCCAAGAACCTACAAAAAGGTTCCACAATCTGGACTCAAAAGAAAAGGGTAATATGCCAGTTAAAGCTATTGCTGCTCTTGAATACCTGAAGGTCATAGATGTTGCTGGATATAGTGCGATTGGATTCATCCCAGGCAAGACAAAGCTTGCTCCCAGTCCAGATCTCACCAAACCAAGGCTTGAACTTAGTGCTGCTGTTCTAGCAGTTGAGATGGCAGAGATGATCACCAAGTAACTGGACACAGGACTAGATGATATCAAGTTCTTTACCAACAGCTTGGTTGTGCTCAGTTACACATTTAATAAAACAAGGAGATTCTATGTTTATGTACATAATAGGATCCAACATACTAAGCGATCAACCCAGGAAAGCCAATGCAAGCAACTATGTTCCTCCTGACCACAACCCTGCTGGTCATGCCACAAGAGGGCTTCAAGCTAATCTGCTCACCTTCTCTTGCTGATCCCCACCAGCAACATCATCATGGCTAGTATTTTCAAATTGAGAATAGTTAAAGACTGTGTAGTAAGACTGTCTTCAAGACCAGTCTCTGAGACTATCTTTCTTTTGCCAAGGACGTTATGAAATGATCAATTGATTTTTGTTTCAATAGTTAAGTTTGACAGACAATAGATAACAATTGGGGAGTGTTCTGGCCCCTGAAATAGTTTGATTTGCATGAACATCACTTCCTGTATGTCAACTCCTTTTATATCATTTCCTTCGCGGGTTAATTTGCATTTTGTTTTGAAGCACACTGTCTCCACCTTCTCTTTATTTGCCCTCTCTTATTGTGAGTCTTAAGTTTTGTTAACATTGGTAAACTTCTAGTAGGTACAGCACTGTGCAGTAGTCTTGGGCACATATATACTGTATAACTAGGGTGCCTAAGACTTTTGCACAGTTCTGTAGTAGTTTTATGCATTGCACTGTACTACTGTTGCAGAAAAAACAAATTTCATGATATGTATGACTGAAGAAAAACCTGATTCTGATAAGGGTCTCGATTATGGACTGAGAGTGGGAAGAGGTGTGGACAAGGGGAATCATAGTTGGGAAAGGGGCAAGAAGAGATGAGGGAATAGGAAACACTAGAGAGACATTCTGTCATGATGAATAAACCAATTGTTTGGAATCAAATGACTTTGCCTGGCATTTCAGGGCTGGGTATATGTGCACCCATGCCCCTCCCACCACTCTTGGCACTCTTTCTCTGCCAGCAGTCCCACACCCCTCCCGTGGCACTCCACCCTCACCATTCCCATCATCCTTTGCTCCTGCCAGATTTACGAACTCATTCTCCACTTCACATTGACAAATATACTATTGTGCAGAAGTTTTAGGCACCCTAACTATATATACCTAGGATTTTTGCACAGTACTGTATATTTTGAAGGGAGCTTTGTGTTTATTGCTTATTGTTATTAAGGTATCATTGCACCATGAGTTTAATTCGTCTACATGGCATAGTTATGGAGTCTTGCAGATCTGTTTTACGTTAGTTAAAGCTGGTTGTGAGAATAGACGTCAGTATTAGTATATTCATGCGCACAACAATCCGGTATCGAATTTAATACACACTGTATTTTACTATTTTTTTCTGCAGTTTCCCAAGTAAAAATTCTCATTTTAAAAATCCTGAAGAAAATTTCCGTCTGGGGTGATTTTTGAGAAAGTGTTTAATTTGCTGCGTAGCTTTGCACACACGCACTGTGAGGGCAGTAGACTAACTGTAGTTCACAAGGCCTGGGCTGTTTGGTGTATGGTCCATTGTTTTTCTTAAGTCCAGGGTTTTCAATGATGTCAACAGTAGTGCAACACCCAGTTCAACTTCTGGTGAGATTTTCAAACACATTGTTCTGAATCATGATGGGCTCTGTTTACTCAAAGAAAAACCAGCATGATAAAGGTTCAAGCTAAATATTAAAGAGCAACTCTGCAGAGCAAAGGTCAAAGAGGGACCCAGTAACAATTGCTATTCCTTTCAAAAATTTTCAGTCAGAATTGCCAGAAGAATTCCAGCATTAAAGAATGAATCTATGTTCACCAGATCAGAAGTGAGTATAAAGTTTGGAGAAAGACTATTGACAAAAGAGACGACTCTCATGCAGAGAATTTGCCAAGGGCATATCTATAAGGCAAACAACTTCATGTCCAAAATGGCTTTTTCTGTTTCAAATTTAAAGGTCACATTTATCATAATGGAAGGTTGCTTGCTATGTTGGTAGAGCTTTCATTGACTTCTGCAATATTCATTGGCTTTCATTGGCTTCTGTAAGCAGCAAAGTATCATACTTGGCACTTCTCACCACAGGCAACCTGGGAGGTTTCTGAAAGTGGGACTGATAATGACCTTCACTATGAAGGAGCACTGCAAACATTTTTCAGAAGGCAAGCCTATAGTAGTCAGGTTAACTTCCTCCTAGTTGGTCCATTGGGGTCAGCTACACTTTTTAACCATTATGACAAACTACACATTGTAGCTACTTTACAATACCCAGTGTCCTGCTGAATTATATCTTCAGATTCTGCATGCTTTTAGTGTTAATACCACTTTGCTAATTAACTCTGCCTGTAATCAGGTGGTCAGCAGCTTTTAGGGTTTCTACCAATATATGGATGTTGAGTTTCATTTCTGTTTTAAAATAGCTGTATTTAGCATCATTGTAAATATCAACATTTGTTTATTTAAGTCCAACTCTCTACACGCCTTGTCAGATTCACGATTGTAAAAGCTTTTGTGTCTTTCTGTCATAAATTTTCCGTTTAAATTGTGGAATCTACCTGGCTGACATTATTCTGGTTTGCACCCCCGGGACTGGCCATATCCACCGAGGCTAAATGCCCTTTTCGTAATTGAAGCTTCTTACTGCGGTAAATTGCCATATCGATGGATAATTTTCAATACACCAGTAGCACATTCCCCATCAGTCTCGTCTTTTACTGATTATAGGCCAGTCACTCTGACTTCAGCAGTTATGAAAACATTTGAACATTTGATGTTGGCCTACCTTAAATCCATTACTGGTCGTCTTCAGTTTGCTTACACAGTAAGTCACTCGGTTGAGGATGTAGTTAACTCGTGCCTTCGTTACATTCTTCAACATTTGAACTCCCCCAGCACGTCTGCAATGTTCCATCTAATTTGTAATGGCCAGTGTGTGCGAAAATCTTGTGCTGCGCAATTTTTTGCCCAGTGACAACACCATCTGCGAACTGAATAATGTCTTTGATTAAAAACAGTATAAGTAAGCCAGTTCTAAAATCAGCAGACAGGTCAATGCAAGCTCCACATTGTCAACACCATCTGCATCAGAACTTGAAAAGAAATGTGATTGGTTATGACCATGAAGTATACTTAACATGCCAATGAGGTAGAGGGTGGCAACCTTTTGTGCACCGTTTAAATTCCTTTGTGCGTTAGTAGCAAAAGATGTGACTGTGCGCACACCTTAGAGGGACCATTGCACTTGCGTGAGGATCTTGTTTTGTGGATTTTAACTCCACCTTGAACACTATTGTTCTGGAATTGCTCCACAATGAGCTAAACCAGCTAGCTGCACCCTGCAGTGTTTGTCAGTGGATTATGAACTTCCTGATGAGAAGGAAGTGGTATGTAAGGCTGGGCTCCTACTTGTTCAATCCAATGTCTATAAGCTGTGTTCTTTCATCCTTCCTGTTCTCACTTTATACAAATGACTAAATTCAAAGACAAATCTGTTAAAATCCTAAAGTTTGCAGATGACCTGGCTGTAATTGGTCTCATCTCATAACGATGTAATCTGCTGTCAAAGGGAGTAGACCATATTGCAGCATGGTGTGCTCGTAACAACTTGGAGCTTAATGTTATCAAGACAGTCGAAATAAGGATTGACCTCCACTGACAATCCCCTACCTGCCCCCTCCCCTTGGAAACTAATGGTAAGGCTGTGCCTGTGGTCAAGTCATTAAAATTTCTGGGGACCACCATGACCAATATGTTGAAGTGGTACAAGCACATTACGGTCATCACTAGGAAAGCCCAGCAGAGATGGTTCTTTCTGCTCCATCATGGGAAACTTAACATCTCAGGGCGCATCCTGATGAATTTTTACTCATCCAGCATTGAGAGCTTTTCGTGGCCAGCTGTCACCATTTGGTTTCCTGCTGCCTCCCCCCTCACCAACCATTTTGAAGTCAGTGGAGAGACCATTGGCTGTCAGCTGCCAACATTAGAAGACCTGTCCATCATCAGCAAAGAGCTGAGACAAACTACTGCTTACTCCACCCACCTTAGGAGTTATCTATTCACTCAGTTGTCATCAGGAAAACGCCATAATACATCCCCACCATGACTCCATGTCAACTCCGAAGCTTCTTTGCTGTAGCTATCCAGCTTTGCAACAAAACTCTCTCAGGTGTAATACCCTAACTGTCCCTGCACAGCATGCATTAAATGCTCTTTCCTGCTCTCCTTGTTCTGTTGGGAATTATTTAGTCTGCTCATATATTCACACTTATTTAGGTTTGATTGTTGACATTTATGCTTGTGACCATTCTGCTAACTGTTGACTGCTCATAGCAGTTTGCATTGTTGTGTTGTAAATTGTTGGCTGCTATTGTTATGTCTGTCGTGGTTTTGTCCTGTGTTTTACGTTTGGCACCAAACCACAATCAATTCTGGTATGCTTCGCATACTGGCAATAAATTGATTTTGATTCTTGTGCACCAGTGATTTATGTTTTGTGCCAGTGTTTCCATCTTTGCTATCATTATTTACCCGTACATAGACACGGAGCAAAAAGGATGCAGGAGGAACTCAAGGGACCTGACGGCACCCAAGGAGGGAAACAGACAGTAAACCTTCTGGCTTGAGACCTTTTCATCTGGACCTGAATTGTCAAATGTTGATTTGACCCCACAGTTTTTGCCTTACCCATCGACTTACTCCAGCATTTTGCTCTTTCATTGAGATATCTCCATTAAAATGAATATATTTTGCTCCAACTGAAATTCTTTTGTATTTTTGAAAGTCACTAATATCATGATTTTGCATGTACATTAAAACGTTAAAAGCTGCGTGTTTAATAACGGGTGAATATCCTCATTTGTTAAACTGCACACAACCCTTTCCTGTAATGCTTGATTAAAGCAGGAAGCAATATTATAGCATCGGTGATAGATTCTGTATAGTTGCTGATGATTTCACCAGACCTTTAGCGCAGACTTCTGAGTTTTAAAGTTTTCTGTAAGGCCTGAATGCACCAGGTATAAGTGATTCTATAATCATGTTATCACCTCATTGAAGTTAATGTCATTTGTCTGGTGTGGCCTCTAGAATCTGTCAAAATGGCAGACATCCCACCTCTCCCGGAAGTTCCGGAAGTCTGCCGCATATTGATAGCGGCTCCCTGATACCCGCAAATTATATACAATATCCCGGAAATCGATTTTTTTTTAGAGCGAGAGAGAGCGAGCGCACCATGGCAGAGTGTTTCAAAAAAAAGGAAAATAAAACGTACTTCACCCCAGACTACACTAAAGTGTACCCCTGCCTAACAGGGGTCAAAAATAATGACAGTGTTGCTCGCTGCACTGTTTGCAACAGTGACTTTTCTATTGCCCATGGTGGGCTAAAATGTAAAATGCATGTTGAGGTGAGTTTAACAGGTGTCAATTGTTCGTTAGCATAGCTAACGTTATTTAAACTAGCTAGCTAGCTGCTAAGGAGCTACTCTATTGCAGACATCCCACCCTTCCCGGGAGTCTCCTGCAAATTGATGACACTACCTCCCTGAAATGAGTTGTTGCAGGGTGGGATGTCTGAAATGGCAAATGTAACCAAACGCAGGCTCTGAGTTAGAAATAGGATTATTTGTGTCCTCATCTTTAACTTCTACAGTACTGTTTCTCCAGAAGTACATCTACAATTTAACAATGCCACTTTTAACAATTACAATTCCGACTCTCAGCAACGTAGGTGTGCTGTCCTTTTTCTCCTATGCTTGGGTCGGAAATGAGTTCTGCTGCTTGGAGTCTCGTGCTGCAGGTACATTGGCCAACTGTGAGTTTTCTGACTCGCTTCCTATGTGTAGCAATTCAGTGTAATTTGATAACTTTGTAAGTTTGGACAGTTTTATCTTTTTCCTCATCCAGTGCTCATCATCAGCATTAGGTATACATCCCCATGGGTTCCTGCACTGCGCTGAGCTCTGTAGCAGAGTAACACCAAGGAAATACACAGAGCTTTGGCAACTCCATGCGCTTCATTTGAGATTTTTCTCAGACTACGCAAATTCCTTAAGTTTAGATACACAATTTACAAAAGCGTGCAATAATGTTGCATTTATTTACATGTACTTCATGAGTATCAAGGCATCTTTAGAACCAGGATGAGCAATTTGAATAAAAGTTAAAATAAAAATATTGGGAATGTTCAGCAGTTCTGTTAGCATCTCTTGAGCGAAACATGAATATGGTATTTCAGATGATAATCCTGGACTATTGATCAGAATGTATTCAATCCAGCCTGCACTTCATGTTTGTTCTATGTGCAATCCACAACATAAATTCACCGAGTAAATTATTGAAAACCATTTAATATTAATTAATGTAAAGAAAGGATTTCTTTTATCTGCCGTTAACTTTGCAATCCAGGTCAGTACTTAAGTGAAATGGATGGGGCTGCATTACATGACTAATAACGTAAACCACAGGGGCCGGATTTAAAATATCATCTTGCCGCTAGATGCAATGCTCGGCCCAGCTGTGGGCTTAGTGGTTGGAGGAAGCAGCAGATCAGACCTCTAGCACATTGTTGGGTTCTGTATTGTTGAGAAGAGATGCAGAAGCCTGGAATGCCAGGAGGACTGGCCTTGCAGTGGTTTAAAAGAGAAGTCCTAGAGGATTCATATATGGTCAATTGCATCATAGTCATTGTTATTTACATACACTCCAATGGTGTGAATGCATATTTAGAACCAGAAAGAACATGTTGCTTCTGATGTTCTGATATTTAGAACCAGGAAAAACGATGCTTGAGTGAAAATTATAACAGGATTACTAGAAGCGTGCAACAGTTCCGACAGTTTTAGGCTAATAATCTTGTACCATTGCTCGGAAGCTCTGGATTGGAATATGTCCGCTTCAGCCCATGCTTCCTGTTTGTTCTCTGTGTGATCAGCCCAATGGCTTTGCTCTTATCTCCACAGATGCTTTTTAACAAGTTGAGTATTTATTTGTATTTTCATTTTAGCCTTGACCTGGGCACAATGTACAACTCGACATCCTGAACCTGCAAAATAATCTAAAATTCTCTGACTATTTCAGAAGTGCTAATTTATATGTAATAATTGATGAAATTTTATTAAATATTTTCCAGTGTTTTGCAGATGTAAACATAACATTCAGCGGCTCTGCCATGAACAGTCATGTAACTGAATCATTTGTTTTTAAGTATCACGAAGGACTATAATGCTAGGATGCAAGTATTGATTTACTCAGCATTTAGCCATATTGATTATAATCTTAACCAACCTTTTCAAACTGAAGTCAAAGGATTATTACACAAAAATATTTGGATACTTGCGTAGCATAAAGACACTTTTTGTGCTGTGAATGCTGTCACACATCGCTGTAGGAGGAAGGTTTATATGTTTTTTTCAGGTTTATTTCTGTTTTCATTGAGCTATTGAAAGAGAACTGGAATAAGGAGATTCAATACAAACAGATGAGATGCTGCAAATGCAGAGTAACAAATCCAGAATGCTGGAGGAACTCAACAGTCCAGGCAGCATCTATGGAGAAGAATAAGCAGTCAGTGTTTCAGGCTGAGACCCTTCATTAGTCCTGATATAGGGTTTTGGCCCAAAATGTTGGCTGCCTTTTGAGCTCCATTAGGCTGCCACATCTGCTGAGATCCAATACAAGCCAGCCAAGCCAAGATTATGAGCATTAAGTTTGCTAGCTTTTAGAGAACACACAATTCCATCCTTAATGGAATGAGGTGAATGAATGCATATCTGTTTCATTATGTTATAAACATTTAGGATTACTGGGGACGGTCCTAGCCCTTGCTTACACCTACCTTGTTCAATTCCCTGTGCAAAGAAAATCAGGTGTTGACATACCAGGCTTCCTCTTAAAAATCCAGCCACAAGCTATAGAAGGTGAACATTTGAACTTGCTTCATGTTGTGAAAGACAAATTTTCAGAAATTCATCATTACTTTTATTAACTTTTTGCAATTATTTATTATATACAATGACAAATTATTTACAGAAAGATAACAAAATCTATCTTTCCTTCAAATCAAAACATTTAACCTCTCAGGTTTCTTGTTGACATGCTTGATATTCAGTGTCAGCTAAAAACAAAGGATTTACTAGTATTCAATAATGTAAATTGCGAAGTGCCATATGTGTGCTAAACCAACCTGCTGAGCTAAAGCATTTGTGTAATCCCTTTTCCTGTTTCCAGCCAGCTGATCAATTGTAGATAGACATTACATCGTGTTTTACTACTGAATTTAATCTACAAGTATAAAACGGGGCAACATTTGACATTCATTATTGCATTAAGTCTCAATAGTACACCTGACAGCTGAGCATGTGTTTCTGAATCACACTGATGCTTTGAACCCACTGTCATTGCCAAAAGATTTTTTTTAGTGCATATTGTGTTGTTTGGACTAATCAGGTTGAAGTAGCATTAGTCAGTCTTCTCATCTTTTAATTACAGACAGTTTATTGTCTCTGCTGACCCAGATTCTGCACCAGCATGGCAGGCTTAGCAATCTCTGTTAATTTAATTTGTCATTTCATTCAATCAGACAGACTGTGAGCATGATGAAAAAAAATTTTTAAAAAAATAACTTGCTGTTCATCCTTAATTGATGCCCCTATCAGCCTTTGTCCTTGCCAGGACTGGCAATTATTTGCCAGTCATTCAAGCAGAATGTAACCAAATGTATTTTCTCCCGTGGAAACATAATTTAGAAACCTGATTCTGCTTTCAGAAATAAATTGGAGCAGGTCTATAATTATGGCTTTGGAAGTTTATTTTCTCTTCACCCATGGGTGAAGATTTGAGGGTTGTGAGGTGGATGGGGGGAGTTTTAAACTAATCCCCAAATGTCGGGCTTTCTAGTGCTTCTGGGTCAAAGGTTATTTTGAGCTGGTAGAGCTCCTGCAGCTTGTTGGCTCCGATAATGACTGTTTGTCCAAGGCAGACCTTGTATTTCAGGTGAGGGCTTCTCTGCAGATTCCTTGCACTAATGAAGCCACCTGTTTTATCAAATGGCATGAGGCCCTGTTTCTGTCCTTATCCCGGTACTGTAGTGCTAATGTTGTCACAGAGCTGGTTGATTCTCCAGGGGAAACTGTAATTAATGGGCACCATTCCCAACTGATTAACTGTAGTTCCCCTACTAATTACATTCACACAAAGCAGAAATCTTAAACTTGCTTTTCATTTCATTCTGCCTGCTTTCTCCTGCATTATTCAATGGAAGATGATAGTTCTATTATTTATTTAACTAAACTTTCTGGAGTTACCATCTGTCTTTTTTTGTGAGGGTACTGGCTGGAGACTTTAAAATGGAATAAAGCAAACAACTAAAGTTTGCTACACATAAAATGCTGGAGGAACTCCGCAGGCCAGGCAGTATCTATGGAAAAGAGTGCAATCGATGTTTTGGGCCGAGACCATTCATCGGGACAATCTTGGCCAGAAGCATCAACTGCAGTCTTTTTCCCATGGATGCTGCCTGGCCTGCTGAGTTCATCCAGCATTTTGTGTGTGTTGCTTGGATTTCCAGCAACGGCAGATTTTTCTCTTGTTTGTAATTCAACTTAAGTCTGCTTTGAAATTGGAAGCTGACTTTCTCCCTCAACCTTATTAGTGTTTCATATGCTTTCCGCTCTTCATGTCTTAAGAAAAAATGAGTTTTTAACTCAAAAAACGCAAAGCAAAGGTTCTATCTTCCAGCTAGGTAACCACACTTCTAAATGTGGCAAAACTACCAGAAACGATTAAGGATGAAGATGCAGACAATCTGGAAATTAACTTTTGGAGCCAGGAACCTGCTATATCCATATTGACCAATACCCATATTGGGGAGAAAAAGAACTGGTGATGGGATGGGTAGTAGAATCACTAACAGTTAAGATTACTGCACTGTCGTGCATTTAAAAGGCACACCAATAGCAGAAGGGTGCAGGTGGATAAGCTAAAGCAGAGCAAATTGTACAATGAGGAAACAGTGAATAGCATTTCACCACATTTGAATAGCACCCTGGAAGCATCTCGACTTTTCAACAACTGTGAGAAGTTTTAAGTTTCACACAACAGGAAAGAATTTGAAGGAATAGGGTCCAGTATAAATTCATTTTCTGCGTTTTGAACTTGTCGGAAGAGAACAGGAGCAAGGCTCCAAACTTCCTAGCCAAGAATTCCTTCGAGGCCAAATAGATTTTATCAGTCAAAAGCTTTTGCTGGACAGGTGCTTTGCACAGAAGGAAATCTATCTCAAACATGAGGAAATCTGCAGATGCTGGAAATTCAAGCAACACACACAAAATGCTGGTGGAACGCAGCAGGCCAGGCAGCATCTATAGGAAGAAGTACAGTCGAAGTTTCCTGACGAAGGGTCCCAGCCTGAAACGTCAACTGTGCTTCTTCCTATAGATGGTGCCAGGAAATCTATCTCTGTTATTTTCTCTCTAGCACTTCAGTAAGTCAAATGGGTGTGCGAGAAGACATTTTGTGAATGGGGTAGGGGTGGAGAACACCTCAGTCAGCAAAGGCCTTTGTTCCTTCTCATTTCAGTTTTGTACTTTCTGTATTCTCCATTTCTGGCATGACTGGTTTTATTGGCTGGTGAGCTGTTTAGTCAGCACATCATGGAATATTCCTTGTGGTAATGATAGGCCATTCGAATCTGGATTTGCATGCATTTGTGAGGTACAGTTTGGATTAGGCAGCAACTCAGCCAACCCATGTCGAACACGAGGAAATAGGTTATGGGAGTTGTAAAAGCAACAAACATAACTGCTTGGACTTCAGTCCATTAAACTGCACGTGCATTTTCTCTTCTTTCAGTACCTCCTCCTGTGGTTTAGTAACAATGTTTTTCTAGTCTAGCAGCTTCTAGTCATACAGAACTTTCAACCACAAAAAGTGCTGTGGCATTTTCCAGGACTAGTAGTAGACACTGAGTCACAAATGGAGGCACAAGTAAATAGGTAAAATATCTACACGTGACAGAAACCCAAGTTTGTGGTGTTGTCACTGCACTTCTGTATGAGAATAACAAGCCAACTCTTCATAACAATCAAAATGGTGAAGGATTCCCCCAACTGCACACTCTAACATTATTTTAATTAACTCGGGTCTCTTGTGACAGTCCAGACCTCAGCTGCTCATTTCTTGTCAGGCCCAGCACGTGGATGGACAAACACCCACATTTTGTCATGAATCTGGTCTACTTCGATCAATGGAGCTGGAGGATATTTTTGTTATGACACCATTGATTATCTTAATCGATTTGAATTACAAGCTCTTGGGCCTGAACTGTCAGATTTGTAGTAATGTTTCAGTGTCATCATGAGGTCATTCTGTGCTCCTGAAGAAGCTTCACTTGGCTCCAGAATCAGAATCTGAATCAGGTTTATTGTCTTGTATGACATGAAGTCTGACGCACAGTACAGTGTAAAGACATGCAGTATAATTGCTCTAAGTTACAAAAAAGGAGAAGTGGAAGAAGGGAATAATGAGGTAGCATACAAGCGTTCATGGACCATTCAGAAACCTGATGGTGGTGGAGAAGATGTTCCTGAATAGTTGAACAAAAGAAAGTCTGCAGATGCTGGAAATCCAAGCAACGCAAACACAAAACGCTGGACGAACTCAGCAGGCCAGGCAGCATCTATGGAAAAGAGTACAGTTGACGTTTCGGGCCGAAACCCTTCGGCAGGGCACAGTCGACTTTTTTGGCGGGCAAAACCCTTTGGCAGAACTGTACTCTTTTTATAGATGCTGCCTAAATAATTCATTTCAACGTCAAGCCAAATTTTATTATCCATCTGTAACCACCTTTGAGGGAATGAGCTGCCTTCATGAAATGCTGCTGTTCTTCCGATGAAGGTACTCCCATTCTACTTTTGTGTTTGGAATTCCAGGACTGGTGAAGGAATGCCAAGATATTTCCAAGTCTGCATGTTGCACGAATGATAAGCAATTGGTGTGGTGGTATTCCCATGTGCTGACTTTTCATGTTCCTTTTGCTGATATGTTCACTTAGAAAATTAAGTGTGACTGACTTTATGTAAAGCACGTAGCTACCTTCTGAATAAAGTGAAGTTATATTGAAAGCAAGTTTGGTTTTCTTGAGGCTGCTATTTAATCCCTGATTCTTCCCTAGTTTATCTTCAACCACACGTTTAAATAAATTTGTCTCACAAAATATAACCTGAACCTTTTTATTATTATTCTTGCTGTTATTATCCCCTTGTTCCAGCAAACCAAAAACTGCCCAATATTGTTTAATTTTTAAAGCTGCTTACCGTGCACGAGTGTGAGTGTATGTTTGTTTTGGACCTACTCAGCATGAAGACGCCATGGATCTTGGCATAGCCATGAAAATTTTATGTACCACCCATTGGAAAGAACAAACAAAAGTTTTCACTGTTCTATTGCTTTAAAAGCTAGTCTTTAAAAGCTGTTGTGAACATTGGGTGGCCATCAAGAACCATGCTCATGTTAATGTGTACTTTGCATTGAATGTACTTGGTGCATTATTTAATTGGATTCAGGTCTAGAGTAGTTAGATCTTCGTAATCCATTAAGATAATAGTCTCAGAGTTTAGGCATTTCTACACATTTCACGTGGCCTCGCTTTCATGGAGACAGAGGCGCGTTGGTCTAGGGGTATGGTTTTCATGTTGGGGATAAAATTCTATGTTGTATTGCCAATCATGTGAATTTGATATCATTTAAAGTCAAACTTTCTCCTGTGGTCTTTTCATCATCAACCGAAAAGGTCTTCGGTTAAATTCATCTGAAGTTAAAGAGAATGAAGTAATTCTGAATTACCCAGTAGAAGTTACAACCTCATTTAAAATAGCACAAAAGCTGAGATATTTTATAAAAAAAAATACTTCTGCTATTTATATTTCATTATATTCTGGAAATCTAGAATTGTACATTACAGGATAAATGGCTGTAACTATTTCTAAAAATGTATTGAAACAATATGAATTTACACAGCATCCATTTCTAATTGTCAGTGTTTTGACAAACTCAGAAATTCCGTACTCTGTAAATCATATTTAAGAGCAAAGTAGTGCGAACGGCTTTCCCAAGTGAGTAAGAACAATGGGCAACCTCTAGCTCCATGAATGCTTCAGAGTCAAGTGGGAATGAATGCAACAACTGTAATCCTTATGGCTTTTCCTTTCTATTCCAGTTTGCAGGGAACAATAACTACATGAATATGGCAGATCCAAGCCATGCGTTCTTGACCACCAATGAGGCAAGTATACTAATTGTCCTGTATCTATCAGAAATAGAAATGTACGTTATCTTATACTATAGTACATTCATCATCAAGACCACGATGTTTGATTGTGCAACACCTCTTTTACACATATCTTGTGGACACTCATTCCATCCAGGGCCACGTTCCATGCAGTGGTCTCCCTAAGGGGTGCGCGTGTGCATGTGCACACATCTTTTGCCAGTAGCGCTCAAAGAAATTTAAACTGCACACTAAAGTTTGTCACCCTCCACCTTGCTGGTGAATTTGTATGTGGGAAGAAGTGGAGTGTTATCTGGAAACTTGACCCAAAAGTAATGCTGTGAAGCTATCTCCTTGTATACACGAACCTTCCAACTTATTAATAGATCAGTTATTGATGTGCTAAGTGATTGTCTCCATCTGGTCTGCAAGCTTCCTTGAAGTAAACAATATAGCCAGTGTTGACTATTTTGAAACAAGCCAAATTAAATATTCCATTGTCTTCTACTGTGCCTCTTGAGTAGCAATTAACAAGGTACACTGACTCAACCTCCTGCTTTCTGTAGACAAAGTGTATCTGTTTGCAAGGTTCCTTTCCAACTTCAAACTAATTATTGCTTTCCATTTCCATTTAGAACTGAAGGCTGACTCACGTTTATGACAGAAGCTAAACAAAGAATATAGTTGGAAGTTTAACTTAACTGTTTGAACTTCACAAACGGCAGCTGCTCTGTTTAGAAAGCCGAGCTTGGCAAATAGAAGAGGCTGCCTAGCCCGGGAAGTGAATATTCATCACAACCCCTGCATGAGCTGTAGATGCTCTAGTAGTTTTTGAAACCTTAACCAAACAAACTTGCAGTTTTTATGGGGGGGGGGGGGGGGGAGTTATTTTCAATTTACCTGAACGTGAGCCGGGGGAAGCAGGAGTGAACTGACTGATACCCTATGCCATCCCATCTTAGCTTCTGTGTGCATCCACTGCTGCCTCCCTCCCAGGCTCCACATCCGCACCACGCTTTCACCCTCCTTGCAAATGGCACTCTGTGTGATTACTGCCTCCTGCATGTAGCTCCCAGCTTGATCATTAATTTCCATGCACTGCCAAAGTATCACCCAGTAGAAGACAACATGAATAGACAACGAGCTGTTCGAACATTCTATCCAGAATGTGGTGCACTTTTTTCACATTCATAACTATGTGTTTAAATACTGTTGCACAGCATTACAATTGAAATCAACATACAAAACTAACATTAAGAAATGGGTGGGGGGGGGGTTGATGAATGGCACAGTGCATCGTAAGAAAAACTAAAATACGCATTGCATTTTAAGTGACGTGGCATTGAGTACTACACAGTTCATGTTTAGAGAATCATTCTGACTTTACTGTCCAAATAATTGCCATGGTATTGGACGTGATTGTGTTTGCATTTTAGGTATTAAAAGAGCTTTGAGGTCCAAAGTGGGATATAAAGTGTTCATTAGCAGTGTTAAGTACCATTTTGGTAAGCACACTGGTGTTCATGGTAAACCCCAGGGATTAGACAGAGTGAGCAGATCTTGATATCGATATGGTCTGTTGATCTAGTACTACCGTCTTGGAGCTGTAGGTTCTTATTAATCATTGCTTCTAGAACAGGACAAAAGAAGACGGTGTAAGCTCGCATTTCCCTTCTCACCTTAACTCATTCCAGTAGTACTATTTAAACAGTTCAACAGCTACTGACTACTAGAATCTGGTTGATCTCCCCTGGTTGTCTGTGTGATTCAGCAAGTGTCTTCCCCTTGTCTCTTCATGTTTTGAGAGTCTTCAATGGAAAATGAAATCAGGTATTCGAAGCAAAGGGTAATAATGGACATTTAATGCTGATCAGACCTTGGCATAAAGCAGTTTCTCTCTGTCATAGGTAACTTGCTAATCAATCCTCTCACGTTCCTTCCCTGCGCCAGTACTTAAAGGCCACACAGGAGGAGAAGAACAGGGTTGGCTTTAGGCAGGAGGCTACATGCACCTAGCTGAATGTTGGTAATGAACAAAAGAGCAGATGTCAGTATTTCCTTATCTACCACCTGTTGTATCCACAATCACAGGATAAGAGTGTATTATCTGTAGTTCTGAAGGTGTCTCTTGACAGTGAATATTTATGCACCTGCCTCTTTCCAGATTTACCTCACACTTTGCATGCAGTGTTACACAGGGGAAGTCGCCAATACTCTCAGTTCAAAGAGATCTAGCTACATTATGGTAGAAGACAGAGATTACATGGACTTTTGTCTGGCTTTCAACAAGATCATGCATGATCGGCTGGTCCAGAAGGTTAAGCCACAGAGGATCCAGGTCATGTTGGACAAAACCAGATCTAAAATTGTCTTGATAATAGGAGGCAGGATAATAAGTTTCTTTTTAATGATGGGAAATCTGTAAGAAATAATATACCACAGTGTTGGGAACTTTGTTGTTTGTATAGAAATGATCTAGATGAGAAATCATTTAAATATATTGAAAACAACAGAGTAGTGGCACATGGAACTTAATCCAGACAATTACCGAGGTGAGTAAGTCAAATTCTAATCCACAACTCTCCGAAAATGGAGATACAAGTAGATAGTGTAGAGAAGAATATATTTGGTATGCTTGCCTTCACAAGTTGAGGCATTGAGTATGAGAATTTGGATATCATGTTCAGCTGTACGAAATATTGATTAGATCACACTTGGGATATTGTGATAGTTCTGGTCTCTACATTACAGGAAAAGTGTGATGGCATTAGGAAGAGTGCAGGAGAAATTCCCAGAAATGTAACTTGAAGTTATGCGGAGAAATTGGATAGCTGTGTTTGTTCTCACTGGAATGCACATAGGGTGACCTTAGGGGTTTGCAAAGTTATGAAGAAAATTAATAGGAACGATGGAGAATTTCTTCCAGGACAGGAAAATCTAGAACTAGAGAGCATAAGTTTCAGCTGAGAGAGGGGAAATTTGAAGATCTGAGGTGTATGTTTCTCACACACATGTAGTGGTTTGTTGGAATGAGCTGCAAAAAGAGATGGTAGAGGCAGATGCTGTTATAGTGTTTCAAAGGCATTTGGGCACGTAGACAGTCAGATAGAAAGGCATAAGGTGATTTGAGCCTAATGCAAGCAAATGGGAATAGCATAGATCTGCACCACAGCTGGCATGGATGAGGTGAGCTGAAAAGGCCTATTTCTGTGTTGTACAATGGTTGTGGTTACGTTTGGTGTTGCTTCGGGTCATGTGGTTCTCTGAGGACAGTGAGCTGTGCCCTGGTCGTGTTACAAAGGTTGCATTCTGTCCTTTGTGTGTTCCCATGTTGACTCTGCCTCATTGCAAGTGTTGAGATTGTGACTGAGCATGAACAGTGAGTCATTCAGAATAATGCCCACTGTTTCCACCTTTAGACATGATGCCTTTGGTTCTGTGATGGTCAGTGAAGCCATCTGTCTTTGAACCACAGCGGTAACCAAAGGGTGACCACTGATCATTTTGGGTTATCCACCAACTCTGACGTTTAACCCATTCGCACATGGCAGTGTTCATACAATGAAAACCACTGGCTGCTCAGGATGGATTTGAGCAATCTGTTGTGACAAAGCCTCCACTACCTGCGGCAGGAGTCTGCATCACCTGACATGGTGGGCTTTTGGGTTTGTGGTGATCTGCACAACCTCAACAGTGTAAATTCACAGCTGTTGCCACCGGCTGTGTATGGTGAGCAGCTGAGAAGGAGGTGTATAACATGGAAGAGTAGCACACTTGCTTCTGCATAAATTCTAAGTGAAGAACTCCTCCTAGGAACTGTAGCCCCAACTCTCTATTCTCCTGTAGTCTTGTACCTCCCAGCCCTGATGTTACTTTTCTGTTTTGGAAAAATCAATAATACTAAGTAGGAGTTTCAGCTTACAAATGTTGGGTGGTTGCAGTTGTGTAGCAAAGGAAGCTACCACATTGGCCAACATTTGCTGAATCATGGTTAGACCCATGAACAGTGAATACCCTCACTTCCACCCTGTAAAAGAACAGGCTCCAATCATTGCTCAAGACTGCCCATGTTCATGCCAGACTTACCAAATGCCTCAATGCTGGAAGCAAGCTTCCTGATGTAACAATACATCAGATGTTTTATTATTCACGTCCACCAACTACCTTCTGAAAACTGGTCCGAGTACTCAGCAGCCGGAATTCTCTTTTGCTTGCATGATTTCACTTACAAAAAATTAGAATCTTGTTGTTGGGGGGGGGGGGGGGGTGGAGAACAACCTGCGATGAGATCACCCTTTTTTCATGGAAATGTATCAATATGGTCTTTCTTCCTTGGGTATGGGAATGAAAGTTGAAGTTTTCAAGACTAGCAGCTGAATGCAACAGGAACTGTGGTTCAAGTGCAAATGATGTTCAGATCAGCTATGACTTAATTCAATGAAACTTTTACTCATTTGAAAGGGATCTGAATTTATTTCACCTAATCCACTTCTAGAGGTGAAAGGGATCATGACATGATATGGACGAGACTGCAGGTGCCTCATGTTTTAGTTGCATAGTTTTATTCTCCTTTCCCTTTGTAATGTTTCTATAGTCCAGATCTGCGGATGCCCTGAGTACTTGATTTTGTACTTGATTTTGATTTTGATTCCAAGGGCTGGCTGATTTGGTACACGTTGCCATCTTCCAGTCACTCAACCGCCACACTTCTAGCAAAGGAGTAGGCAATCTGATCTTGTGGTTCTGCAGGCAGGCAGCTGTTGAGTCTTTCGGGTTCATTTTGCCAGGATTTGCTGCTTTCCATAAAGATCTCTGAATTTAAATATTCTGCAGATTTTCCAAATCTATTCAGGTTGAGCATAGACCGCAGCTTGGGCTCTGACATCACCAACAAAAGCGTTCCTAGCTGCTGTTCATTTTTCCGTTGCCGCATGTTTGTTTGAGACTCCACATCTTCTCCTTTCTGATATTTTGTAGCCAGTTTTATTTAGCGCTGCTTTGACCTGGTGTGAGCTGCCTCTTGAAGCAGCAGAATGCTTTCCTGAATTTCCATTCTGTAGCAAGGCAGACACAGTTGCACATCACTGCAGCAGCCAGACCAGCTCCCAAGGCTCAGGTGACGCCATTCACGGATTTGAGGTAAAGTTCAAGGGCATTAGCAGAAGTCCCACTCAATGTCACTTCAGTACCTTTGACTGGGTCTACAGAATACCCAGTTCTTTTCCTTGGGCTCAGGTAGGATCAGTTTTTGTAACTGGAAAATTGCAGTAATTGGAGCTTGATATCATTATATTTATTGGGAAATTAATTGTTCTTCACAGAACAACATTGCCAGTGGGTTCAGGTTTTATGTGTACTCCACTGGGTAATAATTTGAACTTGAGAAATATAACAAAACATCATTACTACAAATTACTTTTAATTATAACACAGTAATAGGAACACTAGTCATAATCTACAAATTAAATGTGTGTACCTTCAGACATCATTGAACTAAACAGTTGTGGGATTTGCTAGTGGTTCATTGAGTTTCAGAGTCGCTGAGCCTTGTAGCACCGTACTGATTTCAGCCAGCAAGGATCAAAGTTGGAGAACTACAGGTGGCCTTGTTGTGCTGAGGTCTGGCTGGAAAAGATCATTCCACCTCTGGTTCACCGTCTAACAACCCTGCCTGAATGTGCTCATGTATGGCGGCTTGGGAAAGCACTGACACAACCTTTTGAAGTTGACTGCAGTCAAAGTGGAAGGAGTCACTGTTGAGTGTGATTTTTAGAATGCTCGTGTTGACTGAGGGAAAAAAATGCTGGACTTTTTGTTGGAATTTGGCACCAGTTAAGAGTTAAGAACTTTCACAGAAAAAGAGAAAGGCACGGGATGGGAAGGAGAATTCGTAGAAATGTTAACAAACAACTGTTGCCACGTTGAATTTTGCTAAAGAACACTAATACTATGGTTTTAATAAGGGGGAGGTGTGAAGGCTCAGGATCCTTGGTTTTGTCTCCAAATTAGAAAATTGATCTAATAATAATCAAACCTGTGATTAACTGTGGGGTTTAGCAGCAGTGATTAGTGCAGTTTGAATTGTGAAGGAACAGTAGTTGTGGCTTGGAGCCAGAGGTGCCCATACCATATATCAGCATTGTGAACAAACTGCATTGTTGATCATCATTCATGTTAGTACACCTTTGTCAAAACTCCTCTTTAACCAGCTCTTCTCATGTTCAGCTTCTCAACTATGTTAATTTATGGAATGGGATATTATGGGAGGAAAACTTTGTTATGCAGCATGTATTTTTGGGATGCTGAAATTGTTAGAATAACTCTTGACATGGCTCTTGGTGTATCTGTACACTATTAGCGGTGCATATGAAGTTGGAAGTCAGTTTTGAGAGTGTTGTTGCAAAACAGCTGAGATTTTAGAGAGCTGTCAAATTGTACAAGAATCAGAGTGTAATATATGATAGCAACTTTCTGGGCCTGTTAAGTGGCAACTGGAGTTTCGGCTGTGTGGCATCTAATACTACAGTGCTAGTTGCTTGCCCAGCCAGCAACAAGTGTGCTTGTGGAGTTGCTAGTCCTAAGCAAGGTGTATGTGGACGTCTCCACCATCATAATATGAAAGAACTTTATGTTACGTTTAAAAGTGATTGAATTCAATTGAAATCTGGGTTGTAGTTGTAAATAAATGACACGAGATGAGAATTTTCCCAAATACATGATGTGTGATGGTGAACCATGAAAAGTTAACATAGCTTACAGATAATATATATCCACTTTAGGGCAAAAAAAACAGACATTAAAAAACATGGTCCAGACATGCCTATCAAGGCAAGATAAAGAAAGTATTAAAATAAGCAAAAAAAAAAAGGCTTGCAACATTATCAAGTAAAGCTGTAATTCTAACTGAGAAATATCAGAATTCAACAAAGAAACCAAGAAATTGAAAAAGTCAGAGAAAGCAAAATATATGAATGCGTGAGTGATGACCAGCCTTGGTTTAAAATCCCATTTTGTAGAAGCTGTGAGACTTGGAGTGCTCAGTATGTGGGAGATGAGCCGATGTAGGTAGGGGTCCTTATTAACAGAGGTTGTTAAGGTGAGCAGTTGGTGAAGATAATATCACTGACACTGAGCACATTGAACATTTTGTTTCACTCAGTCCAGATCCATGGGTCTGGGTTCTTGCCATTTCTCACCGTGATTACATCTTCTACTTAAGGACCCAGCAGTTTTCCTCACAATCTTGTGGGCTGTGAGGAAATTTCTTCTTCTTCAGCTCTCAGCACGTGCAGTATATTCAAAAGACACTAACATCCTCACTGATCTTGCCCTCTAACAGATTAACTCTATGATTTGAGAAATATAAAAAAACATCATTTTGTAAGTGGTAATCTTCATCTCTTTGCTTCCTCCATCAAACCTTGAGTGCAGCACGGAAAAAATCATGTCTGATATCTCCCATCTAATACTACTCTTCAGTATCTTTTAAGTCAGCAGAAGTTCCTGGTTCTATAGTTCATATAATTTTCTGTAGGTATTTTAAACCTATGAACCCCTTCCTTGTATTGGAAGACTATATTTCAATTAGCAAATTTTAAGGTTCACACATGAAGTAACAGAAATGGTAGTGCATTTCAGCTTATCATTTAAATGTCAGCTAAGAAACACCTGATGTCTCCTGCGGTCCACTGTTAATCACTGAAATGACAAATGCTTGATTAAAGTAATCAACAAATGATTATTTATTGATGTTTATGTCACAATACTTGCAGTAATTTAAAGATTGCAAAGTGCCACTAATTTATGTTTCCAAAGTTTTAATCCAATTCTTAATACTGAAGAAAATGCATATTGTTTTAAAATAGTCAAGAAAGCATAGTTGCTTTCTCATGCAGTTAAGCAATTACTACTTACAATTTCAAGGCAAGTTTAATGGTGCCACCTCTCAGTTGAATGTGTGTTCATTGTATGGAACAAGTCATATATAAGGTCACAATGAGCAGAGCGTAAATCTTTCAACTGACATCTTGTGGTTAGTATATGCTGTGTCAATACATTGCTCAGTTAATGAGGACTAAAAGTTAGATTTTGCCTTTTGAACCAATATTTTTCCTTGAATTGTAGACAAAAATAAACTAAATGCAATGAACTTGACTCACTTTTTAAAAATTAAAATTTACAGAGGGAAATAGCCATTTAGAAGTCAACAAGTCTAGCGTCATAAAGCACTGTCATAGAGGCAGACTCTGCAGCCCATCTAGTCTGTTATTCTGCCTAGTTCCATTGACAGAAACCTGGATCATAGCCCTCCATAGCCTTCCCATCCATGTACTTATCCAAACTGGCCTTACCCAACCTCAGTGGGAAAGAAAAAGCCTGATGCACTTACCCCATCTATACCACTCATGATTTGTATACTTCTATCAAATCTCCCCTTATTCTTCTATGATTCAAGGAATAAAGTTTTAACTTATTCAACCTTTCCCAATAAAATCCTTACAAATTTGCTCTGTACTCTTTCAGTCTTAATAATATCTTTCATGTAGGTTGGTGACCAGAACTGCACACAATACTCCAAATTGGTTGGAGTATCCTGGTTAGACAACTTAATTTGGCTCCTGTTCATTGCTGATAGAGATTGATCTGGACTGCACAGAGTTCAGTAGAAATTGTTGTAGTTTTTTTTTGTTCTAATCTACATGCAAAATATCATGGATTGGCTGTTCCTGATTTTCAGTGCTAATCATGGTTGGTTTCTGAAAGTTGAGTATTTAACTGTAGGCAGTCTCGATAGCTACATTCCCACTGGTGAATCATGAGTTCCTTACAGAGAGAGGAAGGCTTATAAGGGAAGTTACAGCATTTCCGGGAACTTAGAGCCTATTTCTTCATCTGTCCTCAAACCTTGTGTTGTTTAAATATGCTTTTTTTTCAATCGATGCAATTTCTTGTGCGTGATATTCTGTCTTAGTGGACAAGCTATTGGTAAGCTAGGTGTGGGTGTGAGTCTCTTCTGAATGTGCTGCATGTACTGTGAGTTGGAGAAAAAGAAAGACAGTTTGAGGCTGTGTAGTTAAAACAAGGTGTGCTTAATACAACGGAGTAAAGGGTGTAAGTTGTGGCTGGTGTCTGCGCAGTTGTAAGAAACAGATGATATTGATGTAGAGGCAGCAAAGGAAAAGGCTCTTGAGGAGGAGGAGGAGGAGGAGGAAGATGTTGCAGTGTTTTCTTGCTATTTGTGTGCAGGTATATTCTCGTGTTTGCATGGTGCAATATCAATCAGTCGTCTTCTGAAACAGCAAGTCAGTAGGATAAACTCCAGAGGCAGAGGACCACATGATGATGTGACACAGTGGTGTGTTTAAGCATGACAAACTGGGTTTGATTTTTTTTTTCAAATTTTGGAATTGACTGTAGAATAAGAAACTAAATTCTACATCAAACCTTACATGGGGTAGTTAATGATTGTGATAGTTGATGATAGTTCTCATATTAATATTGTGGATTATTTTTTGCTAGTTTATCAATAGTATGTTGGAAAGGCTGTAGATTGGCTTATTTAGCTCTGTGATGCCATCATAGAGTACCTGAAACCTCTGATTTGTAAATTGGAATCCAGACCATTGCCATTACATTATGACTTTGCCATGGGATACAGGCACTATTTTGTATTTTAGACTATGCGGAAACCAATTAGTGTTCCTATTAAATGCGTGGACACAATTTGGAATTAAGTTATAAAATCTGCCTTGTTTATTCTCATAGTACAATGATCCAATTAGAGGATGGATTTGTAGTACTATATCTAAAGATGAGCAAAAATTGCAATATTCATATTCTTCTGTTACAGATCCCAAAGCAATAATGAAGGTCATATGGTCTCTGATAATCTAATGCTCCCTTACTCATTGTTTCCAATTATAAAAACTCTATAATTAGTATTTATTATATTATTAGATGAAGGGTATATGTTGGGAAACTTGATATGGTAGTGAAAATTTTGCTGGCAGCAAGTGTTGATAATTTTTAAGAACTCCTGGGCAAATGTGGATATCCTGAAGTTTCAGCAGTAGATTCACCATGTAATGTAGCAGTGGAGCAGGAACCTGCTGAGACTTCCCAGCATTTACTCAGGAGAACCAGTTCACAGATCCTGTGCTAAGTTAGATTTTGCATAGGATCAAAGTTCCCATCCATTTGGATAGGGATGTAACTAAGGCCGCTGAGAGGAATGCAAAAGAAGTGTGTTTTTCACATGAAATTTTATTTTTGCTTAATAACCTTGAGGCAGATGTTTTACCAGTTGTCAAAGTCTCGCAGAGGAGTTTTGTGGGTGGTATTTTAACTGGCCCATTATGTCACCCAGTTGTCACACTATATGACTACTCAGCCCTTACCTTGCCATCAGATTCCAGCACGATCTTGGTATGTCAGATTGAAAGTCGATTTCCTGAGTTGGATCAGAAACAGAACACTGGAAGAACTCTGCAAGTTAAGCAGCATCTGCAGAGACAAAAGGTGCAAGTCGACGTTGCAGGTCCAGGCCTTGCAATAGGACTAAGAGAGAATACGAAATATTGGCAGAATATGTGAACTGAGAAGGAATATAAAAGATTGCCTGAACATGCGGCGGTGGGGGGGGGGGTGTGTGAAAAGGTTGGTTGTGGGGTAGAGGACGGTTGCTGGTAAGAGGAACCAGGTGCAGAGGGGATGACAAGCGTATGGAAGCATTTGGGGCAAAAGGATGGGACAAAGACTGGTAGATGATAATTGGAGATGGAAGCAGATTGGAAGGGGAAGGGAATATGAGTGAACAAAAGAAAAAGAAAACTTGATTTAAGGATATTTGTGTGGGGGAGGTGAACACGGGTAGTGGGTTCCTTGAATTAAAAATAGATATTGAAAAATTGGCTTGCAAGTTGCTTGGGGATAGTCACCCTAGCTTTGTAAGGTGTAGGTTGTGCTTCACGAGCCTGATTGACTTCTTTGGGGAAATGACAAACCATATTGATGAAGGTGTACCAGTGGATATTGTGTATATGGATTTTAGTAAGGCATTTGACAAATTTCCCCATGGTAGGTTAATTTAGGAAGTCAAGAGATATAGTTTCTAGGGAAACTTGGCTGTGCAGATTCATTGTGTAGCTTGCCCACAGAAGGTAGAAAGTGACAGTAGAGTGGAATCTGCTTGTAGTTTGGTGACCAGTGTTGTTCTATAGGAATCTGTTCTCAGACCCCTGCTCTTTCTGCTCTAAAGAATTTAAATGAGGAAGTGGAAGGATGGGTTGGTAAGTTTACAGATGACGTGAAGGTTGGTAGTGTTGTGGATAGTGTTAGAAGGTTGTCGTGGGTTACCAAAAGAACATACATTGAATGCAGAGCTGGGCTGAGAAGTGGCAATCCAGAGAAGTGTGAAGTGATTCACTTTGGAAGGTTGAACTTGACGGCAACTAAGAGGTTAATGGGGGGGGTGTGATTTGTAGCAGTGTGGAGGAACAGAGATCTTGGGGGTCACTTCCATATATCCCTCAAAGATTGTAGTGTAAATTGATGTGTGGTTAAGAAGGTGTATGGTGTGTTGGCCTTCATTAGTTGGGCAATTGAGTTCAAGAACCACAAGGTAATGATGCAGCTCTCAAAAAGTCTGGGTGTTGGTGTTCTGGTTGCCTCATATTTAGAGAAGATATATCAGGATGCTTTTGAGAACTGGTTAAGCAAACTAGGGATTTTTTTTCTTTGGAGAGAAGAAGGATGAGAAGTAACTTGATACAGGTGTAAAAGGTGGTAAGATGTACAGATAGCATGAGTAGCGAGACTTTTCTCCCCAGGACAAAAATGGCTAATGTGAGCAGAGTTTGGAGGAAAGTGCTGAGGGGATATTATAGGTAGATAGCTTGTGCTGAGAATACTAGGTGTGTGGGACACTCTGCCAGGGGTGGTGGTAGAGACATAGATTAAGGCACTTAAGAGACCCTGAGATCGGCACATGAAAGTAAAATGGAGGGCTATGTGAGAGAGAAAGATTAGATTGACCGTGGAGTAGGTTAAACAGTCAACACAACATCAACAATAGTAATGGCCTGTACTGTGCTGTACTGTTCTCTGTACTGTAGCAGAACATGAGATGTTGTTCTTCTAATTTCTGTTAGATCTCCATCAGAATAGATAGGGCAATGTGAGTGTGGGAAGGAGAGTTGAAAGGGCACGCAACTGGAAGCTCAAGATGGGTTTTGTGGATAGTGTCCAGATGCTCCACAAAACAGTCACCTAGTCTACAGTTGGTTTCACCAAAGTAGCGAAGACAACAAAGGCAACATCACAAGCACCAGTTGCTAGGTATGAAGAGAACATCTGCCTAACCTTGAAGGGCTATTTATTTCCATAGCTGGTGGTGAAAGTGGAGGTGAAGGGAGCTGTGCTATACCTCCTTCTGTTGCAGGTAAAAGTATCAGGAGAACAGGGCTGGGTGAGTTGGTATAATTAGCCTCGAGTCTCAAAGAGTGGACATGCTGAAAACAGAAAGGGTGGAGGAAGACGGGGGGGGGGGGGGAGGGCATTTGTAACTGGCCCCACTCAGGAAAATGAAGGAATCATCTGTATAACCTTTACTGGCACTTCTTTGTGGAACACATTGATATCTCTGTCAGTACCTCTGCTGGGCATAAAAAAGTGACTTTAAACTGTGTGAAGCTATTCTGAGGTTTTACAATGTGTATAGTACCATAATCACATAATGGCTTATATTTGCTTGGGTTTCATGTTTGCAGTTCATGGCATCACGCTGCCTTGTGATCTCTTTGTTCTCAACACAATTGATTGCTCGATACAGTCTGACCGAACACCTACTGAAGTGTTGCCACCTCATATCAGTACTACCACCAGCTTTATAAGCATGCCTTTTCACCAAGTTTCGAAATTAAGCTGCATATAATTTTGAATAAATGTTAATTGGTTGTGGTATTTTGCTTTAATCTGCAACAGCAGTCGGATGATTTATCTCTGTAACATTCTGTTCAGTCTCAAAATCTCTCCAGTCAATTGCAGTAAATAGATTCAATGACAGATTAATACTGATTACGGGGCCATTCTGGGTTCCAGATCTTAAACCAAATGTAATATTTCATTTGGGTACAGGCACATTTGTAATATGCTAATATTTCACAAAATAATAATTGTCATCCATGTATCAGCAAGACCCATCTGTGCTGTTTCAAAAAAAACATCAGAGCCTAATGTCTAAGGTACACGCTCTTGTCTCTACATTATTAATTTGGAGCAATTAAACTTTAATCACAAACAAATGTTTTCAAATGCAGACTTAAACAAGCCAAGCAGTTATTTTTATCTGAAGTGACACTAATAGAAGCTATGCTGTGCTGATATTTCTAGCCTGCTCACATTGACTCCATTATCATATTTTGGTTTAAGGGAAATAATGATAGCTGACTCCTGTGTGCTAACAGTTATCAGTGAATTTTTGACACTTTCCAGTGTTATTAATTTCATATTATCATTAACAATTTGAACAGTGATTATGTTTAGAAGGAGATAAGTATTTTCATTAACTGAATTGCTCATAGTTTAGAAGAGGTGCACAAATACAGTGAGCAGTAAATGTAATTGTATTCTGAATATGGATTATGTTTGAAGACAGTGAATATTTGCACTTAACATATTGCCCACAAAAGTACAATGTCCCACATTTGAAGGAGCGCAATATTTTGATAAATGGATTGAACGCCATTAGAACCAGAACCAGGTTTAATATCACTAGCATGTATCATGAAATATGGGTTCTCCTCCAGTTTGCTTACCAACTTGACTTTGAACTACATAATTTGTTTTTTTTATTATCAGAAAGTCTAAATCCTGCAAAACTGGCAATATTTTGACAAGAAGCACTACAATAGATCAAGTAGATAGCTCACTGCCACTTTATCAAGGATGTTAAGGGAATGTGGGTTTTGCCAGAGATGCTTTCATTCTAAACAGAATGAATTTCAAAAAAAAGTCTAGTTGCTCTTAAGTTGAAAGATGTCCATTGCAAAGTCAACCTCTTTGCACGTTCCACTGCTGCCCTCAGCTCTTTTAGTACCTGGTCTTGGTTGCTACTCAAATACTCATACGTGCCCAAGGCGCAACCAATCTTTTGATTATTCCAATGTCCCCTTACCCAGCTGATGTTGCTAACAATTATCTTGAAAATTCAATAAATTTCATTTAAGCCAAAAGTCTACTGTTTAACCAGTCATTCAAACAGCATCTCTTGTCTTTGAAGACCTAAATTGACTTGTGTTCTTGCTTTATCAAAGAGCTGAAATTTATATCCTTCTGTTTAAAGCTCTGTAGATTTACCTTCCCTGGATACTTCTTCAGTACTGGAACTTCCTACTTAACTCTCTGATTCCCTGCCTCTGCTCCCTTGTGAATCAACCCCCCCCCCCCCACTTTTCAGAAGTTTAATCATTTAGACCCATTTATTCCTTGCAAATTCGCACAATAACATCAACTCCAGTGCACATTGCCATGGTTTCATCTAATGGAATCGCACCATTGTTTGCTTTGGTGCCTCATGAATAGTGAGCAGCTTTCACTAGCAGTGAACTCGTGACCAGGCTTAGTAAGTGTATGACATGACAAAGGAGCTGTTACATTTGGTTGCATAAAGAACAGCTGCAACCGTATATCAGCATTGCTAATCACTGTAGGTAGAAGGTGAGTCACCAATCATCAGAGCATCTAAGTAAATTTCACAGGACCATTTTGTAAACTTTCAGAGTAAGGTCAGTGATGTACAGTATATTGAATTAATCTACACACGGCTCATGGAATTGTTGAGCTGATTTGGTAGCCATTGGAATGAAGTGCTTGCTTCGTACTTTTTCGTTCAGAAGCTTTAATAACCCAAGATCTTGTGGGATTGTTTCGCTTATACTAAACTGAAAATAAGGAATCCTCTGCATTTCGGTTGTCCAAGTAAGTCAGTTGTTAGCAGATCAATGTTATCATTTGGTTGAAGTGAAATTCTGAATTGTGCGAAGTTTTGGTTCATTTTGATGGTGATCAGAAATTTTACTAATCATCATGCTTTAGAGTGGAAATGTAAACATGTAATTGAGGAAATATTTCATAATTCAGTTCTGATAGCTTATGTTTGTACTGTACGCTGATTGTCTGCAATCTGTTTTCTCTTCAGACATTCCACACTCCGAGCCTTGGGGATGAAGAATTTGAGATTCCCCCCATAACCCCACCACCAGAATCAGAGCCCACCTTGGGACTTACAGACATGGTGTCAGCTTTCCAAGGCCTTAATGATCCACTGTCCTCACAAGAGAATGAATTCACGCCTCACTTTCCACCACAGAGCCTGGATCTGCCTTCCATCACGATATCCAGGAGTATTATGGACCAAGATGGTGCAATGCTCAACAATGGCTTGACTGTGGTGGGTGGAACTTAAAACACAGTTATATGGAATGTACGACATTCATATTTGAAGCAGGGATTAGGCATGGTTTATGTGGGGTTCAAAATAACGCTAAAGTCAAAAATTGTAATAATACATAACTAATTGTAGTCAATTTATTGATACACAAATTAGACTTACTCAATACAGCTTTTGTTTAGTATTCAGTGTGGCTAATCCATTTAGTTTTTAATAATAACTTCCTGATTGTAGAACAATAAACTGTAGAAATAATTGTTCTGCTTTGTAGTGACTGAGAAAATTTACATTAATTGAATTGGTCCATCCTTGGGACCAGTTGGTGGCTTGATGAGTTAAACTGAAGAGCCATAAAAAAGCAGGGAGGTCATAGGTTTGATGTTGATTCTTTCTTAACCTCAACCCTGTAGTGATGAGAATGGTGGCACTGGCAAAAATACTCTAGATAAGGACAAAGGAGGAAGGTTCTCAAAGTTGAAGGTTGCCCAGCAACGCTGTTTATGCTGTGCCACATGCTCTGGCTAAACTCTGATGTGCTCCACACTCACTATAAAAACCCATTCGTGAACGTTAGAGCTCCAACAATGATTTCAGGCCTTAATGAAAGGACAGCAAAGTGGAAACACAGAAGAATACTCACGATAGTTCGCGATTTTCTCATACCTTTGTGTAAGGTATTTTTTAAATCCAAGCAATCAGAATTAGATTCCTAATCGTGAATTATTTTCTAAAAAATTGATTGATCTTTAAGTTCTTGTATATTAAATAATTATTTAAATGGCTACAAGAAATTTGCCTTAACTCACTATATTAGACATATTAACTCACTACAGATAATTACTTACAATGACTTTACAGTTCCGAGCTGATAAAATGTGGGAATAAATTGAAACATAATATCTATGACTACTTAAGTGGGCCATGCAATACAATATTAATTTGAGCCTTAAATAGTCACACAGTCACCATCAGAAACAATCAACATGGGTTCTTACCATAGCATGATCACTTTTACCACTGCTGTAAAAAAAAATTGAACAAGATGGATTAAAATATTCAAGCTATTGCTCAGGAACTTAAACTGCAAATTTATTTTGAATGATTAAAGCCGACATGCAGTTTCAAATGGAATATGAATATATAGACTTCTACCTCCATTTCCTCAACGTTCAGCAACACTAAACTTAGTTCCATTGATATTAATCAAATGAATTTTGGAGGCAGAGAATGATGTGCTGACACATCTAGCATTACTGACTGGGATGAATTTCTAGACACCATTATTTTGCATTTCTGTTGGGAAGTGGGTTTGAAAATGAGTTTGTCTTTCTTGATGAGTTCAGCAGTATAACATTGTAACCTTCAAATGCTCTTTCATATCAAGGCTAAACTTTTTATCTTGTCTGGGCTTTGTTTTTTTAACGTGGCCCAACTTTGTTTTATTTTCTTTCTCATAATCGGCAGCAGTTTGCGGTTTATAGCTATACCATGCTTTTGTGTTTTCAGCTGTCTGTTCAGTGTTTGCAGAATGTAATCATAACCAGTGCGCAAGAGATTAGTGGCAGGTGTAGAGCCAATGCTTACGTTGGAGCAGGTGACTTGTGTGGAAGTCATTCAGGTAAAATGGAATACAGCTGCTTGAAAAATGCAGCATTCTTAAAGCCGTATTGTGCAGAAAAAAAAATTCAGAGCCTTAGCTGTGTTCTTTGGCTGCTACAGGTAACACTGATAACACTGATTGTGGTTGAAGACACTGGACAATGTTCCAAGGATGTGAGAAGACTGGACAGCACCTGCCGCAAGACCATAATGCACAGGAGCAGAATTAGACCGTTCGGCCCATCAAGCCTGCTCCGCCATTCAATCATGGCCGATCCTTTTTTCTACCCCCCAACCTCACTTCCTGGCCTTCTCCCTGTAACTTTTGATGCCATGGCCAATCAAGAACCTATCAAGCTCAGATTTAAATGCACCCAATGACCAGTCCTCCACAGCTGCCTGTGGTAATAAAATTCCACAAATTCACCACCCACTGGCTAAAGGAATTTCTCTATTTTAAATGGATGCCTCTCTATCGTGAGGCAGTACGCTCTTGTTCTAGACTTTCCCACCGTGGGAAGCATCCTCTTCCACATCCACATCTAGGCCTTTTAATATTCAAAAGGATTCAATGAGATTCCCCCCCCCCCCCCCCCCCATCCTTCTAAATTCCAATGAGTACAGATCCAGAGCAATCAAACATTCCAGGTACGATAACCCTTTCATTGCCGGAATCCCGTTCCACACCACCAACTCAACCTGCAAGTTAACCTTCAGGGTGTTCTGCACAAGGACTCTCTACTCCCTTTTCATCTCAGATCCTTGGATTTTCTCCCCATTTAGAAAATAGTCCGCACATTTATTTATACTACCAAAGTGCATGACCGTACATTTTCCAATATTGTATTTCATTTGCCACTTTCTTGCCCATTCTCCTAATCTGTCTAAGTCCTTCTGCAACCTACTTGTTTCCTCAACGCCACCTGCCCCTCCACCAATTTTTTATATCATCTGCAAATTTGGCAACAACGCCATCTATTCCATCATCTAAATCCTTAATGTACAGCATAAAAAGCTGTCCCAACACCGACCCCTACAGAACACTACTAGTCAAAGGCAGCTAACTAGGCAAGGATCCTTTTATTCCCACTCGCTGCCTCCTACCAATCAGCCAATGCTCTAACCAGGTTACTAACTTTCCTTTAATACCATGGGTTCTTAACTTGGTATGCAGTCTCATGTGTGGCACCTTGTCAAAGACCTTCTGAAAGTCCAGATATATAACATCCACTACATCCCCTTTATCTATCCTACTTGTAATCTCCTCAGATAATTCCAACAGGTTTGTCAGCATAGATTTTTCCTTAAGGAAACCATGCTGACTTTGTCCTACGTCACCAAGTGCTCCATAACCTTATCCTTAACAGCTGACTTCAACATCTTCCCAACCACTGAGGTCAAGCTAACTGGTCTGTAATGTCCTTTCTGCTGCCTCCCTCCTTTCTTGAAGAGTGGAGTGAAATTTGCAATTTTCCTGTCCTCTGGAACCATGTCAGAGTTCAGTGATTTTTGAAAGATCATTACTAATGCTCCACAACCTCTACTGTTACCTCTTTCAGAACCCTAATATGCAGTTCATCTCATCTAGGTGACTTGTTCATCTTTAGGTCTTTAAGCTTTTTAGCACCCTTTTTATACCCTTGTAATAATAACTGCACTCACTTCTCTTCCCTCACACCCTTCAACATCTGGCACACTGTTAGTGTCTTCCATAGTGAAGGCTGATCCAAATCACTCATTTAGTTCATCTGCCATCTCCTTGTCCCTTGTTATTATTTCTCTTGCCTCATTTTCTAGTGGTTCTATATTCATTCTCATCTCTTTTCTTTTTTTATGAACTTGATAGCTTTTTTTATCCACCTTGTCAGCCGCAGTTGTACCATTTTGCCTTTTGAGTATTCTTGTCCTGCTCCTTCCCCATTGTTCCAAGAAACTCACACCACTGCTAGTCTGCTGTCAACCCTGCCAGTACCTCTTTAAAATTTACTTTGGCCAACTCTTCTCTCATACCACTGTAATTTCCTTAACTCCACTGAAATACCACTATATCAGTCTTTGCATTCTCCCTATCAAGTATCAAATTGAACTCAATCATATTATGTATCACTGCCTCCTAAGGTTTCCGTTACCTTAAGCTCCCTAATAACCTTCCGTTCATTACATAACACCCAATCCAGTTTAGCTGATCCCCTGGTAGGCTCAATGACAAACTGCTCCAATAGCCAACTAGTTGGCATTTAACAAATTCACTCTCTTGGGGTCCATTACCAGCCTGATTTTCCCAATCTACTTGCATGTTAAAATCTCCCATGACTATCATAACATTGCCCTTTTGATATGACTTTTCCATTTCCCATTGTAATCTGTAGTCCACATTCCAGCTACTGTTTGGAGGCCTGTATATAACTGCCATCAAGGTCCTTTTACACTTGCAGTTTCTTAACTCAACCCACAAAGATTCAACATCATCTGATCCTATGACACATCTTTCCAATGGTTTGATGCCATTCTCTACCGGCAGAGCCACGCCACCTCCTATCCCTCTGATACAATGTGTAACCTTGGACATTCAGCTCCCAACCACAACCATCCTTCAGCCATGATCCTGTGTTGGCCACAACATCATACCCGGCAATCTGTAATAGTGCAGCAAGATTATCCACCTTATTTCTTATACTCCGTCCACTGAGATATAACACTTTGATTATTGTATTTGATGCCCTTTTCGATTCTGCATCCCTAATGCTCTGATACTCGCTGATGACTATAACTTTGTCCCATCATCTGCCTGCCCTTCCTGACAGTCTGATTGCACATTATCCTTGCTTTTTTTTTACCATCCATCCCACCTTGAGTCCCTTCACTCTGGTTCTTACGTCCCCCCCACCCCTGCCAACTAAGTTTAAACCCTTCCCAACAGCACACTAACAAATTGTCTTGCAAGAATATTGTTTCCCCTCGGGCTCAGGTGCAACCTGTCACTTTTGTACAGGCCATACCTCTCCCCAGAAGAGATCCCAATGATCCAAGAACCCGAAGCCCTGCCCTCCTGCACCAGCTTCTCAGCCACATGTTTATCTGCAAAATCATCCTGTTTCTACCCTCATTGGCGTGTGACGCAGGTAGCAATCCAGAAGTTACTACCCTGGAGCTTTCTGCCTGAGATAGTTAGTGCCCTCTAGTAACTACACAGCTAAACAAAGTCCAGCAACTGGGATAACCTCACCTCCCTCCCACATCTCACCAACTTTATTCACATGGATCATCAAATGCTGTTAGTTGCTTTTGATTTCTCAATGTTGCTACAATTCTCCAAGTGTTCCCTGTTTCTTAGTGATAAGGCTCCACAGGGTCCAGCATCTGAGGAAGGACTAGAGGATCCATCTTTTCAGGCTGGTTATTCCCACTTGCGGATACATTTGTAGACATTCTTCTTGGAATACAGATTGGCTGGGAGATGAGCTTCAAGAATAGGGTGGTGGAGGAGGGTGATGTAAATAGAAGGCTATTTCATCTCTAATTATTTGGTGAACTGTTTCCTTTATGAACTTTTACTGAAATTTTCCAGTTACATCTGGCATAGTGACAACCTCACAACGGAGTGAGGAATGCATAGCTACTGGCTGTCGAGGTGATCATAAATATTAACTTTAATGCAACAAGCTCCTTCCAAACTGGAATTGCAGATATTTTTTTTTACAATGTCTTTCTAGTGTTGCATGAGTGAGGTAACTGCTATGCTTTATTCAAACTCAGGTAATTATTGTCAAAAGCAATAGATACAGATTATTCCACTATTTCTATCCCATTGGTTATTTTCAGAGGCTATGAATTTTTTTGATCCTATTTGGTGAAAACCTTTCACAGCATCCTCAAAATCAATTGGGATTTTATAACCAATAATGGGATAGTTTTCATAGTTCAATAATAGCCATTTTTACAGCATGATAATGTTTTGCATTTTGTCTTCTCCTGTGTGATATGCAGTTTAAAAATTTATAACCAGTCATTTGCCACAAGACTAGTGCCTCACTTTATTAGGGCTTGCCAAATCAGACGATTTCCATTTACATTAAAGAAGCTGTTAGTTCAAACCTGGCTCCACATTCCTTCCTCTGTCAAATCATGGAAAAATTACTTCAGTGGAATTGTTAGATATTTTTCCCAACTAATTTAACAGTCATGTGACTTGCTAATCATTCCAAAGTTGTAACAAGCAACAGAGTGGATTATTTGCATTTTTTAGTTCTTGGACAATAATCGGACATGCAGACCACTAGCGCAATAGAGATCCCATCCAGTTTACATGTCATTGGCCAACGGCTCATTCGTGGTATGGATAGGAGCTTCTCAGATCCATTTCATCAGATCATCTAATGCTGTTCAATTAAAATGGAATGACAGGTCTAGAACTCAGTCAGCCAGTCCAGCTACAAATTCTTAAACTCTCATTTCCAGTGTATTTGTAGACTGATGAATTGAAATGACCAGAAAGCTACTTTTATGACCATTACTCAGATATTCTTCTCAAAAGCATAACAGTGACAGCCTCGTTATGAGCCATATTAACATTGACGTGATAGGAAGGAGCATTATCCCTATTAAATATCCTTTTTTATTCTTTCTAATTAAATTCTGTAAATACACCAGTGGTTAGCATTCAAACGGGGTTATATTCCTGCATTTGTTTTTCTCTAAAGAGGAAATTTTGTGCTTTTCAGTATGGTGAGGGTCCATCAATAAGTACCTTTACCATTCTGGGACATGCCCTCTTCTTGTTACCGCCGTTCCTATTCAGATTCATTTATTTATCACATGTACATTGAAACTTACAGTGAAATGTGTTGTTTGTACCAACAGCCAGCTCAACCTCTGGGGGTAGCCCGTAAGTGCTGCCACATATTCCTACACCATCATAGCTCGTCCATAGCATTCACAGAATACATCGTCAACAGTAACAACAACAGAACAACTGCCGTCAAACATGCCAATGACCTCCTTCTCACTCACCCATGCACACACCGAGAGAGTCCTCTAACCGCAGGACAGGCTTTCTGTGGGCCTCCGGCCTTCAGTCTCGTAGAGATCGAAGAGAAGGTGCAGGAGCCTGAAGCCCCACACTCTAATGTTTTAGGAAAAGCTTCTTCCCCTCTGCATAAGATTTCTGAAGAGTCCATGAACATTAACTTGTGATTCCTCTTTCGCACTATTTATTCCGTTTTGCAACTTAGAGTAATTTGTGTATTCCACTGCACTGCTGCCACACAACAACAAAACTAGTGACATACGTCAGTGATAATAAATCTGATTCTGATGCAGCACTTGATAGGTCTCGGGTAATAAAAGAGAAATATACAGCAAACCATTTCAGGAAGCAGAACATTCTTTAAGTTTCTTGTTTAAAAAGAATATGCCAGGGTGCATGATAAGTTGCAAAACAGTGCAAACATTTTCAATGTATCTGGTTGAATGAAAAGCAGATCAAACAGAATTACAGCTGGGTCCTCAATTAAAAGAAATAATGATGCTCCTTAGGGGAAACAGCCAGGACTATTCATTCATTTTAATCTATTTTACAACACAGTAATGGTTATTTTTAGTTTATGGAGAGAGGCGTTTTGTACCAAAAGGATATAATTTACCTTTCAGACATTAAACATGTCTTTCCCTTTTTATATGAGACTTTCAGTACTTGGTCTCAGCATGATTGGCATTTTCTGTTCAGAGGAAGTATTTTGCTTTCATGACAGACAATGGGGAGGAATTCACTTCTGTAGAAATAATAACTGCCGAACAAATTTATTATACACCAAAATAGACTAATTTTTGTGCATTGTGTATCAGACAGAATCAGATTGGGGAATGAATAGGCAGAGTGTCATTTCATGGGAACGTTTTTAAAATAAAATGTTTAGTGAGGATGCATTTATTTGACTTTTTAAAATTTCTTTTAGCATTAATATTATTTGAAGTGAATTTCCTAAACTATAACTAATACGCACACAGTAGCCGCTTTATTAGGTATAGCAGTACACCTGCTCGTTAATGAAAAATGTCTAATCACCTAATTATGAAACTCAATGCATAAAAGCATGCAGACATGGTCAAGAGATTCAGTTGTTGTTCAATCCAAGCATCAGCATGGGAAAAAATTCTGATCTAAGTGTCTTTCATTGTGGAATGGTTGTTGGTGCCAGACAGGATAGTCCAAGTATCTCAAACTGCTGAACTCCTGGGATTTTCATGTGCAACTGTCTCTAGAGCTTAGAGTGAATGGTCCAAAAACACATCCAGTGAGTGGCAGTTCTGTGGGTGAAAACACATTGTTAACGAGAGAGGTCAGAAGAGAACGGGCAGGCTGGTTCTGGGTGACAGGAAGCAACAGTAACTCAAATAACCACACGTTACAACAGTGGTGTGCAGAAGAGCTGATATGAACGCCCAACACATTGAAACCTGAAGTTGGATGAGCTACAGCAGCACATGATCATGAGCACCTACTCAGTGGCCACTCTATTAGGTGCAGGATGTACCTAATAACGTGGCACTGTGTCTATAGTCATTGGCTTATCTGCTTTTCACTTCTTAGATGGAACTTCCAGTTTGTCTTAGGTAAATGTGGATCAGTAGAATGTAAATAGATAGGCACTTGTGGTCACGTTGTAGGCTGTCATACATCCAAAAAAGAAATCAGCTTCTCTTGGTGGAGCATAGCAGAGAATGGGCAAGTATTGATTATAGCGAAGTTTGTGCTGCTTTCATGATCAGAGATCATGTGGTGCAATTAGGATGAGAATGATTACCCGGTAGTTCTTGGAAGGGTAGCTTCATGGAGCACCAGTCCAAGGGAGAATTTTACACCTCAGGGGAGAAACTAAATGGCTGACTTGTCCAACAACACTAACATCTCTCATTAACCATTCACCTTACAGTGATCATAGAGAAGATTGTAGCCTTAATTGTCCATTCTTTCTGGCTGATAGATGTGGTAAATAGGGAGATTCTTAGATAAAAATTTTAAAACTTTCATCAAACTATTGTATATTACATAAACCCTTTTAAAAGTCTTAATTAACAAAGAAAATACTATACAGTAGATATTGGTTACATTAAAAGAAATTAAGATTAATTTTGTGGAACATCTCAAATACTAACAGCAAGTTAGATATGACAATAAGAATGTTTCCACAGTATCCTGTATGTAGGTGGTGATGCTGGAAACCCAGGAATAAATCTCAATGCCATCTACATCATTAGTGTTTATAATGTTAATCTTGACTGTAATGGTAAATTCAAAAACACAATTAGACTTCTGCATTTTAAGCTTATTCACAGTTTTAAGAAAAATAACTATCAATTCAGTCACATAAGTTTGTGCAATTGTAAATAATTTCTTTCTCCAAAGTGAAGGTCCAAAAAAATCACTTCAAGGTCATTTCACATCAATTTGGAAATTTAATTGTTTTTTAAATCCTGCATGCTTTTTTGCAAAATGTCCTCATTTTCTCCCCCCACCCAGCTACCTGCAGTCCCTACTGAATTTGTCCTTGGAGAAGAGGATTGGGCAGTTTATATTCTTCAAACAAAACTTTCAAGAAAGGATCCATAACCCAAAGGACTGGTGGCATTCCTCTGCTGGCTCCTTTTGCTGCGCCCCAATATCTCCAAACAATCAGATTTCCTAAATTATATTCAAAATAATAAAAGCAACATGTAAATAAATTCAAGGCAAGTGATACGATACGAATTCTGGTCTTCAATTTAAACCACTCAAGCCATATTTGGGATTATGAATCTGACCCCTGCAAATGTTTATTTATCTTTTGTAATGTATTTACATAGATTCATTATTTTACATGCATGTTTTATTGGAAAACATAATGTTTAGCTTAACAAGCTTATTCACCTTTTCTTACATGTGAATTAAAGCTATTTTTAAGGTGTACAATTCCATAAATCATACAGTCTGCACTTGGGAAGACAATTTCAGTTTAATATTTGTAATACTAAATTCAAATTTAATTAAGTTCAGCTCATTGATAATTTCCTTTTAGCATTATTTTTATTGCTTTATAATAATTGTATAGTTATCCCATGACATTTGCTTGAATCTATGGCTACTGGTTCAGCACATTCTTTTAACACCTCTCTGTAATCTGTCCAGTCCACTGAATAGCAATGACTTCTGTAGTACATCAGTTTCAGAAAGTGGAATTTTTACTAGACAGCTATTGTGACATATTGGGTCAGTCAGAAATGAAAGATATTCATGCAAGCATGCAATACTTGTAATGAAGTCTCACTCTGACCTTCTGTATGATTGATTCTGTAATTTAGTTTTCTCAGGCTGTGCCAGAAATGAAATGAAATCGTGTTGAACAAGTTCTGAATACCCACAGTGCACCACAAAAAATCTTCAGCCCAAGAGGCTTGAGGGGCAACAGCTGAGCGATTTATCTCTGTGCTATTATAGGCTTTGCTAGCATTCAGAATTTCATTTTTCTCATTTGGTTTAAGAGCTTAATTCTGCAGGTAGTTGTGAATGGAGGGGGGGGGGGGGGGGTTAAAAAAAAAAGTAAAACACAGTTCACATATAAATTGCCAGAACAGGAGTATGTGCAGAGAGCTGATAAAATGTCTGAATACAGCTGACCTTTCATGTTGCTGAAAGTTGCTGGGGGATTCATCCTCATAATTACCATATAGATTATTTTATTCCTCTTCTGCAATGAAACATTTCAGAGAGCAATACTGCTGATTGAATGAAAATTGAACTTGTTAACAGTCTTTCCAGCTTTGACTTAGATGTGCTAGGGGACTCTGGTGTATGTTATGTGAGGTTAGTTTTAATGAATTCTGATATTAACTCAAAAGGAGCAGTGAATGTCAGAGTGATATGCATTTTCCTATAGTCCTCACATATAATGCAGGAGATTTCACTTAAGTATACATACTTAATGCAGAAGATTTCACTTAAGTATACATACTATAATATTGAAGGCAATAGTCTGCACAATATTCAGAACACCAGTTTTTATACTTGATCTGTCCCAGTAAATTGTATATAAGGGAGTTTACGTTCCACGATTTTCACTGACAATATTCCCCTTTTCCATGTTTCCCGGCAAGACTATAGCTGAGGTTGCAATCCTCATTTTAATTGAAATGTGAATTGATGCAGCTAATAGCACACTAAAAAGGAAAATTGCTTTATATATCAAACATATTGGAGTGTAGTTGTACTTGTATGCCAAATCCTGTTAGTGAATATTCATTAGGGTTAAAAAGAAATTGTTTTCACACTATAAACGTGGAGCAAGCATTTATCTGCCTATTTTACCTCCAAGCAAACCATCCAATAATGGCTTTCTTTTTGCTGTGATTTGTGGCATATTTAAGCAGCAGTACAGATGCCCTTTTTTATGTATAAACATTGTATATAACATTTAAATCAATTCACGTTTTTAATCAATTTAGTGAATTAACAGCCTTGTTTGCAGGGCTGCAAGTGAACTAGTTATTTTATGCACCATTAAAATGTTTAATGTCTGGAACGCTTTGTTCTTTTCAACAAAGTGTTGGCTGCAGAGTTGTTTATCTTTTTCCTATCATAAATGTTCCTATGAAACTGTCTATTTTAGTGTTATAACCTTAAGAAATAAAATGGCCTGCAATTATCGTATTTCCCTCAATTTGACATTTAACAAAGTTAACAAGGTTGATGGAAAATTGAGTGACTGAAAATTCATTATCAACAACAAAGACATCAGTCGGGGGAAAAAGTACAAGGATAATGATGGGAGAAACCAGAAATAATGCCTTTGGGTGCTGCAAATGTTCATCTTAAGAAACTGAACATTTTCTAACTTGCTCAGTGACAATTCTAGCTGATAGTACTCAATAACAATCGCACTTAATTCCACTCACTGACAATTCACACTGCTTGCTTGTGCAGTTTAAAATATTTTAGAAAAAGCATTAATAATTTTCGTGGAAGCTGCTATATTTCATATTTACTCCATAACGTTCACTTTTGATTCTAAGAGCTGATCTTCAATGTGCATCACCTATTGATTTTGTGAGCCACAACTTAATTTGTGAGGTTAGTGAACACTTGAAGATCCCCCAGTTATTCATAATTATGTCAACATCAGGTCTCCAAGTTTATAGAGATACATATTGAGGTTTTGCATCAACATGTTGTTATATTTGAATATTTTAATAAAACGTATCAAACACTACAAAGCATTAGAAAATGGGATGAGTTGTCTGTATACAAGCTTCTTCTATAAAACCCTCAACAATGTGTCTGCTGGATTGTGGTTCCTGCCTCATTACTATAAGGGATGTGTAAAATATAGATTTCATATACAAAATACAATGACTTCTCTCCCAAGTTTGACGAGAAAGCCCCTGCATGAAAAAGAGTTGTAATGCAACATCGTCCTCTACTTCCACCCGTGCAGAAATTAACCACAAACATTCTGAAGGTCTTTGTTAAGAACATGTTAAGTGTTCTGTTTCTAATTTTCCATTTTAATCTGTATCAAAGTTGGCTGGTTTATTATGCTTCATGTCTTGAATGCAAAAATGAATTTTCTGCAAATGATAAGAATCCATTTACTATCGGAGTATCGACACAAATACGTAGGTGGATTGCAGTTAAATTACAGACTTATTCAATGCACTTGCGCATCTTACTGTTTGGCACACGAAGATGTTGCACTAAGTCTAAGGATTTGTGTTCTCCTAGTGTGCACTTCAGTAGAAAATTCTGTCCCAACAGACTATGTATTTCCACTCCAGAGAATAATAATTGGGGATTCCCATTTTAATATAAAACAACTTCAACTCACTTTGCTTTGCTTGGTTATTTATGTAAATTATATTTTTAAATGATTAATAATTTATTAGGTCAAATATCCCATGGACAGAATATGCCTCTAGTAGCAATGACAAAGGACGAATTCATTGGACAACTCCAACTAAAACATGCCTCTTGTACACACAATCTCATTTATGGGTCAGTAATATTACATGAGAGCAATCTCCACAGTAAGCCCAATTATAGTTTGGCCTAATGGAATAATTAATATTGTCTCATAACCAGAGTACAACATTTTAAAATGCATTTTATAAGCAATTATATCTTTCCCTCAACTGGTCGTGCACAGTATTGCCAATATTCACATGTTTCCACACTTCAGCTCTGCCACATTTCTATCAGTCTATATTGTCTTGTCTTCAATGACACTTCTCCCAGTCACTGGAGGTAGAATTTTGTCTTCTGGTGGAGAGTGCAGGAGCCAGTAACTTACACAAGATTTCATCTCTGAAGTGATGAAAATCTTAACAGTTACGCTAAGATAATTATTAATTGTCGTCTTTTGCATCAAAGTCTGTATCCACTTAGCTTTATTTGAAACTGTTTTCTTCTTCTTCCAATACAGGACCTGGTCCAGGCACAAGTTCCCCAATACCACCATGATCCAAACATGGGGATGAGGTCTGTTGTTCACATGGCTGATGTTAATCAAGCAGGAATGATGCAACACAATCAGCTGACCACCATTAACCAGTCACAGCTGAGCGCCCAGTTGGGGTTGAATCTAGGAGGGGGCAATGTGCCACAGAATTCACCTTCACCTCCTGCTAGCAAGTCAGCCACCCCATCCCCTTCCAGCTCTGTAAATGATGATGATGCTGAGGAATTCAATAGGGTAGGTAGATTGCTAATTATCCAAAATATTTACATTACATGCTGTTATATACTGTTCCCCTGGCAATATAAATGTGTCTATTTAATGCTATATGTGCAGATGATATTATAGCTTCTTATCTTTAATGGGCATTACTCTTACTGAGAATCTTCAATACTCTGATGTCGAGAAAGATTGACTTTGCTTACTGCAGTGTTTATTGTCATGATTTTGATTCATTTGCAGAAGTGGTTTGGTTGAAATGCAGACAAATGAAATTTCAAGGTCAATAATTGCCGAGTTTCTGCAGGCCCATTTTAAAGTAAAAGCAAATGAACAGTTCCATTGAATGTCACAGTTAATTTTCATAAAATAATTGCAGTTTTTGAGTTTGCTTTGAATGATATTTGATTAACTAATCTGCCTTGATTTGCTTTTGTTCTGTCAAGCACTTTGGAGATTGTTTTAAAACCAGTTAGCTAATCTAGATCAAGAAAGGACTGCTACTGTTTGATTGCCTAAAGCTTTGATCTGCTGTTGCTAAATCCTGCTTGATTCAAAAGTATACTGTACGTTTAAATGCCTAAAGCCATTTCATATATTGTCATTTCTTTTTGATTTATCTAAAACTAAATGTACAAATATTTGTTCTTTCAATTTACCATGGTTGGGAGAATTACATTCCTAAATGAATGATCATTTTTCAACTTAACTTAATCCAAAGCACTTACAAATTTTTACAGTTTTAATCGCCTTGAAGTGAGCACTTTGTGTAATGGAGCATTTTTCTTGTGACCCATTTCAGGTTAGTGTAGAGAAACGAGCTGCGGTTGATTCAGGAAAGAAACCCAAGACACCAAAGAAGAAGAAGAAGAAAGATCCCAATGAGCCCCAGAAGCCAGTGTCGGCTTATGCTCTGTTCTTTAGAGATACTCAAGCTGCCATCAAAGGGCAAAACCCCAATGCCACTTTTGGAGAAGTTTCTAAAATTGTAGCATCAATGTGGGACAGTCTAGGAGAGGAACAAAAACAGGTAACTCCTAGATTTTCTTTATTGATCTTGATGGAGTTGCAACCAATCATATCTTCAGCAACTGAAATAGATTTGATAATGCAGCTGGATTATAGTAATGTATTGGAACTGATACTGATAATACCACAGGGCAATTTTAAGCATGATATTAGTATGTAGCTAGCATTTTTCCCATCTTCTGGGGTACAAATATTTACAAGTAGTAAAAATCAACATTGTCAAATTCCAAAAGTCCATGGCTTATACAAAGGTCCCAACAAAATTGAAGGTAACAAATGTAAACCCAGTATTGTTTTTTAAATATGTTAGTGAGGAAGTGTGGAACTACAAATTAGTTGAACTAGCAATTGGTAGTAAGGAAAACATTAGAATCTATTATTATGGAAGTGCTATCACAGCATTTAGAAAATAATAGGATTAGGCAGTGTTGGCATGAATTAATGAAAGGGAAGTCATATTCGACAAAACCTTGAGTGCTTTGTGGTTCTCAACAGCAAAATAAGGGCAGACTAATACATATGGTGTATTTGGACTGTCAGAAGACTTTCAATAAGCTGTCAAGAAAGAGCTTGTCAAACAAAATGAGGTTACATAGAATTGAGGATGATATACTGGATTGGTTTGAAGATCAAAAATGGAGGGTGGGAATAAAGTTATTTTCCAGTTAGGAGAATAAGAGTAGTCTGGGCCCTTGCTCATCTTATACTCTAATTTGCACTGGGTCCCTTTTAAATCATCTAAATCTGATGAACAGGATAAGGAAACTAAGTGCAACACATCCACATTAGCTGATGATATCACATTGTGTTGTAGAACGAATTATGAGAAGAATACTGAGAGACTTCAGGGGATATAGACTGGCTAAGTGAATGGACAAGGAGAGAGCAGATGGAATATTGTGCTGAAAGATGCAAGGTCATCCACTTTAGTAGAAAAATAGATAAGTAGAATTTATCTTCGATGTTGACAGTTGAAAGGTGAAGTCTTCAGAAGGACCTCAGCAGAAACAATAGACAAGTAGGAAGGAAAGTGATTTGTTTTTCCTTTGTTGCATGGACCTGAAATTATATAGGACCCTTGTGAATATTGTTCAGGTCTGGTTTCCCTGCTAATGATAGAGGAACTACAACAAAGATTTACTACATTGATTCCTGGGATGGGGTAATTGTTCTATGAGGAGACAAAAAGTAGACTGGGCTTATACTGTCTTGACAACACACACAAAATACTGGAGGAACTCAGCAGGCCTGGCAGCATCTATGGGGAAAAATGTACAGTTGTCATTTCAAGCCAAGGCCCTTCAGCAGAACTTATTTGTCTTGCACTGTCTTGAGTTTGGAGAACTGAAAGGTGATCTCATTGAAATATATAGGATTCCTATGGGCTTGGCAAGATGCTTGGAGAGACATACCTGGCTGTTGTGTCTAGAACCAGGAATCACCATTTCAAAATATTTAGTTGGCTATTTTAAAAAAAACGGTGAGGAGAACTTCCTTCACTAAAAAGAGCTCAGAGTTTGTCACAGATGATATTTAATGCAAGTTCGAGTTCAATATACTTTAGTTAATTAAGGGAATCAATGGAAAGAATGTTACTCTCGGAAAGTGGCATTGGGGTAGAAGCCATGTCTTGATCTTGAATGGTGGATCAGGTACAAAGAGCTAACGGACCTGTTTGTGTCTTCATTTCTAAAATATTTTCAAATTTATATTAATCAAATGCTGCAACATTGTTGCATGTTACAAAATTCAAAATTGTAGAATGCTGACAAATATTGAAGCTACGTACAGTCTTTGAGAATATGCTTTTTTTTGTGAATATAGGTATATAAGAGAAAAACAGAAGCTGCCAAAAAGGAATATCTAAAAGCTCTTGCTGCCTACCGAGCCAGCCTTGTTTCAAAGGTAATTTTCTGAAGGTGCATTGTGAACGTGGTTTGTTTGCTTATGCTGGTTTTTATAGTTCATGCTAGGTCGTGGGTTACTGTGAGAGTCAAACTGAATTAAACCTTCACAAATCACATAACAGAACTTGGTTTTATATCACAAGTGACAAAAAGTGAGTGACAAAAATATCTGCAGCACATATTGGATTTATGGAAAGAAGCTGCATTTCATCATTTGTCATCTCTGTCAGAATAAGTTGCTGCGGTAACATACATCTTTCACCAGCTCTATCATCGGAGGAAGAAAATATAATTTATTTTTAAACAAAATTTTAAATGTAGGTCAGAAGGCTATGAGTTCAGGGCCCACTGCTAGGATCTGAGGAAATAGTCTAGGTAGATAGCTTAATATAAGACTGATGGAGTTCTACACTGTCTTTTAGATCAGACAATGAAATGAGAGTTTCTCGAGTAGGTTTGAAAGATCCCACAATACTTTTTAATTGAGAGTGAGGGAGACCAATACTTAGCATTTGCATATTTTCACTAAAGCAAATTTTTTGGCCATTCATTTCATATTCTTTGGGAATCTTACTGTTAGCAGAATAGGCCCATGCATTTCCTATATTTCAGCAGGGAATGCACGTCATCATTTCCCTGAGAACTGTTCAGCTTTTGGAATGATGATGCCATATCATTTCTTTCTATTGTAGAACTAAAATATGCCAGCGGGTTAAACTATCAGATTGTATTGCACCTATTATGATGTAGATCTCACCAATGGCCATTGAGCTCGAAACAATGGGAAAGGGATTTAAAGTCTGACAGGAGGGGTGGATTTGGGCTCTAAGTTCATTTTGAAGGAGCATTAATCAAACTGGGTGGAGATGTTCCAGGGATCCATAGATACAGGTAAATAATTATTGATGATGACCATGGCAGTAAGTGTGAGAGAGATCTGAAGATTTTGATTCATAAAGTTCATTGCATTAATGTTCTCTTAAACATGCTTCCTCAGAATTGGAATGAGATGTTACAGAGGTGATTGGAGATAGAAACTCCCTTGTTTTCTTATCTTAACATACCTAATTCCTTAAATGATTACCTTCCAAACTGCATCTAATATTCTTGTTAGATTTGGCTAATTTACAGCGATTCCTCATGTTATTTATGAGAGACTTGAAACTAAAAATGTAGATATTCATTGTTTAAGCATTAGAAATGTTTCCATTCAATAAATTCAATGCACTGGAGAGGTAAACAAGCAATCATGAATCAAGTTCAATTAATTCAAAATAATAGTTTAACATAACCCTTTTTTGTAAAGATCCAACTTAGTCAATATCTTATACACATATTAAACAAAAAGATATTCCTGTGAATGAATTTTAAATAAACAAGGCTGTCTGTATTCAACTTTATTGAGAAAATGCTAGCATGTGCACCAAACAAACTTCATCAATTCCTAATGATACAAATATATTCTTGTTTAAAGACGTGAGTAAGCAATTGATTAATAATCACATCTTTTTTTAAAAAAATTAAGATCTTGGCCCCCAGTTTGCAAAAGCAAAAGTAATCATGGCTTTATATCACTGTTTGACAGAAAACACTGTTTGACATTCTGTCTACATTTACTGTTTGACAAAAACTCTAGAAATTCATTTGTGCAACTCAATGCAGAGAACGAGAAGTTGATGTCAATCATAGTTTGCTCCATTATGAATTGTTATGTGACATTCTTTGCAGATGCAACCAATACTGAATAAATAAATAGATACTAACTTCAAACTTTTAATAACTTATTGTGGTAAAAGAGATTGAAAAATTAGGCCTTGTTGAATGATGTACAACTAGGTTTCTTATGTTATAAAATTTCTATTACAATTAAGAAATATCTTTCTCTATCCCTTGATAAAAATTTTAGGGTGCTTAAAATACTTTGTACAGAATTTATATTTTTAATTCTACTATAATCTTAAATACATATAACATGCTTTATTTTGTTTACTTTAAAATGTGTAAAACATGAATTATAAACTGTGCCTTTTTTATCTTTGGCTTGTTGCCTGCAAGAACTCTTCAAACGATTTAGTTAGGTTGGCATTCTTGATTATTTTGTTGTTCCTTGATAGCACAGGTCCCTGATTAAGAATGCATGGCTGAAGGTCATAAGAGAATTGAGAGAAACCACCCCACAGATCTCACTACATTTATATGAGCAGCTTTCATTGTGGTCATTGTGGCTTGGCTTGCCTCCCCTGTACCACTGACTGCAAAGTCCAAACCATCATGTTTGTAACAGGCATGTTCATGGATAGATAACCTTCCGATTTCTTATAATTGGTTCAAAATTGCTCCAAATGATTATTCATCACAGCATGCCTTTGATATCTGATTTTTATTGCTGCTTATTATCAGATGGCTGGTTGAGATATTTTCCCTTCATTATAGCTGGTAATGATCAACATATTAATTTACCAGCTAACTAGCCAAATCCCTCAAGTGCTGCAGAATTGATTAAAATGTTTCCAGTGCATTTCACTGCAAAAATATACTAAATAGAAAGGAAAAGTTGTTAACTACTTCCATGTCACTTAATCATATCTGGTTCTTTTTGTTCAAGTAGTGACTTCACCTATTCAACCTCCCATTTATATTTGTGTATTTTGTTTAGCAAAATATTGGGTTGATCTATGCTAAGGAAATTCTCTTGAATCATGTCTGTAGTATCTTTAATCTCAACAACAAAGGTGATATGTTGAAGAATTGATTCCCATGTCTCTGATTTTAAGCTATTCTACAGTGATGAGTAACAAATTACCATCCATAAAAGAAAATCAGCCTTTGACAGTCCACCCCAACTACCACTAATGATGTGGAATATACTTCAAAGCAGTAGGGAAAAGTTAGCCAAGTTCAAATAATGTGGAGATGCACGATTACTTCTTGGTCAATAGTATTATCACCACTACATATGGATACAGTGGTTTATAAAAGTCACATGCATTACTCAGTTTAAGGTTGCTGCATTTTGTTCTTTTCACAGGCTGCTGCAGAATCAGCGGAAGCGCAGACCATGCGTTCTGTGCAGCAGACTTTGGCATCGACGAGTCTTTCAACCTCGCTCCTTATGAATTCATCACTTTCGCAGCATGCATCTGTTTCAGTGTCAACCCAGTCCCTGCAACAGACCCTGCCAAGGGCAATTGCCCCCAAACCAATGAGATTGTCCCTGCAAGGCAGTCAGCTGGCATCTGTTCCTATCACACCAAACATGTCAACAAACATTGCCACCCCCATGGGGACTTCTATTGGCACTACAATGGTCCCCACTTCACCCACACCCCAGTTAAGCCCTCCACTGCAGCCTCAGCAACACCAAATGCAGCAGATGCAACAGCATCAATTGCAACACTTCCAGCAGCATCACATGCAGCAGCAACTGCACCAGCAAATACAGCATCAGCATCAAATCCAACAGCACCAAATGCAGCAGCAGCAAATGCACCATCAGATGCAGCAACAGCAAATTCAGCAGCACATGCAGCAACAGTTGCACCAGCAGCTGCAGCAGCAACAGATCCAGCAGCAGTTACAGCAAATGCAGTTACAGCACATGCAGAAACAGCAAATCCAGCAGCTGCAGCAGCAGCAGCAGCACCCACCTCAGCACTCACCACCTCAGCATTCCCCTGTTGCATCGCAACCAGTGGTGGCCTCACAGATAACTTCTCCTCTTCCCACACGGTCAAGTCCACAGCCAGTCCAGCAACAACAGCAATCTCCACTACAAACCCAGGCCCAGACCCAAGTATTGCCACAGGTCAGTAAGTATTAAAAATGAAAAAAATTCCCTGTGAATCAAGTTGATGTGCCATGTGACTAATATTGCTAAAATGGGAATTGAGTGGTATTTCATAAATTGATGTATCCGGTGTACTAATTACCTCAAGCTGTTTGTTATAATAAAAAAAAACATACTTCAGGATCTTCTTTGTCTTGTGATATACTGATCACAACATGGTTTTTTAGTAATGAATTATGCACCCATTAAGTTTATTGTTCATTATAATGTGAAGCTGGCATTTCAGCTTCGTTCCGTACTATGTATAAAATACATTTTGTACAGCAACACATTTTGCATACTTTGAAGAAAATGTAAAACTAGACAAAAACTGTTTAAATAAAAACTATAGCAAATAAAACTGTGTGGTAATTGCTATAACCATTTTTGCAAATCAATATAGAAAGTGAAATAATCTTGCACAATTAGATGAGTTAAGTGAAGATTGACATTAGCCAAATCTATCTATGGTTTAATTGGGGGCTTTGAATAAAACATTCCCATTAGTAAAACATAGTAAAAATTTAATTAAATTATCACCACATTCTATATTTTTATTCTACAGAAATTAATATAATTTTCACTCTTCTATGTCTGTACACCAAGTAAATGAAATAAGAATTATCCTTGTAGTATTGTCTCATGTAAGCTCTCAATAGCATGTCCACTATTTGAGCAATATCAGCTTACAATTAGAAAGGAATTGGAATCCGTAAGGAGCATCATCCACAGAACAACTAATATTGATTTTTTTTTCTTGGTGGGAAATCAACAAATATATTACTTAGGGGGAAAAGAAGCCCTTTATTCCATCCTATTTACTTTAAACTTCATAGAATGTATAGATCTTATTGGATTTAGTTCACTCTTGAGGAAGGCCTTCATAATTCATTAGTATCGATGGTCCTTTCACACTTCAGAAATGAACCCCACAGATAACACACTGATTATCTGAGTCTACAATTGGATGACTATCAGGGAAATGCAGTTACACTCTATGTACTGGTATGCTGCTTTGCAAATAAAATCCATCTGCTTCACCATCTCCAGTGACCAATGTTGAACAGAATATCGAATGCATAATGAGTTTGATTTGACGAAGCAGGAAATGAATTAAAAGCTACTTCAACTAGCCTCAGATTGCCTCACGTTTTACTAACTATATTTTTTCTTTAAATTCTCTTAGGATATTTAATGCCAGCTTCTCTTTTTGATTGTCCTCCCCACATATCATCAACAAGACATTTCAGGATAGCATTCTACTCCGCAGATGCAAAACTAGAATAATGATACAGCACATATAGGAATACTAATAAGAATCTAAGATAATATAGTTAAGAAATAACATTCATTGAATTAAACTGTGTTCTAAATAGTTGGCAGTAGTAAAAGATCTTATCAGTTGTCTAATCGTTCATCAGTAAATGAATTTGTAATTTGTATTAATAGCATTGAGAAAGAAGTACTGAGCACCTTTGTGCATACTGCCTGCACACAGATGGGATTAGCAGTTCACTTTATTTCATTTCTCATCCAAGTGCTTCAGAAATGAGGCTGCCATTATAATGTTCTCTGGAACAGCATGGCTGCCGTCCCCAGCTGTCTCTAGTGATTAATTACAGCATCTGTCCTGTCAGAAGCTATAGTGGAGAAGTCTGGTTAAAATTGCAAATTAGCACTGGCAACAACCTTAAACTGCTGATGATAAAATGAAAATTAAAAACAGCAAGTGTCATGCATGACTGGAATCCCAATACACACTGGGGTACATGCTAGAGTCTGTGTCCACAGCTACCAGCTATTAGATGTAAACAGAAATTAAAATAATAAGCAGTCACAAAATAGCAGGTATTGTGCTGAGGCTGAACTACAGTGTTTCATTGATAAGTAACATGCATTTCTCATTTGCTCTGCAACTGTTCAGCATTTTGATCCCTGTGTACAAATATTTAATGGTGTAGTGGTGTATATCTGATTAAATTCTTAAATCCATTGCTCAGAATAAATTAGATGGGAAGAAAAGAAAGCTTTGTGTGAGGAAATTATCTCCTCCAATTAACATTTCATCTGCTATCAGAAAATTAATGTGAATTAGGCATTGAGATAATTTGGTGCAAATTAGCTTTTTATATTTTATTGTCAGGTATAATTACATTTTTACTTCTGACAAAAGAGTAATATGAATCATATTTTAATTTATGTTTATATTTGGCTATTTCAGACATTAAAGTTTGCATGACTCATTCTGCCCCAGGGAAATTAGCTGCCTCCAATGTAAAATTATGATGTGATATCTCACTTGCAAGCACAGAATTTTTCAGTCCCTTCATTGCCTATTCATGGCACAAATGTTTAACATGTCAATAACGTACCATCGCATAGAAAAATAAGGAGTTTAACAGTTAGGTTTAAATAATTTTATTTGTTTTCATCTAATGCGACAAGATTACACACAGGGATTTTTAACATGCTGGTGGAGAGTTGTATCATTATTCCCATTAAACAGCTTTGCATTAGTTGAATGAACACAAAGTTTTAATTATAGTTGGCACTAGGTCATTAATCACTAACTTAGAGTACAACAATCCTGGTGACTGTATACAGCATAATTTCAGTCAGCCATTATCACCTGACCCATTGATGTTTGGAGTATTACGAGACAGATGGATTAAATATCTCAGGTTTAACCAGTGTCTTCTGCCTTACTCTATTGAATAGTCTTTAAGCATTTGGAAAGATTCTTTCTATTACCCACTTCATGGAGTAGTTTGTAATACTGGACTTGAGTATAACCTTTCTTGCCCCTTTGTTTGGCTTTTGTTTTGTAACAGCTGTTATCATCGTTTTTGGTCAGCTGTGATTGCTGGAGGGAAAATAGGACCAGATGGTGTTTTGCTATGCATGAATGGAGTGTTAGAGTAGTTTGGACTGAATAGGCCACGATTGAATGGTGTCTGTTCACCACCTGCCCCCTTAGCAGGCAGTACTTGGATCAGAGTAGCATGATCTGTCTTGGACTTAGTAGATTTGGATGGGAAAACATAAGAGAACTTTGTTGGATTTAGCTCATATTTATTGATCTGCTGTGAGGGCAGCAGTATTCTACAGTACACAGTCAATTTGATTTAATTGGATATGACACCCCATGTTCATGTAATCTATCATTGTTTTCTTTCAATACTGTTTATCTGTTTGTTCCCATGGAAACGTGGGATTGCCATATAGTATCAGCTAAAGGAAGGAAGGAGGCAGGAAAATGTCTCAGTGTGTGTTTTTCCTTTTGTTCATCTTTTTATAGTTGTGCTGAGTATAACAAAGATGCAAATCTTCAGAAAGTGTCTCCAACAGTTTACTGGTGCAAGCGCCAGTCTGAAAATGCAAAGATGCAAGGCATGATAGCATGCTTGAACCGTATATTGTTGTCTCAATTAATTTCAAAGATTAAAGTGTGCAAAATGGTGTTTTTACTCATTTTTAATTTGAATAGTAATTACTAATTATTGTGCAGACTCTACAAGGACAAGCTCTCTGAATATAATGCTGATCTGTGCCTAAAATGACCCTCCTTTTGTTGTGGAGTACTCTGCCTACCTAATTTGTATGCAATCCTTGCTGGTCCTTGTCTGTTGGAAGCCAAAGTATGGTTTTCTCCATTCCAGTATCTACAGGTCATTCCCTCCTTTGAAAAGAATGATTGTGAGTTTTGTTACCATGTATAAAGTTTAGTGCTTGACCTTAGACAGAATTCAGGGTCAGGTTGGGCATTTTCTTTATTCTCTTCCATTGTGCACTCTCTGTACTTAGCATGAGGCTACAGCAAGTTTGCAGCTTGACACTCAATATATGAAGACAAGCTAATAGGACCGAATCCGCATTGTAGAGACCCCCATTTATTCATTACAAGGACTGTTGGTATCATTATTCCTTGCCAACTGTTGATTCTACATTTACATCTTGTTTGGGCACCACAGGGATAGAAAATTTCGCCGGGTCCTTACCCTCCCCTTCACAGCCATTTAAACATTGGATTAATTAGAGGAAAAAATTACCTATTTAAATAGTTTTTAACTACTTCCAGACCTTTTCACCACCTCCGCCTGAAGTCCAGCCTGTCATCAGCTCTCCCCCACCAACTCCTGTGGGTGCTACCACTCCAATACGATGCATGAGGACTGGCTGCTCAAATCCACCAATCCCAAGCGTGGAGTGGGATAATGAATACTGTAGCAGCGAGTGTGTAGTTAACCACTGCAGGTAACATTTCACATATACCTGTTTTATCAGATTAGTTACAATATCTAAATGAAAATGTATTTTTTCAAGGCACACAATGGAAAAAGTTAGTTTGGAAGCAGTATGCACAAATGAAATCAAAATCTCAACCCACAGTGGTAGGCATTTAAATAGATATATCCAGTTCAAGCCCTTTTGTGGCTGAAAACAAGAATTAGGCAACACACTTTATGTTGTTTTAGACATGACAATACATCCCCTCCCTGGATATCTATTTTCATTATACAAAACTTATCAGCCATCAATCCTTGTCAGTTGGCAGAAATCAAATAGTGATTAACCCATTGAGTGTACTAATGTACTGGAAGATGAATCTTCTGATTATAAAACTAATATTCTTAGTTGATGGAGCATAGATCATTGTGATTAAACGTTATTACAATGATAGAAGTTCTGAAACAATTGCATTTTGGAACTGCCGGTAAATACTGTAACTATCCATTTGCAATAGCAAACTGTATGGCATATGTTAAGGACATGGTCTTTATATATTATTTTATATTCTTTTGAAGGACTGAATATGAATCCTAAAATCTTTTATTTTGCCTTAGTGTAAACAACAATATCAGCCATTACAACTTTAAGCTATTTAATAGTTTCTTTTCATTGTAGCTCTGAATTAAAACATTAATGTGAATTCGGTCTTCATATGATATAGATGGAATGGTGAAACATACATGTTTTAAAAAAATCATGAATTGTTGATATTTTTCTATTGCTAACCCATGGAAAAAGTGATAGGCTCGCCAGTGTCACATTCCTTCCTGACAGTGATAAACAGTAAGATGTGGAAACAACAAGCTGAAATAAAACTATCACTGGATATCATTATTTGCTGCTGTTAGCATTGCCATTGTGCACATTGCGAGCAGTTACTTGCACCTGGTGTATGAATGTCATTTGAAAAATTACCATTGGTGTTAAGGTGCAAATCTTTTATTACTACCATTCCTGGTTGAATCACACTGGTCAGTTGAAACATCACTCAGTGAATGAGGGATTGCAAAATTGCAGAGCATTTGACTGAAATGGATGTTTTTCTGTTACTACTTCCAGTTACAAATATTTCACGAGCCGGTCTGAAATTCTAAGATGAGTGATGTCATTACAATGAGATGGAAAGACTGATCTATCAATGTGTATCTTACTTATTGCTTTTTGTCTGATAGGTTTCTGAAAATGATAATTGAAATAAAATACATAATCATACTCTTCTAAAAACTGAGACATATTTTGTCACTAAAAATCTAATCTCAATCCTTTGTTCAAATGTCATAATCATGCTCTCGTCAAGATTGGTAGAGAAAATGTGTGTCTGACTTTGCTTGAGATTAAATCTAATAGCAGTAAGGTTAAACTCTCATGTCTTCTATAGGGATATCTTCATGGCGTGGGTTGCCTCTCGTAATCAGAGCAATACTGCTTCGGTGAAGTGAAGATTTGCCATCAACATTTTTGAGCCAAAACTCAGCATTTATCAGACGGACTGCCAAGAAGATGTTCTGAAAGGCAGCCTGACATGCTTTGTTTCCTTGTAGCTACATGGGCACAGACTTCAGAAGGCTTTCCAGTGACAGGCTGTACAGACTTTCTTTAGGCCCACCTGCCATTTCTGCCAGTGCCTGGAGAGCTGGCCATTTTACATTGTGTAATGTAGCTTCAGATGATTATTTTGTTTGACATGAACTTAAAGGGCATGGCTTTTAGTAAATGACATGCCTCTGCATGATTGCTGAAGACTGTGAGAAGACTCAGATGGAAAAACTTCTTTTGTGACAGTGATGTCATTGTGACCAGTCAAGACATAAAGTACTGAGTGAAGCATAATACTTAAACGGAATGCTAATTACTTTTTTTTTAACCATAGCTCTATCACTTTCTAATGGCTTAAAGGGGAAATTAGATTTTTTTGTTCAGAAAATCTTTCCATTTTACCTATTGTACACAATGATCAACTTTAGGAACATTGGTTTCTCAAAGATGTAATTATTTTCTAAGTTCTTAAGAAACCAGGTTCATCATGTAATCAAGCAATCATGTGATATCCATGCAAAATCTTTTTCATTATTAGTTTCTATTTCTGCAACCAAAAAGCATTATTTTAATATGTACTGTATTGTAGGAATTGCTTTTTGTATAGCAATTTCTTAGCATAGTCTGTTCCGTTGAACTGTGGCTTCTTTAAAGAAGAGTTCTGTGCAGAAGGCCAAATGCTTTTAAAAAGCTCCTCTTTAATGTAGTAGTCAAGTTAGAAATGGCTAGAGAAAGAAAAGCCCATAAACCAAAATCAATAATGTTTAATATTTTTACTTCTGTATTTAAATTTTTTGTATTAAAATGTGTTCTTATTTAAGGTTTAATTATTGAGAAACAATAGCGGATGTATTAATGATCGACCATGCAGTGAAACGTGTTTCTTCATTCAGAAACAGAAGTTTTCTTTCTCTATTGTAATTGATCTTTGATTTCCTTATTTTGGCTGTAATAAAAAGAGACATGAAAATACTTAAGAGACTGTGTCGTGAACCACATCAAAGATAAATTTCCCATTGTGGAAGGCAGCACTCTGACATTTTTTCGACATAATTATCAATTCGTACGTCAGGGTATTACGATGACGGATGTGTCACATCTCATGTAGGACAACTAAATCCACCAGAATACAGTAGAACTGGGGAATCCAGATGGTTTCAAGGTCAAGAAAGTCACTGTAATGTTGTAGGTCCAACCACTCACCCTGAACCTGAGCTCAGGTTAGCAATTTTATTAAAATCTGCAAAATGTATTAATGAGGGTTTCTGAGAGTTACTCCCATTCCAATGACATTGTGTAGTGAGCAAGATCTCTAACAAAACAGATGCAAGATTATGTAAGGATTATGAATCAAGGTATAGTCATGAAGTCCAATTACAGATTTTCTATACTATAATGAAATGGCAGAATAGACTTGAAAGATCTAGTGGCCTACACCAGTCCTATAATTTTATGATCAAGAGACTTCCTGGGCAAATATTTCAGTGTAATAGAATTTGTCTGCCAGTGTGTTTTGCCAGCTTGGATACTGAATTCAAACCTGTAGATAATTTCATGTTAGATTTGGGATCCTGTTCTTCATTAAAAGGGGTGCTACTGTTGCTAACTGAGAGGAGGAACAGGTGGATCCTCTTTTTCAAGTAGGGAAAGTCCCTTATAATCCTGGATCACTGGTTTTAGATCCCTTTTGACAAGAAAAAAACCTGCTATACATCCTAATGATTCAAAGATGATGAAAAAATGTAATTAGTGGTTTAAAAAAAAGGTTATTTTCTGTTGATTCCCCATTCCTATACCAATGACTCTCAGACTTCCAAAGACCACATTGGAATGAAGCTACTGTTAGATGGTGATGAAGAATTTCATGTTGGTTTGTCCAGGAGTCAGTGGACGAGTGCTCTGGTAGCATCAATTTTGAGGTGGTGACAACGTTGGAAAGACATTTGCCACTTCGTGCTGAAGGCCCACTCAGCCTTTCGACCACCCAGTTTCTCAGTATTGCACTGCCCACAAGCTGCAGAGGAGCATGCATTTGAACTTGCAAGCTGGCAACTACCCTCCAAGCTTAGAACTACTTTGGACCTCCTGAGACCATCTTTGGATGTGTATTTGACCCAGGCTCACCAATAATTCCTTTTCAATTTTGGATGATTGCCTCCAACTCCTCCATGGTTATGTATATTGAACCATATCAGGTTGCTATGGTGCAACAGAGCAAGCTACAACGGTGGACAGAAGGCTGTATGATCTAAAAGTGGTAGTTAATCTTTGTGGGCAGCCAGTTCCAGAACGAATTCTGCCTGAAATCAGTATTGGGTTGAACAGATGCATTTTAGGCCAATCAAACAAGTAATTAACAGAATTTCTACAGATAATTGCTTGGGACTAGGAGTGTGTGATTAAGAAGTAGTAGTAGTGACTGAATGAAATCAGCATCAGCAATAAGTGAGGAGCAGATAGAACTGGGCACTGCTTGTTCAGTGGCAGTTCCTAGCCTCTGCAAACTTCCAGGTAATTAATTTTGGGATTCTGAGATAATTCCTACCCAAATCCCTTCACAACCTTCCCTGTCCTCAGGGTACTAAACCTCTATGATGTTTCATCCAAGTAGTTGTTTGCATTTAGGCTGAGAAAGCTAAATTAGCCTTATATAATCATTAAAAACATAGATGGCTCTTGAGAACTGCAACAAATCCTAAACTCTGCACATTGTTAGGGAGTATTCTGAAGCTATGGGAATATAGCAGATATTAATTCGAGGAAGAACCCGTCTTCCATTCTTATTGTAAATTGCAAGGTAAACGGAAGTTAAAATCCCACAGATTAAGAGATATGGTTTGCAAAATAATGACCATGAGATATTTGCTCATGCGTGAGTCAAATGTGAAGACAATAGGGTTGTGTTAATTGGTCTGCAACAAAATAGGCAACACAGGCTAAATTATTTTCATCTTTGTGACTTGAGTTAAAACTGGAAGAGCAGTTTGATGTTGTCACTTAGCATATCAAACGCGGTCACAGGTATAGGCAATCAATAGTATTTTGTGTACTCAGGATATTTATGTACTCAGCGACAGTCCCGGCAACATTAATTTTGGTTGTCTGGCTCTCTTTCTTCAGAAACTTTTAGATTATTGTGTGAATTACTTTGTAACAAAGGTGTTTGAACATTCAGAGATGTCTGTCACTGTAGATATGTAATTTAAAGGAAGCAATGTCAACCCAAAATATTGAAGTGAGTGATGTCATTGTAACTATTGAAATTGTTTTGAATCACCTGTTGTTACCTTTGATCTTAAGGGTATAAAACTGTGATGTACTTTTGGGTTTGTGAGCCTCTACTGAGAGTGTCTCCAGTATGATGCCTGCTTGTTGTGATAAATAAAAACTTCTATATCACCAGCTTCAGTGTCTTTCGGGTGACTTTGATCATAGTCACAACACACATAAATTACCAAATAATTAACATGCATTGAGACACATTGATACTTCAGTTTTCTAATATCTAACTAATAATTATTCAGTATCTATCTGGACAATTTAGTAAAAACAAGCTACTGGAGAAAGTATTTTAATCAATATGATTTTGCAAGTACTTAAAGTATTTAACTCAATTATTGATTGAAGAAAGTGCAAAAGGTAGATGAGTGAAAATGATGAGCTCAGAGAAGGTATACTCTACATATTCTTTTCATAATTCACAATTCATTCCCATTAATTTAAGGTTAGAAGTATTTCAAAGCACATACAAACATATATGAAAATACACAAACATATTAATCCTCTTATGCATGTAAAACTTCTTTCTGCAATATATTTAATATGACAGCTTAGGACATGAGCTCTCTGCAAAGTTTAAACATATCTGGTTTTGGTTAAAAGTATTATTTGTGAGGTGAGTTGCAATCAAGATATAGATTTCTCACGCTTTTGGCTCCCACATACCTTAAGGGCTTAAATTCCCAAATGGTTTCCGTAGTTCAACATAGGATTAGTAGCAGTTCTGCTGTTTTATTCTACAGAGGGCAAGAGGTCGTCCTGAAAATGGGTTCCTATCAGAGGACAAAATTATGAGAATAGTTGAGGCCGATCTTTACACAAAGCCTTCAAATGTTGACAATTATCTTGTCATGAGGACAGTGGTCAGGTTGGTGGTTTTACTTTTCAAGGAAAAGCCCACTGATAGTCTATATAATTATCAGAACGGATGTAGATGCCAGGCCATTGTCTGAATGTTTATGGTCTGCTAATTGTTATTGCCGTCTCCCAGCACTCAGACCTTACCACTCCATCTGTGGCATAACATGGAACGTAGTACAGCACAGAAACTGGTCATTCAGCTAACAACGTCTGCACTGACCATAATCCCAATCCAATCTATTCCCACCTGCTACATATGGTTTATATCTCTCCATTCCCTGCCTGTTCATATGCCTGTCCAAGACCTCTTAAATGTTGCTGTCTCATGTACTTCCACCACTTCCACACTTGCCTCCTAATTCCCCTTTAAACTCCCCCTCCCCAACTTAAACCTATGATCTCTAGCACTTGACATTTCCTTCTTGGGTGGAATACTCTGACGTTCTACGTTTTGTATTTACTTTTCTCAAATGGTTAACACGAGCTTCATGAAAGTGCTATTTCAGAGTATCTTCAATAAATGCTGTCCCGAATCTTAGTACAGATCCTCTCACCAGTAAAAACAATCATAATAACCAGACAGGATGTCATTACATAAATAGTCAATCATACTCCATAATATTTAGCCTTAAACATTACAGTGATTAAAGTGATTGTTAAAGTGGTTTTGTTGGTTAGATCTACAATATGATTATTCCGCAGACCTGAGAAATGTCCAGAGACAGAGTTTAATCATGTCTATAAAATGGAATCAAGCTATACATGTGTTTAAGGAGAGTTGGTAATTATATGTTTGATGAATGAACGGGTTAATAAAATTCTCATTTCAAACCCCTTATTTGAATCTTAGCAACCAAACGAACTACCAATGTGATCCACCTGTTCAGCAACCCTTTCAATAGCTGGCTGAATCTCCACCTCATTGTTACCCAGAAAGGGAGGGGATTGCCCTCATTCCATCCATTTGCACTCACTAACAATGTCTTCTCTTGGTGGATCCATGCTGTTCAATCTGGTCTTCCTGAGGGTTGATATTTTAGCCCTTCTCTTTTTCATTCACCTCAGAAACATCAACAACATTCCTACACAAGTTTCTGCTTGTAACAGTGAACAGTCAGCTCCATCTCGGCTGAGCCATCTCTGATCCCCTCCACTACCCTGAAATTAGCACACAGTCTTTCTGACAGTCATCGATACTAAGAATGTTCTCCTATTAAATAAAACCATTGCTTTTAACTGCAAGCTATAAGCACCTCTCATGTCCAGGTCCAGCAATATGGAAATTTCTTGTTGCAAAGGCACTTTGCTGATCTTGGGTTTTGGGACTGGCATCTAGAGCTTCCTTACTTGTTGTAGATGGGGTTACTGCATAAAACTGATATATTTATTTTCTGTCCACCATTTTTCTGGTCCACTCCTGCCTCTAAGTATTTTAATTACTCGAACTTGGGCACAGGTAGGTTGCCATGGCCCATAGAAGCAGGGTCCTAATTCCACTTTTAACATCATTGAGATGAGGAACCCATTCCAACTATTTTGTGTCAGAAGAAGAGTGTGTGCTCTTCCCCGCCCCACATAAGAACATCTGGCTTCCTATGACTTGAGTTCCACTGACTCCCATCCTTTACTCTTCAACTATCACTGATCACCATACTTCCCCATTTACCTCTACAAAGATTGTTGCCATGAGTCTATCATGCCTATAGATAGTAATGATATTTCTATAGTTACAAGTTGAGAATCTGTGTTGAGTATCACTGATCTTGTACAGTCAAAGCCTATTTGGCCCTTTGCCTGATGATTTGTTGCACATTCTCTTAAGGCCAAATATACACCATCCTACTTCATCTGTGCTGATATAACAATGGTGTGAGCCTAGGGTGCTGAAGATTCCAATCTCTACCATGACCCAGGAACTCACTGAAATTCTCGCTAGAGGAAATGGGGCAGATTGCTAGAAATCAGGGACAATATCACAGCTGCACTTAGGAGAGATATAATGGAAGGTTCAGACACTGAGTCCATTTGAGCAGGTCAAGAATAGGAAGGGTCCAAGTCCACATCTCACTAATGGGATTGTACGATAGACCACCCAATAGCCACCACGACATTGAGAAACAGGTATGATATCTGAATAATGAACTTTGTGAAAATAATAGGGTTGTTGTCATGGGGGTTTTTAACTTCCCTAATATAAACTGGGACCTTTGTAATGCAAGAGGTTTAAATGGCGCAGAATTTGTTACATGTATCTAGGAGGGTTTCTTAAATCAATATGTAGATGGAGAGGAGAGGAGGGGCTGTACTGGACCCAGTGTTGGGGAATGAGCCTGGCCAGGTGACTGACCTCTCAGTAGGTGAGCAGTTCGACAACATTGACTGCAAGGATAAGGATGGAAAGATAAGAGACCTTGGATGTCCAGAGAAATGATGAATTTAATGAAGAAGAAGAAAAAGGAAAAGTATTTAAAGCTTCAGAAGTTAGGATCAAATGGAGCACATGAGGAACATAAAGGCAGAAAAGAACTCAAGAAGGGAATTAGGAAAGCCAAGAGGGGCCATGAAAGGGCCTTGGCAAGTAGGATTAAGGTGAATCCTGATGCACTCTATACAGACATCAAGAGCAAGATGATAAGTGTGCAAAGGGTAGAACCACTCAAAGATAAAGGAAACATTTGCTTTGATGCAGAGAATGTGAGTGGTATTTTACTTCAGTATTTACCAAGGACAAAGAAATGGAAGACCAGGAGATCAATGCTGAGTGCATAAAAGTGTTAGGGCATTTAGAGGTTAAGTAGGAGGAAGTGTAGGGCATTCCAATAAGTATTAAGATGGATAAATCCCCAGGGCCCGATAGGATTTATCCCAAGTTCTTGAGGGAGGCAAGAGACAAGACTACCAGGGCCTTGACCAGTATCTTTCTGTCCTCTCTAGGCACAGGCAAGGTCCTAGTGGACTGGAAGGTGACTAAAGTTCTATCTCTATTTAAGAAGGGAAGAAGGAAAAATCCTGGAAACTGTAGACTGGTGAATCTCAAGTCAGTTGTAGGGAAATTGCTGAAAGAAATTCTATGGGATAGGACATATAAGCATTTGGAAACCCATGGCCTAATTAGTGAGAGCCAGCACAACTTTGTGCAGGGCAAGTCATGTCTTATCAACTTGACTGAGTTTTTTCACAAGATGACAAGAGAGATTGATGAGGGTAGGGCAGTGGATTGATGAGTCTACATGGATTTTAGTGAGGCGTTTGACCAAGTCCCTCATGGGAGGCTAATCCAGAAGTTTAGGATGCATGGAGTCTGCAGCAAATTAACTGTTCAGATTCAGAACTGGTTTGCCAATAGAAGACAAAGGGTATTGGTTGAAGAGACTTATTCGAGCTGGAGGTCTGTAATTAGTGGTGTTTTGCAGGGATCTGTTCTGGGACCTCTGCTTTTTATGATGTATATAAATGACCTTGATTAAAATATAGATGGGTGGGTTAGTAAGTTTGCAGATGATACCAAGATTGGTGGAGTTGTGGATAGTGTAGAAGGCTGGCAAAAAATACAGTGCAATATAGATCAATTACAGATGTGGGCAGAGAAATGGCAGATGGAGTTTAACACTGATAAATATGAGGTGTTGCACCTTGGTGGGGCAAATGCAAAGAGGCAGTCTCCTGTTCAGGGCAAGATCCTTAACAGTGTTGCTGAGCAGAAAGATCTTGGGGTCCAAGTTCATAGCTCCTTGAAAGTGGCTACACAGGTCAATGCGATGGCTATGAAGTCTAATGGAATGCTTGATTTAATTAGTCAATGCATTAAGTTCAAAAGTTAAGAGGTTATATCGCAACTTTATGTAACTCTGGCTAGGCCATATCTGGAGGATTGCATACAGTTCTGGTCACCCCCACTATAGGGAGGATGTTGAGGCTTTGGAGCGGGAGCCGAAAAGGTTTACCAGGATGCTGCCTGGATTAGAGTGCATGTGCTATGATGAGAGGCTGGGCAAAATTGGATTGTCATCTCTGAAGTGCCGGAAACAGAGTGAAGATCTGATAGAGGTTTATAAGATTATGAGAGGCATAGATAGAATAGATAGGAAGTATTTTTTTCCAAGGGTAGAAATGTCTAATACCAGAGGGCATGCATTAAAGATGAGAGGGGGTAGATTTAGGGGGGATGTGAGGGGTAGGTTTTTTACTGAGAGTGGTGGGATGCCTGGTATGGTGGTAGAGGCAAATATATTGGAGGTTTTTAAGAGATGTTTGGATAGGCACATGAATAGATGGAGGGAAATGGACATTGTAAAGGTAGGAGGGATAAGTGTTTTTGGGTTTTATGATTTACGTTTAGATGTTTCGGCTCAACATTGTGGGCTGAAGGGCCTGTGCCTGCGCTCTGCTGTTCTATTGTTACTTACCCCGTAACTGGGTCACTTACCAGCAAAGATAGAGAGGTCCGTTGAAGTCTGATGGTACTATTTTTAAAGGTCTTTATTTATAAAGAGGCACAAAAATAAGATTAATACAAACATTCAGATAATATACGTCGTCAATACTCAATCTAAAGGCGCGGCTATAGTAATAATCATCAATAAGAAATGGCTCTATCGTTTGTCTAGGGGATAATATATTGTCTGATGGAAATATAAAAGTCACTCAGTTCATGCAGGCTTCAGCCTTTGGGGACCGCTGGGTTTTCACTTGTTGGAGAGAGAGAGAGATTTGTGAGAAAAGAAACTTGCCCGGGTCTTTGATGAGGCCAATCCGTTGAGTCGGGGGAGTTGGTTCCCCGTTGTTAGTTGAAGAAAATCATTTCTGTGGTATCAGCCACCGGCTCCCAGGCAAGGGAACCGAACGCACGTGGCTTTCTTCAAATGGCTTCCCGCTATTACGGGATCGCTAGCGTTTCTTCTGGTGCGTCTGAGGGGCCGTCTCTACAGCCCCTCTTTTATCTGGACTCGCAGGGTAGCAGATGTCAATCAGGTTGGGGTTGATGTTATCTCTCTCTCAACCAGCCCACGTTGCCCGAGGGCTGCAGGTAGCACAGTCCCCAATCCACAAATGTGTCTCCAAGAGACAATGGCCGATGTCGCGTGACTTTGCATCGCCGGGGAACGAGGCAGTCTGCACGTCTCTTTCCCCATTTCCTGGGTCTACTGACCCCACCCACTAGTGCTCTTGCGATTCTCATAAAGGAGGGGGCTGCGGGCATAACACTATGCTCATCTATATAATCTGGAAAATTAGGCAATCCTAAGGAAAAGAGTCATAAATTTATATTAAATATTGATAGGGCTTACTATATATTTAGTGTGAAATGGAAACCAAAGATTTTTATCATTACTCATTTGAGTGACAAATAGCACAAGAAAATATTCACATAAATACAATGCAGTAGAATGTGAGATCAGTTGTTGATTTTCGGTGTCTAGAGCCCCTTGAATTATGTCAAATGCTCCAAAGATGTGCAAGGTAAACAGATTTTAGTGAAGATCATTAATGAAGAGCATGTGCAGCTTTCCACTTGAAATTTAAAAGAAGAAACAATTTATTCTTGACACAAGACAGACGTGTTGCCTTATAATTTTGGAGAAATGCTGTTACATTGCAAAAGGGCCTTCCTTCCTCTCAGTTAACATTTCCAAGGTCATAGGTAATTAATATTGCTAAGTGCTGTTGTTTTTCATTGTGTGGGGTTGGGAAGGGTCATGTGGAAACAATAAAGTATGGAAGATCTGTGTAATGTTATTATCACTTTTACGGGAATCAAGAAGGATTTGAGATCAGTTTAGGTCTGGAGATTTACCCAAGTAACAACTTCGCCACCAATATAATTAAGACAAAAATCAATTAAATTGCGCTGATGTACTTGGATATCTGGCTGTTAAACAGCATGCCTATAGAAAGCAAATACTTGGCTGGAGATTGCACTGGCAAGTAGATGGACTTAGTACTTAACGCAGGAAGTTGCCGGTAAGGTGAGCATTTATGCCTATCCATAATAGTCCTTGAACTGTGTGACTTGGTTTGCTATTTCAGGGAGTATTTAATATTCAACTACATTGTAGATAAACAACTTGTATGCTTACTGCTGAGTAGCTGATCACCCACAACATCTAATGCTCACTGTGTCCAGGAAAATGACAACAACAAGTAGAGCTGAGGGGCCTTCTAACTGGTAAGCTCTCCCCGGCCTCGCTTTCCAGCGCCATAGCTCGACCCACTCTCTCTGTCCTGCTCTACTCTCTGAGGGCTTTATGCACACAAGGGGCTCTGGTGGTTCCAGCAGAGCAGGCAGCTTTCTGGATAAGACAGCGTATGTGCATCTTGGACTCCCTACTGAGTCTATCCCTCATTCTTTGTGCATCGCGGCCATTGATGGCCGTCCCTTGGAATCTGGGATGGTCAGAGCATGCACACAGCCTGTACAGGTGAGCATCGAAGAGCACTGCGATTCCGCCCAGTTCCTCCTCATTGACTCACCCAAGAATCCTCTCATCTTGGGTTACCACTTACCCTCATTTTGCCTGGTCATCTACTTCACTGATGATTTGGGGACCACTTGCTTGCAACCCCAGTTAACTTTACCCTGTAAGTCTGTGAAGGTGAATGAAACCTGCGACCTCACTAAACTCCTGCGGGAATACCGTGGCTCAGGCGCCATTTTAGTCAAAGGGAAGCCAGCACCCTGCCACCTCACACACTGCACGATTGTACAATCAACCTTCTCCCAGTCACCATCCCTCCCCGAGGTCATTTGTTCTCCCTCTCCTCTCCTGAAACCCAAGCCATGAATGACTAAATCGCTGAAGCACCACAGCACGGCTTCATTCAACCATCCCAGTCCGAGCCAGTGCAGGACTCTTCCTCGTCAAAAAGAAAGATGGGGGTCTCCATCCTTGCTTCCACTACCGTGGATTCAATGAAATCACCATTAAGAACCTTTCCCCTTGATGGATAGCACATTCGAAACCCTCTGTGCGGCCCAGATCTTCACCCAAACTGGACCTACAGAGTGCATACAACCTGATCTGCATCCGTCAGGGAGATGAGTGGAAGACGGCAATCATAACACCCACTGGCTTATTTAGTGACATGAACTTTGAATCACAGAACCACGGAATGGCTACAACACAGGATGTGGTCATTCAGCCTATTATGTCAATGTTGGTTTTCTACTGAAGCAACTGTCGGGCTTCACACTGTGGACCTTTCCCCATAGCCATATAATTTTTTTCTTCCCGCGTTTCGTATCCACCATTCCCCAGTTGCCATAATGGGTTTTAAGCTCATGCCTCCAGATCATTGACAAAGGCCTCTCAGTACAAATCTAGCAATTAGCACAATGCTTTTGGACTCCTAAATTGTCAGGTTCCTTAAGGTTGCTATAGCCGGGGATGGGTAACGGGGACAAGCTCCCACTACCTATTAATTGATCTCAATGGCGTGCGTCTCAAATAGCCTCTGACAACCAAGTCCAGCTCCTTGTCTTCACACGTGGCTTAGCAATTAAACCCCGCAGAACCATTTCTACTGCCAAGAGAAGGGGCAAAGGTGGGTCACTAGCTCCTTAAAACCAGTTGTGTTGGGCAATTGGGGCTCACTAGCTGTGGTTAGCAGCTCATGTAGGAGAAAGAAAACTCTGATCTCAAACCTCCACTGCCTTGCGACTATACCTATAATGGGAAGGCTGGGAGTAAACCTAAAGGAAAACTCCACAGCTATAGTCCCTAATGCAGTCATCCATTGCATTTGGCACTGACTGGCAACTACTGAGACACCTCTGGTGCCAAACTATACTGCTCTCTGCTCTCCGCTCGGATTCATCTGCTGAATGGAGAGGAGGAGCCTGCTCTATGGGCAACAGCTTGCTCTCCACATCATACTGCCCTGGCTTGCGTATCTTGCAGCCAGCTGGGATGCAACTTCCATGTTTGACCACAACCAACGGAGGGCCTCATAAATTGTCACAGGTTAATGACCGCTGAGTTCACTGGATGCCAGAATTCAAGAGCGTCTCTTTAGTCGAAGATGCCAGTTTGATGAATAGCATATCCATGCGTAGGTTCTGAGACAAGCCTCTGAAAATGGACACCACGTCGCTCTTAAATTTGCTGGAGAAACAATATTTTATGCAGACCAAAGGAATGTGTACCAGTTCCATTGGATTACTCTCCCGACCTTTACATAAGAAATAACCAGAAGCCAACTGGTCGCCACACCTCCTCATAAAGCCAGACGTCTGGCGCCAAGAGAGAGACTACATAACAGCGCTGGTTATGGAGGCTCTAAAATGTTTAACTTTCCATCATGACTCTGAGATAAGCCTTCTTGTTGATAAGAGGGATCATGGATCCCTTAAGTGGATCCGGGGTTTTATATTCCTTAAGAGATCAGCTCACAGCAGGCCATATGATCTCCCTTCCCAAAGCAATAAATCAGTAGGTGCTAGGGGATAACATTAGTCTTGAGCATCAGTGACAAAAAACATACATTTATTATTTGCCTTTGTGTAGTGAAACACCCTGCAATGTTTCAACAGCATAATTATCAGATAAACATTTGACACACAGCCAAGCAAGGGGATAACAGGATAGGTGACTAAAACCTTGAGCAAAGAGCTGTATGTGAAGAAACGCATTGAACAAGAGAAGAAATAGGAAGGCTGAATGGCTTTCAGACCTTGAATCCCAAACAACTGAAAACACACCCAACAGTTAGAGAGTGATTAAACCTGGGATGCAACTGTCCAGGATAGAGTCAACAGCCTCTTCTTATCTCCTTACACCATCACACCCTACATTTCCAGCTATAAATCAGTTTGTTGCACGCTGAGACAGAAATTGCAAAAGGTGCCTTCTAAACATGAGCTTTTGTTTCCCATGCATTATGTTATTGTAAACAGGAATATTTTTACAAAAGAACCTTTGGACCTTTGGAATATAGTTAGATTTTAGAAATTGCAAGAACTATTTCAGAATTGAAAAAATTAAAATTGCTGAGGTGAGTTATAAGGTTTTTTGATTAAACTATAAAGAATAAACTACTGTTAATGCGGAATAGGAGCATATTTAAAATGTCATTGCCTCAAATTGTACAAATTTGCCTAATTAACACTTTGAGCTAATAGTAATAAAGAAGAATTCTGGACTAAACTTGAATCAACACTGGACTCTCAACAACTGTGTCAGGGTTTTAATACTATCACCTCTTATAAAGTTAAATCAAGGCAACAACAGTGTTCTGCTTCCTAATAAATTCAATGCATTCTAAGCTCACTTTGACCACATAGCCCCACCTCATCAAATGTTTGCATACACCACAAAATAAATTAAAAGGAGACACTCCCAGACTAAAGGACAATGTACTGGAGCACCATTGTTCTAAGGTTAGATATAACACAGAGTAAGTCAATCCCCTACAACATGGATCAGTTACAGCTACTTAACCAAAAGAAATACACAGATTAGTCCCTATCCAAACAAAGTTTCCTCTTGAATAATTTGCATCTGGATGTTGCATTTGATTTCTAGCATGGGCTTAACGAGACTTCAAAAATTCAGGAAATTAGTTATAATAGAACTAATCTTTCTGGATTAGTAATATCAATATAACTATAACTTTCCGGAGATGATATCCATGTATGATCACTGGGAAGCTATCTCATGCGCAAAGAAGGAATTCCGGACTAAACTTGAGTCAATGAAGGATGCTCTACAGTTATAGCAGGGCTTTAATACTATCATCTCTTATAAAGTTAAATCAAGTGGCATAGGCAACAACAGGGCTTTGCTTCCAGATGAGTTCAATGCCTTCTGTGCTCAATTTGAACATCAAAACATGGAGGAACTATTATGAACTCCCACAGTTCCTGTAATTTCCATCTCTGAGGATGATGTGGGAAAAACCTTCAGGAGAGTGAACCCATGAAAAGCATCCGGCCCAGACGGGGTACTTGGCCAAATACTAATTACATGTGTTGATCAATTGGTTGGTTGGAATGTTCACTGAGATCTTTAACCTCTTCGTGAGATGAAGGACTCTTCATCTCACGCTTTTGATAGATATTGCTTATTTATTACCCTCAGACACCAGTGGGGATAACTTCACTTGTCCCAGCAATGAACTGTTCCCACAACCTATGGACTCACTTTCAAGGACTCGTCATCTCGTTCTCAATACTTATTGCTTATTTATTTATTTATTTATCTATCTATTTATTTATTTATTTATTTATTTATTATTAGTTTTCTTTCTTTTTTTTGTTTTATATTTGCACAGTTTGTTGTCTTTTGCAACTTGGTTGTTGACCCGCCCCGTTTGGTGCAGTCTTTCATTGAGTCTATCATGGTGCTTGGATTTACTGAGTATGCCCGCAAGAAAATGAATCTCGGGATTGTGCATGGTGTGCATATATATACTTTGATAATAAATCTACTTTGAACTTTGAGACTCACATTATTCAGACAATCCCATCTTCCAAATCACCCCAGTCCTAGCATTGCCAATCAGTAAGCGAAGAGAGTCCATAAATATCAACCATCTCAATGACAAAAGTGTCATAAGAAAACAGTAGTGACTGAATATTCTATAATGCTTGCTGATGGTTCAGTGATTCTCTATGACTGAGGTGAAGAATGTGGGCTGATAAATATTATTTCTCCATGGCTACAGTGATGCTGGAAGGGAGGTGACCACGCGCAGTAGTATAAAACAACAAGACTGATTCAACTGTATGCTGCTTTGATCTCTAATGGTTTAATGGAAATTAAAACTGGCAAAGTTATGTCTCAGGCACCTGAATTAATCTCACATGTTTTGTACAAGTGCACAGTTAAAATCACTCCCATACTGTTCATTTACCATCCACAACAAAGCAACCAGCTCTGTCACAATGTATGCAAGCCTTTTCAATACTGACAGATCTTTTGTTCAGGTACAAGTCAATTGTCTGTTGCTGTTTATAGTGCAATGATTGGAAAGCGATCTTTAAAAGATAATGTATAATAACAGTACAATAGCTAAGCTACATACACTGGTGGAATATGATTGCAAAAATGCTTTTTGACGTTTTGTTTTTAGCAGAATATATACAACAAAAAACTCATTTACACAGAGTCTTAAAAAAATTTATTTGGATAGTACGTTATTTCACCACTGCAATAAGACCATAGGACAAGGGAGCAGAATTAGGCCATTCAGCCCATCAAGTCCAATCTGCCATTTCATCATGGCTGATCCCAGATCCCCTTCAAAGTCATGCACCTGCCCTCTCATCATATCCCTTGAAGCCCTGACTAATCGGAAATTATCAACTTCTGCTTTAAATATACCCATGGATTTGGCCTCCACTGCAGTCTTGTGGCAGAGCATTCTACAAATTAACCACTCTTTGGCAAAAAAAATTATTCCTTACTTCTGTTCTAAAAGATGGCCTCTCAATTTTGAGCCTGTGCCCTCTAGTTCTGGAACCCCCACCCCCCCCCCCCCCCCACCAGAAGGAACATTCACTTCAAATTCACCTTATTTAGTCCTTCCAACATTTGGTAGGTTTCAATGAGATCCCTATGCATTTTTCTAAATACCAGTGAGTACAGGCCCAAAGCTGCCAAACACTCCACATACAGCTGGCCCTCCGTATCCATGGGTTCCGCATCCACAGATTCAACCAACCGCAGATTGAAAATATTCGAAAAGAATTGCAGAAAGCTCCAAAAAGCAAAACTTGAATTTGCTGTGCGCCGAGGACTACGCTGAATCCACGCGAATGAAGTGATGTGTAGGCATACCCTGCTGTAGCCTCCCAGCATTTCACAGATCCTCAATCTCTTTCCCGCACTCGTTGTTTGAACAGTGTTCACCTCGCGTCTCGTTCATTCGCTACTTGTGTTGTGAGCGAGAGGAAGGAGTTTAAGGCTAGTAAGGGATGGCTGGCTAGCTACGTAAAGTGCTACAGCCTCAAGAACTGAAAGATCACGGGAGATTCGGCATCGACTGATGCCGAGGCAGCATCAGCGTTCCCAGAAGAGCTACGATGGTTGTGTCTGTACTGAACACATACAGACTTTTTTTCTTGTCATTATTCCCTAAACAATACAGTATGACAACTATTTACATAGCATTTACATTGTATTAGATATTATAAGTAATCTAGAGATGATTTAAAGTATATGGGAGGATGTGCGTAGGTTTTATTTTATTAAGTGCAATCGTGAACAATAGCCAGATCAGAAATGCTGATCAAGTCAACTAGTTCCCAAAGAGAACTCTGATAGGCCAATCAGATGGTTCACTGCTGCTCAGTGATAGAACACAAAAAAATCATATGTAGAATTAAGAAACATTAAATAATAGTAGAAATACTGGAGTCATGGTGATCATGATGAAATCTCCTGGAGAGAGACATTTATACACATGCTGTCCTCCATAATTCAAAGAGATTGAAGGATAAGGCTACAGGGTGACAAAAACATTGCAGGAGCACTTGGAGCTAAAAACTAATCTCTACCGGGAGCAACAAGCTTTTGTCCAGCCTTGTTTGAAATAGTGGAAATAGTGGTGTTCATCCCTCACCATCTCGCTGTCAATATTAACACCAAGGATTACTAGCTCCTTCTTCAAATCCACTTGCAGTTCCCAAAATACAGGTCCAGGGTAGATGGATTCCTCTTCCTAGACATCACCATCGCCCGGCACTTTGTAGGCTCAAAGGTGACATTCCAGTCATCTGCCCAGGCTTTCATCCTGTCAAGATCCCTATTCAGGCCTGCTGCCACTGTATTACTCTCTCCTGCTCTAATTGGTGCAAATAGTGTGGAGTCATCAGTGTATAAATATAGCTCGTTACTGCATGCATAAACCAAGTCGTCAATAAAGATGAGAAACAGAAGTGGCCCAAGTATTGAACCCTGTGGTACAGATGCATTGATGGTTGAAGAATCAGAAGCCTGACCAGAGATGACAACTTTGATGGTCCGTCCATGAAGGTAGCTCTGCAGCCATCTAAACAGCTTTCCAGATATTCCTTTGGATCTCAGCTTAACACAGAGTCCATTATGCCAGTCGTTGTCAAATGCTCCTTTGATATCCAGGGCTATGACACACACTTATCCACCTTTGTCTAAGAAGGTGTTCCACATTTGAGATGAGGTGGTGAGGAGATCAGCTGTACTGTGATCAGGTCTAAATCCATGCCGCCTACTTGAAATGAAGTTGTTACGGAATAGGTAGTTCTGAACTTGTTTGTGGACTGCTGCTTCCATTACCTGGCTGATGACACTGAGTAAGGATGTGGGGTGGTAATTTGTAGGATCAGCTCTGGAATCCCGCTTGTGTACTGGTGTTACTGATGCTAGTTTCCATTTTTCTGGGAATACACCACTCGAGAAGCATAGCTGGAAGAGGCGGCAGAGAGGACGTGCAAGTTCTGCACCGCATTCCTTTAAGACCCTAGTTGGAATCTGGTCAGGACCTGATGCTTTATCAGGCTGAAGCTGTTGCATAATTTTCCTGATGTCTTTAGGTTTGAAGATGATTTTGTTCAGCAAGGTGATAGTAAGCTGCTTGACATCTGGTGGCTGGTCATTAGCATTTGTGAGCCAACATTTATCTGCAAAAGCCCGACAGAAAACGTTGGCCTTATCCTTTGCTGTTGTAAGTACAGATCCATCGTGCTCAATGACAGGGATGTCAGAGTGGCCTGTTCTTCCAGAGAGGGAGTTCACAGCATTCCACCACTTCTCGCTGCCAAGGTTACCACTGGTTAAATCATTTTTGAGTTTGATGTTATGGTTTCTTCTGGCCTGTCTATCTGCTCAATTGTATGACTGCCTAGCCCGTGCAAACTCCTCCTTGTTAGCAGGGGTGTTTGCACTTCTTTAGATGGCGGTAGAGATGATGTTCCTTCTTTGCTGCTCATCTGCACTTGTCATCAAATCATACTTTATCGCCAGTCTTCTTATTAACAATTTTGTTGGGAATGTGAATGTCCATGGCCTCACATATAACTTCTATAAGCTTGGTGCAGGCCTTCTCACGGTCCTTGTCTTTGAGAATGCTAGACCAGTCAGTTGATGAAAGATGACCACGCATATCCCAAAAGTTGGCTTTGTCGTAACACCAAACTTTCCTCTTGTATGGCTGGTCATGGTAAACTGGAACATCCAACTTCACTAGCACAGGGATATGGTCTGAAGAACCCACTTGAGCCATAGTTGTTGCCTTAGCGGGTAGGTCCGTCATTGACAATCAACGTATAAAGTAACGATCCCATTACTAACCTCTGAGGAACACCACTAGTCACCGGCAGCCAAACAGAAAAGGCTTCCGTTACTCCCATTCGCTGCCTCCTACCTGTCAGCCATTCCTCTATCCATGCCAATATATTTTCTGTAACATCAGAGGATTTTATCTTGTTAAGCAGCCTCGTGTGAGGCGCCTTATCAAATGCCTTCTGAAAATCTAAGTAAATGACATCCACTGCATCTCCTTTCTGCACTCTGCTTGTTACTTCTTCGAAGAATTCTAATAGATTGTCAGGCAAGATTTCCCTTGACAGAAAACATGCTGATTTTTATCATTAGACTCCTAGTACCTCAAAACCTCAACCTTAGTAATGGACTCCGACACTTTCCCAACCACTGAGGTTATGCTAACTGGCCTATAATTTCCTTTCTTTTGCCTTCCTCCCTTCTTAAAGAGTGGAGTGACATCTGCAATCTTCCAGTCCTCTGGGACCATGACAAAATCAAGTGATTCTTGAAAGATCATGACCAATGCATCTGTTATCTGTTCAGCAACCTCTCTCAGGGCTCTGGGATGTAGTCCATCTGGCCCAGATGACTTATCCACCTTAAGACCTTTCAGTTTGCCTTGTACTTTCTCATTTGTAATAGAAATGGCACTCACTCCTGCTCCCTGACACTCAAGAACCTCTGACATACAGCTGGTTTCTTTCACAGTATAGACTGAAACAAAGTTCTTATTAAGTTCATCTGCCATTTCATTGTCCTCCATTACTATCTCACCAGCATCTTTTTCCAGTGGTCCAATAACAACTCTCACCTCCCTTTTATTCATTATATAACTGAAGTTTGAAGGCTAGTTTGCTCTCATATTTCATCTTTTCCCTTCTTATAGCTTTTTAGTTGCCTTTTGTAGGATTTTAAAAGCTTCCCAATCATCCAGCTTCCCACTCACTTTTCCTAGCTTATATGTCCTTTCCTCGGTTTTTATGCAGTCCTTAACTTCCCTTGTCAGCCATGGTTGCCTAGCCATGCCATTTGAGAACTTCTTCTGTGGGGCATATCTATCTAATGCCTCATGAACTATTCCCAGAAACTTCAGCCATCTCTGCTTTGCTGTCATCTTCACCAGTATCCTCCTCCAATCCACCTGGGCAAACTCCTCTCTCATGCCTCTGTAATTCCCTTCATTCCATTGTGATTCTGATCCGCACAAAATGCTGGAGGAACTCAGCAGGCCAGGCAGCATCTATGGAAAAGAGTATAGTCAACGGTTTGGTCTGAAACCCTTCAGCAGGGTTTAGCTAGTGAAGCACACAAACAATACACTGGGAAATGTTGACAGCTCCTCTTCCCCCAATAGATGCTCTTTGATGCATTGAGATATTCCAGTAGAATATTTGTTGCTCCAGATTCCAGCATCTGCAGTTTCTTGTGTCTCCAACTATCAAACATCATCTGTTTTCTTTTCCACAAATGCTGCAGTGTTGCTTAGCCTGGTCAGTCCTTACAATGATGATTTCAGATATCCAGCATCCACAGTGTTTTTCACTATTTTTATTCAAGATTATATTTAAAATACATTTATTTTGAGTGATCCAGCGCTCCGTTGTCTCTGAGAAGATTCCACGAAGTCAGTGTGTACTAGGACGGCCTTGAGAGGAAGAAACTTCAAGATGGGACACAAGCTGGCGTTTGACTCAATTTCACAGATCAAGGTGTCCATTAATGGACAATTAAAGCGCCGAGCAAGATTGAGACATCCAGACGAATGCGGAAGGCGAGTGTGAGTTCAGTGCTAACTGCCTTCCTTTTGATGGGTGCTGGGGAAGGATTCACCGTGTGGCTTGCTGTGGCAGGTGGGTGGACCTCCCTGTGTTTGAGTGGTGTCCCTCTCTTTCAGTGATGGAGGATATTACCGTGGTTCTGTGTTATGGATTGGACTATTTCATTTGTAGACTGTGCACATTCTCAGTCTTATGGTTTTTATAATCTGTGTTTTTCACCCATCCTTTTCTGTTCTGTTGTGCAAGGGGAGGGGTTTGAGAGTTGAAGTTCTTATAGTGTTCTGTTAGTTTTTTGTGCGGCGTTTGGGAATCGAAGTTCTGGTTCCGTTTTGTTTGGTGGGGGGTTTGATGTTTCTCTCTGAATGGCTTTCCTGTTCTTTCTTCATTTCTTGGCTATCTAGAGAAGAAGAATCTCAGAGTTGCATTTGGATACATACTTTGATAATAAATGAACTTTTGAACCTTTGAAAATACTTTTGTTATATTCAAAATTTGGAAGTCACACATTGAAAAAAATTAAAATAACCACACTTTTTGATGTAATTTAGGATGTTGTCTAAAATTCAAACCCTTTCAGTGTACAATAGCACTTGATGCAATATTGAACACGTGGATCTTATTCCTTCTACTATCTAGTTAAATATACAAGCTTCTCAAATGAATACAATAGTACTGGGAGATTTGATCATTTTTAATTATATTAGGGGTGGCACACTAGCCTAGCAGTTAGTGCAATGCTATTACAGTGACCGGACACAGGTTCATTTCCCACCACTGTCCTTCAGGAGTTTGAAGTTCTCCCCATGAACTCATGGGTTTCCTCTGGGTGTTTGTTTCCTCCCACCTTCCAAAGACATACAGGTTAGTAGATTAATTGGTTGCAATGGTGTAACATCAGCTCGTTGGGCTGGAAGAACCTATTGTACCTCTAAATAAAAAAATAAACATGTAGCACTTGTGGAGTTAGAGCAATAAAATATGATCATGACACAGTCACGTAGTTTAGCAGCAAAACCTCAAGAACATGCAAAGGTATGGTGTTGCATACTTTATCACTCTATTTAATTCTTCCACTAATGTGTATCACTTGAAAATATTGATTTATTTTGCCTTTATTGAAACAAATCATAAGCAGTAACTTCTCAACTCAAACAGGAAAGATTTTCTGTCAATGAGCAGAATATTCCAACTCAAATTTGAGGTAGGGCAAACAATTCTAATACAGGTTGAGTACTCCTTATCCAAAATCCTTGGGGCTGGAAGTGTTTTGGATTTTGGAATGTATAATAAGATAGCTTGGGATTGCCATCATTTCTGACTCTGTGCAACTGATAAGCAGTTTTTGTCTTAAACTCAGTTGCATCACTTCCATTTCACACATCTGCTCTTACTCCATCCTCCTGCCACCCTACCAGGGCTGGGGTTTCTCTTGTCCTCACCTACTACCCCACCAGCCTCTGCTTCCAGCACATAATTCTCCAGAACTTTCACCATCTCCAACAGGATCCCACCACCAAGCACATCTTTCCCTCCCCTCTTTCTGCTTTCCACAGGACTGACGTGACTCCCCTGTCCATTTGTCCCTCCCCACTTACCTCTATCCTGGCACTTATCTGTGCAAGCTGAACATGTGCTACACTGCCCCTATACCTCCTCTCTGACTACCATTCAGGGCCCTAAACAGTCCTTCCAGGTGAGGCAACACTTCAGCTGTGAGTCTGTTGGGGTCATATACTCAGTTCAGTGCTCCTGGTATGAACTCCTGTATATCGGTGAGACCCGATGTAGATTGGGAGACCACTTCGCTGAGCACCTATGCTCCATATAGCAGAGAAAAGCGGGATCTCCCAGTGGCCACCCATTTTAATTCCACTTCCCATTCCCATTCCAATATATCTATCCATGGCCTCCCCCACTGTCGTGACAAGGCCACACTTAGGTTGGAAGAACAACACCTCATATTCTGTCTGAGTAGCCTCCAACCCGATGGCATGAACATCAATTTCTCAAGCTTCTAGTAATGCCCCCACTTCACCATTCTCCATCCCCTTTTCCCTCTCTCACCTTATCTCCTTGCCTGCCCATTGACTCACTCTGGTGCTCCTCCCCCTTTTCTTTCTTCCTTGCCCTTCTGTCTATCAACTTCACCTTTCAACTTCCAATCTCTTTAACCTCATCCCTCCCCCTTTCAGGTTTCACCTATCACCTTGTGTTTCTCTGTCTCCTCCCCACACCTTTTAAATCTACTTAAGGATGTTAAGGATGAGGTGATGGAGTACTTGGTGAGACAGGACAAGATAGGACAAAGTCAGCATGGTTTTTCTTCAGGAAAAATCCTTCCTGACGAACCTGTTGGAATTCCTTGAGGAGATTACAAGTAGGATATATAAAAGGGATACAGTGGATGTTGTATATTTTGACTGTCAGAAGGCCATTGACAAGGTGCCACACATGAGGCTGCTTACCAAGTTAAGAACCCATGGTATTAAAGGAAAGTTTCTAACATGGTTACAGCATTGGCTGATTGGTAGGAGGCAGTGAGTGGGAATAAAAAGATCATTTTCTGGTTGATTGCCAGTGTCCAGTGGTGTTCTGCAGGGGTCGGTGTTGGAACCACATCTTTCTTATGCTTTATATCCATGATTTACATGATGGAATAGATGGCTTTGTTGCCAAGTTTGCAGATGATACGAAGATTGGTGGAGGGGCAGGTAGTGTTGAGGAAACAGGCAGGATGCAGAAGGACTTAGACAAATTAGGAGAATGGCAAGAAAGCGGCAAATGAAATACAATGTTGGAAAATGCATGATCATGCACTGTGGTAGTAGAAATAAATGTGTAGACTATTTTCTAAATGAGGAGAAAATCCAAAAGTCTGAGATGCAAAGGGACTTGGGAGTCCTTGTGTAGAACACCCTAAAGGTTAACTTGCAGGTTGAGTCGGTGGTGAGGAAGGCAAATGCCATGTTAACATTCATTTCAAGAGATCTGGAATACAAGAACAAGGATGTGATGCTGAGGCTTTATGAGGCACTAGTGAGGCTTCACCTTGAGTATTGTGAACAGTTTTGGGACCCTCAGCTTAGAAAAGATGTGCTGGCATTGGAGAGGGTCCAGAGGAGGTTCACAAGGATGATTCCAGAATGAAAGGGTCATCATACAAGGAATGTTTGATGGCTCCGGGTCTGTACTCGCTGGATTCAGAAGGATGAGGTGGGATCTCATTGAAACCTTTGGAATGTTGAAAGGCCTAGACAGAGTAGATGTGGAAAGGATGTTTCCCATGGTGGGAGAGTCTAGAACAAGAGGGCACAGCCTCAGGATAGAGGGGCACCCTTTCAAAACAGAGATGCGGAGAAATTTCTTTAGCCAAAGAGTGGTGAATTTGTGGAATTTGTTGCCACATGCAGCTGTGGAGGCCAGGTCGATGGGTGTATTTAAGGCAGAAATTCTTGATTGACATGGCATCAAAGATTATGGGGAGGAGGCCAGGAACTGGGTTTGAGCCATGATTGAATTGCGGAGCAAACTCGATGGGCCAGATGGCCTAATTCTGCTCCTATGTCTTATGGTCTTCTAATGAAAGTATGATGTGTGCAGAGTAATTAAAGCAGCATAGCAACATCAGGAGAATACCTGAATCAGCTGTTTACCAACAACAAACAACGGCGGGCTTTCAGTCTCCACCTACGGTGCTGTGTTTTGATCAAAAGGCTAAAGTACGCTGTATTTGTGTTTTACTTGTTTTTAGCTTTTATATAAGGTGTAAAAAACAATTTTCATCACCGATACTTTAATAATTTAATGTTTGGTATAAAAATAATCGGCATCATAGACTTGTTCTTGAGCTAGATTTTTGAGATCAGCAGACGCTTAAAAAAATAATGCTGCCCCTTTTCTTAAACTTCTGTAACCAGCCAGATGAATATTCACAACTATCTTTAATTTTCAGTTTGTTGTGATAGATCTTTACATGTTTCATGATCAGCATATCGTTATAAAGGTTCAAAGGTTCATTTAATTATCAAGGTATGCCTGCAGAATACACCTCTGAAATTTGTCTTGTCCAGATAGCCAAAGAATACAGAAAACCACCTAAGTAGTTGAAAGAAAGGCACCAATCAAACAAAAGCTCACACACCCCCAACCCCTCCCCAGCACAAAAACTAACAGATCACCCAATCCCCCAGCCCACCAAACCACCACGAGAAAGAATGGGTGAGAACACGAAAAATCATAGAACTAAAAGAGGCCAATATGAACTACAGCTCGTTTGAACTATAGTTCAATCGATAAACATCAGAATTTCAATATCATCTCCAAGAGCATTGGGACCGAGGGCAGCGACTGAAACCAGCAACCTCTCTGAGAAAAACTACACCACCCAGCAGCCTCACCAAGGAAAGCAAAATGTACTAGCGGCCTCCCCAGGAACCGCTCGCATCTCTCCACATTTGTTTTGATGTTTCAATCTTCTTCAACACTTTAATCGGTGAGAAATGTAGTCTCATCTCTGATCTTCTCCTCCTGGTAGCTCGTGCTGGCATTTCTCTCCTGGAGTTTTCTCGGGGACATCAGAGCACTAGCTCACTCGATCAAAATACAGACTGTAAGTTACACACTCCAACAGTTTCCAAAACAAAATCAAGATAAAGAGAATAAGTCAAAGATGTAGAAAAGCTGAAATGATTGACTATCTGGAAGATGTCACCTGAGGAATCATTGTTCACTGGCGCCATCTTGTCAGATGTGGCGGAGCCAACATGTTCACTCCGACACTGACGAGACACAATTGAGATCTTCATTTTTCACTTTTTGCAGTGTTTTTCCATTTTTATTAACTTCTGTTCATTACATACTTGAAGTCACTTCTCAGAAATGTGTGTGGTGCATAGAGACCTGAGAACCCTCCCAGCAGCTTCTGGAATTTTCCATTTGTGATGTCATGTCAGCGCACAAAAAGAAAAATTCAGATTTTGGAGGTTTTCACATTTTGGAATTTCTGAAAAGGAGTACTCAACCTGTAGTACCAAAGCTGTTTTCCAATGCAATATATAAAAAATAAAAATAGATGCAATCATTTGTGATATTTATAGATACATATTATACAGTTCAAAGAGTGTGCAAGACGTTTTTCTCTTTCATTTCTATACTTGCTTTGTTGTTCGCCTAGTTATCCAAATAAGTATCTGATGGGTCTCTTGGGGGCTAGTCTGGCCAAGAACCATGCAATTACTGAAATGGATTAGACATCTGTGAATAACAAATCTACTTGCACTATAAACTACACCATTTAATTGGACAAAACTGTTTGTGGTTACAATTAAAAGCTGACTTCTTCATTATACAGAGCTTTCAGCATCACACTAGAGAATTATGCACTTAATGGTGTGTTAATTTTGTGTAGTGCAGTGTTGCCTATTTAGATTCTGTATCACTTTGCAAATTAAACCAACTTGCTAGCGGAGAGACATGGAACATCTCAGGCTGTTCTTTTCCTAATGAACTTACCTTTGTCTGATCTTGTTACATCCAGTTTGCAAATCTTAAATTAAATCTACAAATTATTATTTAATGGTTTTAACGCTGCATTTCTGATCAGTTTAATAATTTTGCAACATTTCTCACTTCTTAGCATATTGCTTAGAGAACCTTCACTCATTATTTCTCTTGATGCATTAGTTTATATTAACGTTGCTATTCAGATAATTTTTTTTGTATTCTTCACAAATAGGGATACTCCGTATTTCACTGGGATTGTGACTGATGCAGTTGTCAAATCTAAATTATTACTTCAATAATATAGCAAATCATAGTCTTTGAAAATAAAAAATGTACAGTGCCTATACTATAAAAAGTATTCACCCTCCCTTGGAAATTTCTGTTTTAATGTTTTACAACATTGAATCACAATAGATTTAATTTGGCTTTTTTGACACTTATCAAAAGACTTTTGTGTCAAAGTGAAAACAGATCTCTACAAAGTGATCTAAATTAATTACAAATATAAGACACAAAATAATTGTTTGCATAAGTATTCATCCCCTTTAATATGACACACCAAATCATCACTGGTGCAGCCAATTAGTTTTAGAAGTCGCATAATTATTTAATGGAGATCTGTCTTTGGAGACCTGTGTGCAATCAAGGTGTTTCAACTGATTGTAGTGAAAATAAACCTGTATCTGGAAGGTCCAACTGCTGGTGAGTCAGTATCCTGGCAAAAATTACACCTCGAAGCCAAAACAACACTCCAAAAAACTCTGTGAAAAGGTTATTGAAAAGCACAAGTCAGGAGATGGATACAAGAAAATTTCCAAGTCGCTGAATATCCCTCGGAGTAGTTAAGTCAAGAATATGGTATAGCTGTAGATCAGGCCATCCTCAAAACTGAGAAGGAGACTAAGAGGGAGGCCACCAAGACACCTATGACAACTCTGGAGGAGTTACAGGCTTCAGTGGCTGGGATGGGAGAGACTGTACATACAACAACTGTTGCCTGGGTGCTTCACCAGTCACAGCTTTATGGGAGAGTGGCAAAGAGAAAGCTACTGTTGTAAAAAACTCACAGGAAATCTCAGCTAGAGTTTGCCAAAAGGCATGTGGGAGACTCTGAAGTCAGCTGGAAGAAGGTCTATGGTCTGATAAAACCACAATTGAGTATTTTGGCTATCAGACTAAACGCTATGTTTGACATAAGTCAAACAACACACATCATCAAAAATACACCATCCCTACCGTGAAGCATGGTGGTGGCTGCATCATGCTGTGGGGATGCTTCACTGCAGCAGGCCCTGGAAGGCTTGTGAAGGTAGAGGGTAAAATGAATGTAGCAAAATACAGGGAAATCCTGGAGGAAAACCTGATGCAGTCTGCAAGAGAACTGCGACTTGTGGGAAGTATGTTTTCTAGTAAGACAATGACCCCCAAGCATAAAACCAAAGCTACACAGGAATGGCTTAACATCAGCAAAGTTAATGTCCTGGAGTGGCCAAGTCAGAGTCCAGACCCCAATCCAACTGAGAATTTGTGGCTGGACTTAAAAAGGACAGTTTGCTCACATTCCCCATGCAATAGAGTTTGAGCAGTTTTGTAAAGAAGAATGGGGAAAAAATTGCAGAGTCCAGATGTGCAAAGCTGGTGGAGACCTATCCACACAGACTGAAAGCTGCAATTGCTGCCAAAGATGCATCTATTAAATGCTGACCTGAAGAGGGTGAGTAATTATGGAATCAATTATTTTGTTTTTAATAATTTAATAAATTTAGACCGATTTGTAGAAATTTGTTTTCACTTTGGCATGAAAGAGCCTTTTCTGTTGATCAGTGTCAAAAAAAAAACAAATTAAGTCCACTGTGATTCAATGTTGTAAAACAAAAAAACATGAAAACTTTCAAGGGGTGTAAATACTTTATATAGGCACTGTAAGTACAGCCCATCCCCTTATAATGAATAAGGTCTGTTTGTACAGATGTCTGTGTCAATATTGCCTGTAAGTTGAAAAATACACTAAAATCCATGTGGTAATCAGAGCCCCACTACATTGTAATAAATGGTATCAAAAGCATACATGATTGGTCAGAAAGAACAATCACTAAAAGCCATGAGAGAGAGGAAACTAATGTTGCTGTTCGAAGGGGCAAATGTTTGCATGTATGTTTGCTGGGCTTTTGAAATAAATCATTTTATGGGAGCTTGCTCATACGTGAGATATTTATGAGTCAGGTATTTGTAACGCAGGGAAAGTCTGTACTGCAAATCTGAAAAAAAAAACAATTAGTTAAAATGTCCTGCTGGTATCACAACTTTTGACTTAAAAATAGATTTGAATTTTATCAGAGAGACTCTGTATCACTTAGATAAACAATAGGGCTGCATTCAAAATTTTAATAATCTTTTTCATTTTGAATATATTATTTTAAGAATGAGTGGTTCTCAGGGATTGAATGATTACCTTTGGCAATGGATTACATTTAAAATGTCTTGTCCTCGTCTTCTGGAAAACAAACAATTTATAATATAAAACTACAGCTTGATTAAGGAGGACAAAGCTTTTTTTTTGCATTAAAGATTCTTGGATAAGATTATAAATAAATTAGTTTGAAGGCCCTTATGCTTTCCCTTCAGAATGGTATCTTTATTCACCTGGCTATAGCTGCCCAGCGCCCTTTCAATATTCCCTGGTGGTCCATTTTCTTTCATTGTTCTTTCCTCACCTGATGTTGCAGTGATGTGTTGAAAGAGACCAGCACCGGTTTGCTGGCTTGATCTGCTGATTATTTCCAGCCTTTTCTGTTGTATTTCAACATCTGCAATATTTTTGATCTTCCCTTTTTGGAACTTTTTGGATTAGTTGGGTAACTTCTATAAATAGCTCAATAACTCACAGGTCAATAGCTCACTATGAGCGGGGTAAAATAAGGAAAAAAAAATGAAAACTAGCACAATGGTCTGGAAGGAAAGTTTGTTGCTTTGACATCAGGTGGACAAGAGAGACTCATAGCCAGAAATGTCATGTCAATTTTCTGGAAATAACCTCATTATTATATTACTCTCTTGAAAATAAAGGATCATTTTTTCAATGTTGTAACACTGAAAAGAAAAACAGAATTATGGAATTGATTTTCTAAATAAATCTGTTTTAAGCCTACAATAGCAATGCTACAGAACAGTCTATTGTCAGTTCCCATTGGTGAGGTTTTTTTCAAATTTCTTTTGCTGTTATTAGCTATTTCTCCACAGTTCTTGTAAATTCTGCTTTGCCCACCTTTACGCTGCTTGGAACTTAGGTGATTCAGTTTTGGCTATCCATGGACTATCCACACATTGCAATTTATATTTATTGTGTTACGTACCCGTGACGCGTGACAGTGGTACCCTTGTCACGTGACTGGGGTTGAAGTTATACTGGACATGAGGTAATGGTGGAGTGATGTCATTTTCCTGCCAGTAGAGGTCATGTGACAGGTTTTTTCTACAGGGTATAAAAGGGAGACCCACCCTATCAGGTGGGGCAGTTCGTGGCTGGATTTGCCAAGATGACTTCATGTTGCTGCGTGATTTAATGTGATGACGCAGTTTAGTTAAAAATGAAGTTTTATATAATGCCTAAAGTTTAAAAGGTCAGAGCCAACGGTTTCTTTGCTGATGGAGAGTGAAGAGAAGTTTGGAAAATGGAGATCAAGAAAAATCGATTTTCGATGGATTGACGTCGACCTTGTGTGATCCTCATTCGGAAGGATTTCGTTTACTATTCTCACGATAGTCTCCGCTGGAAAAGCGGGAGATTGAGAATATTGTGGAAGAGAGGTCAGTCACTTTAAGTTGTTATATTTAATAAAATTCGACGTGGGAGTTCGACGCTGGGAATCGAAGGACATCGACGTGGAAGAGAATTTACATCGCTTTAAAAAGTCTCTCCTTTTAAAAGTACCGTGAGCTTTTGAACTGTCGGCATATCGTTCTTTGAACTGTTTTCATTCGGCAATTCGCTTTGGAGAACTGTTTTTTTTCAATACTACCTTAAAGACTGTTTGAGACTGCAAAGCTATTAACTGTCTGACCAGCTGTCAGCAGCTGAGCTCGAATCATTGTTTGGGTTTGTTTACATTTGAAGGGGGTTTGTTATCAGTGTTTAATAAACGTGTTATTCGTTATAAAACCCCTTGCCTAACTCATCTATATTATTGTTGCCCGAATACGTAACATAATTATGGGGGCTCGTCCGGGATTGAATTATTTGAGTTTGAAAAGTTTTTTGAATTTTGAGTCGGTGTTTTGGTAACGGGGATTGCTCGATTTTTTTTTGTTTGATTGGCTTGTGAGTGGTATTCGGCAACGATGAATATTGATGAGTTTCTGGATTCGCCAGTCGCGGATTTGTTAGCGAAGGCGAAAAAACTGAAGTCTCTGAACTTGCTAATCGGTTGCATCTTAAAGGGATTTTGCCAACTACGTCAAAAACTGTAATACAGAGAAAGATCGCATCACATTTTGTGGCTTCGGGTCATTTTGAAGAATCGATTTTAGAATCGTTTCCAATAAGTAATCTGGAGATGCAGTTGCAAATTGAACAAATGATGTTAGAAAGGTGTAAATTGGAAGCTGAACAAAAGCAGAGAGATTTTGAATATGCAATGGAGAAATTAAGGTCTGTAGAACAGTCTGCTGATTCTAAAAAACCGTTTGTTGCTAGCCAAGAAATTAAATTGGTCCCTCCATTTAGTGAAACAGAAGTGGAGAGATATTTTCAACATTTTGAAACTATTGCTCGGATGTTAGAGTGGCCGAAAGATAAATGGTCAGTGTTATTACAGAGTGTAATCAAAGGCAAGGCACGACACGTTTACACAGCTTTAACTGCTGCGCAAGCATTAGATTATGATATTGTGAAAGAAAATATTCTCAAATCGTATGAGTTGGTCCCAGAAGCATACAGGGAAAGATTCAGGAGTTTGAAAAAGTCTGTGGAAAAGACTTATGTGGAATTTGCCTATGATAAAGCTATGTGTTTTGAGAGATGGGTTTCTTCTAAAAATGTAAATGAGGACTATGATACATTGAGAGAGCTGATTTTAATGGAGGAATTTAAAAGAAGCATTCCTGTTGAAGTAAGGACCTACTTAAATGAGAGGGATACTGATAAATTGCAGGACTGTGCTAGATTAGCTGATGAGTATGTTTTAATCCATAAGAATAAATTTCCTCAGGGTAGAATTTTCAAGAGGAAAAATAACATGGAGACTCAAGGTAAATCAGAAATTAAAACAGAAGTTAATGAGAAAGGTAAGGAGGAAGGAAAACCTGTGAAGGAAAGACAGTTTGGTCTTATTTGTAACTATTGTAAGAAGCCTGGCCATGTAATAGCTAACTGTTTCAAATTGAAAAAGAAAGAGAAGGAAGCAGTTCCAGATGCGTGTGTGCAACATACTAAAGCACCTGTAAAGTTACAGGGTTTGGTAAACACAAATGAGGATTTGTTAGAGTCTGACAAAGTTAGAAAGGGATATGATCATTTTATCACTGAAGGGTTTGTATCCTTGAAAGAAGGATCTACTCTGGTGCCAATAAAAATTCTTAGGGATACTGGAGCTTCTCAATCACTGATGTTAGATAGTGTGTTGAAGTTTAATGAAGAGAGTGATACTGGTGAGGTAAATTACATAAGAGGTGTTGGAAGTGATTTTATGCCTGTACGTTTACATGAAGTAAATTTGAAGTCAGGGTTAGTTACAGGATTTGTTAAGGTAGGATTACAGCATAGCTTACCTGTGAAGGGTATTTCTTTATTGTTAGGTAATGACTTGGCAGGTGGACAAGTTTTTCCTGAAGTGCATTTGACAATGGAATCAGAGGAACCAGAGGTGAATTCTAACACAGATTTTTCTTGTGTTGTGACTAGAGCTATGGCTAAAAAGATTGATGTGCAGAATGAGGTTGTTACTCATGACTGTTCAACTCAGGATTTGAGTTTTGAGGATGTGTCAGAAACTTTCTTACCTTCGTTGTTTGAACAAGATTCTGGGAGTAAGTCTGACTATGAAGATTTATCTCTGTCTCGGAAGGAGATGATAGCAGAGCAGAATAGAGATCCTGAGATTGTAAAATTAAGGGAACAAGCTTTACTAGGTAGTGAAATTGAGAAGGTGTCAGTAGGATATTATTTGGAAAAAGGAGTGTTGATGAGGAAGTGGAGGTCGCCTACAATTCCTGCAAGTGAGGAATGGAATGTTGTTTACCAGGTAGTTGTTCCTAAAGTTTATCGGAATGAGATTTTGACTTTAGCTCATAGTGTGCCTTTAGGTGGACATCAAGGGGTAAGGAAAACTGTGGACAAGATTTTAAAACATTTTTACTGGCCTGGTTTAAGAAAAGATGTGGCAATGTTTTGTAAGACGTGCCATACTTGTCAGATTGTGGGTAAACCAAATCAGGTTACACCAGTAGCTCCATTACAACCTATTCCAGCATTTGGTGAACCGTTTTCTAAAGTTATTGTAGATTGTGTTGGTCCATTACCAAAGACAAAAACTGGTTATCAGTATTTGTTGACTATCATGTGTACTTCGTCTAGGTTTCCAGAGGCAGTACCACTTAGGAATATAAAAGCTAAAACTGTGACGAAGGCTCTTATAAAATTCTTTACTTATTTTGGATTGCCTAAGGAAATACAAACTGATCAAGGTAGTAATTTTATGTCTGGATTGTTTCAACAGATAGTTTATAAATTGGGAGCTAAGCAAATTACTTCGTCTGCGTACCATCCAGAATCGCAAGGTGCCTTGGAGAGGTTTCATTCTACTCTCAAGAATATGATTAGGACATATTGTGTGGAGAATGAAAGTGACTGGGATGAGAGTATAAACTTACTTTTATTTGCAGTAAGGGAATCGGTACAGGAATCTTTAGGGTTTAGTCCATTTGAACTTGTGTTTGGGCATAGAGTTAGAGGACCTTTAGCTTTATTGAAGGAACAGTGGATTAGTAAGGAAGTGCATACTAATTTGTTGGACTATGTTTTGAAATTTAAGGACAGGTTACATAGAGCTTGTAGCTTAGCCAAGGAAAATTTGAAGTTGGCTCAGGAGAAAATGAAGACTTGGTATGATAAGGAAGCTAGGATGAGGATGTTTAAGCCTGGAGATAAGGTGTTGGTTTTTTTCCCAGTGCAGACAAATCCTTTACAAGCTAGATTTCATGGACCTTATGAAATTGTGTCTAGAGTTAATGATGTGGATTATGTAATAAAAACTCCAGATCGTAGAAGGTCAACACAACTTTGCCACATAAATATGATTAAACCATATTTTGAGAAACAATTTGATACTGTGACTGTTGTGGTTAGTGAGAATGAGTTGGATTTAACTGGGAACATGATAGATGATTCATCTGACTTTCATTCTAAATCTAACATTGTTTCTGTTAGGTTACCTAATTCGACTATTTTGGAAAATATGGATGAGAAATTAGCACATTTACAGCTAGAGCAGAAACAACAGATGAAGGAATTGATTTTTAAGTATAAGGATTTGTTTCCAGATGTTCCGAGAAGGACTATTATAGCTTCACATGATGTAGATGTTGGAGATGCCAAACCTATTAAACAACATCCATATAGAATGAACATGGAAAAATGTGAACTTGCTGAGAAAGAAATTGAATACATGTTAGAGAATGATATTATTAGACATTCTAACTCGAATTGGAGTTCGCCATGTGTTATGGTGCCAAAACCTGATGGTAGTATTAGGTTTTGTACGGACTATAGGAAGGTGAATGCTGTAACGAAAACAGATGCATATCCAATTCCTAGAGTAGATGATTGTGTAGATAAGGTTGGAAAAGCAAAGTTCCTTACAAAGATTGATTTATTGAAAGGGTATTGGTGTGTTCCATTAACGGACAGAGGTAGAGAGATTTCTGCATTTGTAACTCCATCTGGGTTATATGAGTATAATGTTCTTCCATCTGGGATGAAGAATGCCCCAGGTACTTTTCAGAGGATGATTAATTCTGTGATTCAGGGTTTGAAAGATACTGATGCTTATATTGATGATTTAGTGACAGGAAATGATACTTGGGAAGCACACATAATTGCGGTGGAGAAATTGTTTGAAAAGCTTTCAAAAGCTAACTTGACTATTAATTTGGCCAAGAGTGAATTTGGACATGCTACTGAGACTTACCTTGGTTACGTTGTAGGTCAAGGTAAGGTAGCTCCTGTTCAGGCAAAAGTTCAGGCAATTTTAGAAATTCCCACTCCGACGGGGAAAAAAACTCTCAGAAGGTTTTTGGGAATGGTAGGATATTATCGAAAGTTTTGTAAGAATTTTGCTAATGTTGCCCTTCCATTAACTAACCTTCTGCAGAAGAATGTGAAGTTTGTGTGGACAGTGCCTTGTCAGGAAGCATTTGAAAAATTGAAAACAATGATATGTGAACAACCTGTGCTTAAGGCACCTGACTTTGAAAAACCTTTTTCATTAGCTGTGGATGCTAGTGATGAAGCTGCGGGAGCAGTATTGATGCAAAGGAATGAGGGTGATGAGGTTGATCATCCAGTAGCTTACTTTTCTAAGAAATTTAATAAACATCAAAGAAACTATTCAACAATAGAGAAAGAATTGTTATCTCTTGTTTTGGCTTTGGAATATTTTGAGGTATATGTTGGTACAACTCAAAAACCACTTATTGTTTACACTGATCATAATCCGTTGGTTTTTCTGAGTAAGATGAAAAACAAAAACAGAAGATTGTTAAATTGGAGTTTGATGTTACAAGAGTACAATATTGTGATAACTCATATTAAAGGTAAAGATAATGTGGTTGCTGATTGTCTATCTCGATGTTGAATGTACAATGTTTTTTTGGAGTGGTTTTTTTTATTGTAACACTCCTACTGTATTGTATATTGTGTATGTTATATAATTTATACATTTGTTTTTCTTGTAAGTAATTGTTAAAAATTTTTGTTCTTGTCAGACCAAAAATGTTTTTTTTGGAGGGAGGTGTTACGTACCCGTGACGCGTGACAGTGGTACCCTTGTCACGTGACTGGGGTTGAAGTTATACTGGACATGAGGTAATGGTGGAGTGATGTCATTTTCCTGCCAGTAGAGGTCATGTGACAGGTTTTTTCTACAGGGTATAAAAGGGAGACCCACCCTGTCAGGTGGGGCAGTTCGTGGCTGGATTTGCCAAGATGACTTCATGTTGCTGCGTGATTTAATGTGATGACGCAGTTTAGTTAAAAATGAAGTTTTATATAATGCCTAAAGTTTAAAAGGTCAGAGCCAACGGTTTCTTTGCTGATGGAGAGTGAAGAGAAGTTTGGAAAATGGAGATCAAGAAAAATCGATTTTCGATGGATTGACTTCGACCTTGTGTGATCCTCATTCGGAAGGATTTCGTTTACTATTCTCACGATAGTCTCCGCTGGAAAAGCGGGAGATTGAGAATATTGTGGAAGAGAGGTCAGTCACTTTAAGTTGTTATATTTAATAAAATTCGACGTGGGAGTTCGACGCTGGGAATCGAAGGACATCGACATGGAAGAGAATTTACATCGCTTTAAAAAGTCTCTCCTTTTAAAAGTACCGTGAGCTTTTGAACTGTCGGCATATCGTTCTTTGAACTGTTTTCATTCGGCAATTCGCTTTGGAGAACTGTTTTTTTTCAATACTACCTTAAAGACTGTTTGAGACTGCAAAGCTATTAAGAACTGTCTGACCAGCTGTCAGCAGCTGAGCTCGGATCATTGTTTGGGTTTGTTTACATTTGAAGGGGGTTTGTTATCAGTGTTTAATAAACGTGTTATTCGTTATAAAACCCCTTGCCTAACTCATCTATATTATTGTTGCCCGAATACGTAACAATTGAGAAAGTTTATAATTGCGAATCATGTTCAAGATATTTCATATTACACATCTTGGTAATTAAATTTTTAAAACCTTACATCTTGTCAACTGTAAAGAAGTGTTGGCTGTATAACTTCTCCATATTCATAGCATAGCTGTCATTCGGAGAATGTTTTAATTTCTTATGAATGCAGGAGGGTTGTAGAATATTTTTCACATCAGAATTTGAAGTAAACAAAATTAGATGGGAGCAGACTGTAGGACAAGTTACCATTTTGTAGGTGAACACACACAAATTTTATTGCTTATTACAGCTGATGGTAGTTTAGAAGTTAAAATGTTTGAAATTATTGGCTAGAAATTCTAGTTCAATTCTAACGGGCTGCACATGAGTTGTTCAGAACGGGATACAAAGATTGATTCACTCTTGACACACCACATAAGATGTCAAACATGTAACATTGTGGTAAATGGGTGTACTAGGCTCAGTCTCCAGTATGTTGTAAGGCTTATGTTCTGGAGCAGAATATATTATTTGAGCTTATAACATTCCGTGCACTCAAACCCAAGCACTCATGCTCATCCAGGTTAAAATGCATCTGGGATTAATTTATAGTAAATGATTAGTTATCTTATATCCTTGGTATTGTGAGGAAATATTGGATGCTCTGAACACGAAAGACATTGAGTTTATTTTATCATATGGTAAAATACATTAAGTTTTTAATTTTATAACTTTTATCATTTAAAAAAAATCCTAAGTGATACAAATGTAAATACACAGCAGCTCCTTTCACTCAGATAGACATGATAGTTTGTAAACCACTTAACATCGTTCTGTGAATGTAGTTGACTGTCCATCCTGGGAAATTCAGCTGTATTGAAGTTCTGGAAGCATGGCTTCCAATAGGTAACTGTGCAGTGGGCTATACTAGAAAGACTAATCTGTTGTGGGACAAGTAGCCAGTAATTTCAGGGTGAAGGAAGATGGGTCCTTACATGCTCTGCTGTGTTTTGGTCCCCATGTTGTTCCTTATTTTACATCCTGTACACTGTGAGCTGAAGACCTGTGAGTTGTGTCCAACTGTCGCCTAAACGTAATGAGCAACTATATTGAGGGTTCTGGAAATCTGAAGTAGAAACAGAAAGTTCTGGAAGCACTCAGCAGGTTACACAGTATATGTGGAAAATGTTTCAGATCAGAGAACCTTCTTCAGAAATGATTGAAGACTTCAAATGTTAATTTGGTTTTTCCTTCTACAGATGGTGCATGATCTGCTGAGTGCTTTCAGAATTTTCAGAGAACGATACAATCATAGAAGCACGAGAGATGGTGAATGTCGGGATCTGGTGTAACAATCCAATAGAGGAAGTCAGCAGGTCGGGCTGCATCTGTGGGGTGAAATTAGCTATTGATGTTTTGGGTTCATGAAATCATAAGCCAATCACTGGGATCATATAATTGTAGAATTTTAAGGCACAGAAAAGGTCCCCTTCAACCCTTTTTGTCCATATGACTGTGCTGCCTATTGATATTAGTCCCATTTGGCTGCATCAGGCAAATAGGGCTAGTTTTATATATCTAGCCATGTGTCCAAATGCTTTTTAAATACTTTAATTGTTTCTGCATCTACCAGCTTCTCCGGTAGCTCTTTTCTAAATGAACTGGTTTACAAGGGTAATGAATACTGACTTCCTCTGTCCATACTGTTTGAGGATGACTTGCTTCCACTCCAGTTTTGTGGTTTATGAGGTCACTGTAGGGGGTCAAAGTAGGACCCTCAAACTCTTCCAGTGGTAGGACAGGAAATATGTGGGAGGCGGACGGATGACTTGTAGTGTTGCGCACTTCTTCTAAAGTTTGTGTTAAATTACAGCAAACGTGGAGTTTAATCTATTCTCAGATGCTGCATTTCAGGCAATTGTGGAAGAGGGATTCATATAAGTCACTGAAGGAATTATAACTTTCAAGGAGAGTTTGAGAAAACTCTTTATATGCTTTCTCTGTCCAGTCGGGAATCTTTCTCTCTGATGAAGTGAAGTGTTGTTTAGGAAGCTTAGTACTGGGCATGTGGAAAGCAGCTCGCCCCATCAGGATTCGGAGTGGTTCTGCATGATTAAAACCTTGATGCTGTAGAAGTTAGCCTGGAAGAGGATGTTGACATGGGTTCACTGACCCTGCCAACTGATTTGTTGGAGTTTTGCAGAGACAGATTTGGTATCAAGAACTGGTGTATATAAAGTAGACAAAAGGATTCTAGTGCTTTCCTGGTGTATATGATGAATAAAACTCTTCTCGGGTGTCCAGCTGGATATAGTATCGATTATAACTGATGTTTCGATGACAAACTCTGCCATCTTCATCAGGGATGATGCTGAGGCATGTCTAGTACGGTGGTATCTATACACATGTCGTCCATCCCTCCTGATTGGTTAGTCCTCATCCAAGCAGGTTTCTGCTGTCCTACTGTGTTTACAATCGAATTCCAGTTCTTACGTAGTGAGACCTTCATCTTTGTTAAAAGTCTTTACCTCTAGTTTTATTTAAATGGCTTCCTTTACCAGATGGCTCCAAAAGCCATTGGTGTGGAACAGTAGTTTTGTGATGTCAAAGTTAATCCTATGGCCATTGTGAATGCAGTATCCTGCTCCTGCTGATTTCTCTGGGTAACCCAAATGGATACACCACCTGTGCTCCTTGATGTGGATTTCCATTGCATGTCCCATCTAGCTGATATACGCTGCTCTGCATTCACAGGGAATCCTGTAAACACCATCTGTCCCAAGTCCCAGGTCATCTTTGACCTGCATAAGCTGTGATCTGAACTTCCTTACGGGTTTGTGGATGACCTTAATCCAGTATTTCTTCAGGATCCTGGAGTGAGATATGCCAACTAGTGGAGTGGTGTCACAGCAACAACCTGGCACTTAACATCAGTAAGACGAAAGAGCTGATTGTGTACTTCTGGAAGGGTAAGAGAAGGAACACATACTAATCCTCGTAGAGGGATCACAAGAGGAGAGAGTGAGCAGTTTCAAATTCCTGGGTGTCAAGATCCCTGAGGACCTAACCTGGTCTCAACATATCAGTGCAATTATAAAGAAGGCAAGACAGCAACTATACTTTATTAGGAGCTTGAAGAGATTTGATATGTCAACAAATGCACTCAAAAACTTCTGAAGATGTACCGTGAAGAGCATTCTAACAGGCTGCATCACTGTCTGGTATGGAGGGGCTACTGCACAGGACTGAAAGAGCTGCAGAGGGTTGTAAATTTAGTCAGCTCCATCATGGGTACTAGCCTACAAAGCACCCAGGACATCTTCAAGGAGCGGTATCTCAGAAAGGGAGCATCCACTATTAAGGACCTCCAGCACCCAGGGCATGCCCCTTTCTCACTGTTACCATCAAGTAGGAGGTACAGAAGCCTGAAGGCACACACTCAGCGATTCAGGAACAGCTTCTTCCTCTCTGCCATCTGATTCCTAAATGGACATTGAGCCCATGAACACTACCTCTCTTTTTTAATATATTGTATTTCTGGTTTTTTGCATGATTTTTAATCTATTCAATATACATATACTGTATAAAGTATACCGAACAAGATTTACTTACTTTATTATTATTTTTCTTTTCTATGTAAAGGATTACATTGAACCGCTGCTGCTAAGTGAACAAATTTCATGTCACATGCCGGTGATAATAAACCTGAATCTGAATCTGAATCTGAATACGATCCTTCCAGAAACTGTGGAAATTATAGGGAGGATAAGCATAGATGTTTAAAACTTGAAATCCTACTTTTCTTAATCACCTTATTTGGTGTTTTTGTGATAAGAACATAAGAAGAATGGAGCAGGAGTAGGCCATCTGGCCCATCGAGCCTGCTCCGCCATTCAATAAGACCATGGCTGATCTGACCATGGACTCATCTCCATCTACCTGCCTTTTCCCCATAACCCTCAATTTCCCTACTATGCATAAATCTATTCAACCTTGTCTTAAATATATTTACTGAGGTAGCCTCGACTGCTTCATTGGACAGAGAATGCAACATATTCACCACTCTCTGGGAAAAGCAGTTCCTCCTCATCTCCATCCTAAATCTACTCCCCCGAATCTTGAGGCCATGTCCCCTAGTTCTAGTCTCACCTATCAGTGGCAACAACTTTCCTGTTGTTGTATAATGATTATTAATGCACCTTGAAGATATAATTGATGATTAGCAAATTCCTTTAATTATTAACCAGTATGAAATAAAGGAGCTTTCCTGTCTTGTCTGCATGCGTGCAGTGAATGAGTTTACCCACTAATCCTTGTTAGCCCTTTATTTACAGTTATATGAAGTTTTCTGAACCCCATTCTGATTGGCTTTGTGTTTATGAATGAATTTGATTGTCTCTTGTAGTTCTGTTTTATTTGGTACATTGTGTTTGCATTTTCATTTCAATAATACCAAAAATGATCAGATTGTACAGTTTTACAAACATGTTGGCTTAAACAAAATATTTAAAACATTTCAAGGATTTTTCTTTCATGAGACATGTTAAGATAATGAGACTCATGAAATTTTACGAGTCACCAAATTATCTAATCATTATTAATCTGCAGAAACATGCTTCGAATAGCTGGAGAAGATTGTCCAGTACTTTATTCCAAAGACAATGGGAACTAAATTGGATAGATCTGGTTAGCATATGCTGGGATTATGATGCACAATTAACCCATGTCTGTTCAACTTGGTACACAAAATTTTCAATTGCATGCTGATTACTGAGTTTTGCAACCCACTGATTCTCTATGTGGTACCATCAGACTTGTTCAAGCTAAGTTGGAGGAACATTGGTCTTTGGTAAAAATGGTAAAAATCATTCAGTTGTCTGTGCCTTTTTGCAACAGATGAAAGAACAGTAGGGAGAGTCACCACCCAGAATTTTTACTGTAACATTGGTACTTGTGCCAGAGGGAAAGAATTACTCCTCACCAGCAGTCAGGATACCCATATGACATCCATTAAGGAGGATTGGGAGAAGTTCATTGTTGAGTTTAATGTGAGGTGTGCAGCCCCATAAAGTTAGATATAATGCAGCAAATATTTCAAAGACCTCAGACATGCAGTCAGTGTTAGGGAATGTTCCTTCAAATACCACCATCCACAAATGTACCAATGGCCTCAGATGTATCCAAGCCTTGCATTTACCTATCATCAATATCTGTAAACCAGGGTTCACTTGTAACCTTAATAGCACCCACCACACACTCAAGCTTCCTGCTATTTCAGGTCTCGTACAAACGCACCTCGCAGCTTCCACACGTTGTCTGCTACCCTGCCTTGTCAGCCACTTCACCAGCACACAATTTGTTGCTCTCATTCCACACTCACAGGAGAAACTGCTTCGTTAGGAACAGCAGCAGCAAACTGACAGAGAGAAAACACAAAATACTCTGCGGATGCTGGGGTCAAAGCAAGACTTCTGCTGAGTTCCTCCAGCGAGCTGTACGTGTGGCAGACAGAAGCAACCTATTCGCAGGCTGATCCAACCAGCATTCCTTCAACTAAACAGCAACAAAGCAATGCTGATCTTTATCAATAGTTTCCTTCCAGCAGAAGCCATTGTCATTTATTGCATTAGCAAGACTGAGTTTAGTGCTATTGGTATCAAATCGACATTGCATGAGGATTGATGTCCTGATCTGTCATCTTTGCATATTGAGGGATGAGTGATTAGTATGTGTGCCAGTCTAGTGCTGGTTACAGTGTAATAAACAGTACAGTATATGCTGTACTGGATCAGCTGATGGAATGGAAGAGCAGACTCGATAGGGGAATGGCTTAATTCTGCTGCTGTGTGTTTTGGCCGTACGTCGTATTGGATCCGTACTATGTATGCTGTGATGATATGGTGGAAGCCCAAGCACTGGAGCCAATATTCAGGCATTGGCAATGCAAGTGAAGAGATCTGAAATTATAAGGAATCAAGATTGTTGTTGTTCTTGTCCATTTGCTTGAATGCATGACCTGAAAGCATGGTGGAAAAGATTCAAAGGTGGTTAGTACTTCACAGTTGACAGAAAAGTGACTGTGTTCAATGTTGAACATCTCTTGACTTTGATTGGTTCCATGCTGGAAAGTCATTGGATAGCCCAGATATTCAGGAAGTGTGATATAATTAAGTTGCAATTCACCACTAATTATTATCCCAGACAGTAAACTAAGAAGTATAAAGCAACAGTTTTGACAAGTATTTTAATATTTTACAAGTTTTAAAGTAAAAACTGTGATATGTTTGAAATGGCAGCAGAAGCTGAAACAGCTTCAGTTTTGATGAATTGGATAGCTTGCTCTTTTGGCATATTTGTATCAGAATAAGTCGTATTTGTTTTAGTTCTCTTGAACTTTGGCCTTTTGGACATGCTCCCCAGACATTTTCAGATACATGCCACCTGTGCTTTCTTATACGTTAACTGTTTCTCTTTCAGTGAGAAGATGATAAAAAAAAATAGGTGCTTTTGAGATTGATTACTTGAACATCCTAAATTCTTTGATAACAAACATAACTGGAAGGAGGCTACAGTCCTAATATATAATTGAATGTTCATTTGAAAATTGGTTAGCTCTGATCTAGAGAGGAATGTTTTATTTGTTCACAGTATCAATAAGTGCACTAGTTGAATGAGTGGAACAAAAGAGAAAAATCAAACATATCCACAAAATCAGTCTTTTTTAAGCTTTTTGGAGAATATGGAAACAACATTTGGAAAGTTGGCCGAATGGTCTCATTACCTTTAAGTTAAAAAAATCATTAAACTGAAAATGCCAGTGCAAAGGTAAAAAATCTTCTCTTCTGTTTACATTACAAAATGCAGTGTCATATAAAATATAATTTAAGATAAAAGATAAATATTGAAATTTCAGCTGCATTTGCAAGGGAGAACATATATTAGCTCCCTTCAAATATCCATCTGTTTTAAGAAATAACTTGGAGATGCTGGTATATAATAATCTACCACACTTGTTAAATGTCCTGCGGTTATAAGAGAACAGCAATGGCGTCATGAGAATTTATGTTTGTGTTGACAGTAATAACAAAATAAAATAACTACTGTTACGAATGTGCCACAACTCTGAGGGGCCGAAGGGTACAAAGTCGCCCCCTCCTTTTTGAGAATCGCAAGATCGCTATTAATTCGGGTCTGGGACCCAGGAAATGAGAGAGAATCCACAAGGTTTTGGAATGTGTCCTGGCCTCAGCGAGACAAAGCCACGGATAACGGCCATTGTCTCTTGGAGACGGAATTGTGTATTGAGTACTGTACTATTCATTGAAGCCCTCAGGGGATGACCAGAGTGGGCTGGTTGAGGGATTGCATCATCCCAACCTGATTGACATCTGAGACCCCGTGAGTAAGGATAAAAGAGGGTCTGGGGAACAACCCCTTTAGACACACCAGGAGAAACGCTGGAAAGCCAGTGACAGCGTTTTATAGCGAACGCCGCTGAGGGCCCGTGTGCGTCCTCCCTTGCCAGGGTAGCGGGCTCATCACAGAAGAACGGCTTAGCTAAAGGAGAGGCCACAAGTGAACGGCCACACCAACAGGACTTCTGACGGATCGAAATCATAAGAAGGAAAGCCAGCAAGTTTCTAAAAATCTCTCTCTCTCCAACCAAAAGGCCGCTGCCTGAATGAACTGAGTGACTTTTATATTTCCATCGGACAATACATTATCCCCTAGACAATGATAGAGCTTATTTCTTATTGATTATTATTATACCCGCACTTTTAGATTTAGTATTGACAATGTATATTATCTGTATGGTTGCACTGATATTATTTTTGTGTATTTTTACTAATAAATACTGTTAAAAATACTACCATCAGATTTCAACGGACCTCTCTAGCTTTGCTGGTGAGTGACCCAGTTACGGGGTTCGTAACAAAGTGGGGATCTCATCTCGGGATTTGATACCAAATTGGAGGGCCAGTGAATCGGGTTTGTAAGTCCAAACTTGGATCTGGTTGCGCGGGTAGCCAGACGGGAAACCAGCACAGATGGATGTGGATGAATTTATAGAAAACCCGACTCTGGAGGTGCTAGAGGCGGCCACCAAATCGGACTTGATAAATACTGTGAAAGGACTAAACCTCGCAGAGGTGAGGTTGTCAATGAAAAAGCGGGAGCTGCGGAGGGCCATAACTCAGTATTATATTGTGAAGAATGTGTTTTCTGCTGAGGTATTGGAAAATATCCCTGAAAAGGCACCAGCTAGTGGGACGGCTCAGTTAGAGTTGGAGAAATTGAGGCTGGATGCGGAACAGAGGAAGAGGGAGCATGAGCTCCAGCTAAAGGAGTTAGAGCAGGAAAGAGCTGAGAAACAAAGGGAGCATGAAATTCAGTTAAAACAGCTGGAAGCAGCTGAAAAAGAGAAAGAAAGGGCCGAGAAAGAGAGGGAGAGAGCCGAGAAGGAGAGAGAGTATGAGGAGAAAGAGAAACAGAGGCAACATGACTTGGACATGGAGGAGTTAAGGCAAGAGCGAAGAGCTCAAGGGTCAGAGCAAGAGGAGCGGTTTAATGTTAGTCGGGAGTTTAGGTTAGTACCTCCGTTCAAGGAGACGGATGTTGATAGTTATTTCTTGCATTTTGAAAAGGTGGCAGTGAGTCAGAAGTGGCCCAAAGAGCAATGGGTGGCGTTGTTACAAAGTGTGTTGAAAGGGAAGGCACAACGGGCATATGCGGCGTTGTCCATGGAGGAGGAAGAGTCGGAGAATTATGAAAAAGTAAAGGAGGCCATTCTTCAGACCTATGAATTGGTACCGGAGGCCTATAGACAAAAGTTCAGAAAATTAAAGAAAGGGTGGAATCAGACGTATACCGAGTTTGCCTATGAGAAGGGTGTGCTCTTGGATCGTTGGTGTGCAGCAGAAATAGTGGAAGAAGATTTTTGGCGTCTCAGGGAGTTAATTCTGATTGAGGAATTTAAAGGTTGTGTTTCGGATGATATCCGGATGTATTTGAATGAGAAGCTGAATAAGTCCATCTCCGAATTTGCTAGGTTCGCAGATGAATATGCCCTAACCCACAAGGCAAAGTTTTCCTCGAATAAAAGTTACCAGAGAGGCTGTGGGAACAGTAGAGAAAGCCCGCTGGCTGAGGCAGAGATCCCGTCGGGAGCTAGTGGTAAAATTGAGGAGGAGAGGCAAGACGGCAGGGGAGGTCCTGGCTTGACCTGTTTTAATTGTGGAAAGATGGGTCATATTGCATCTAAGTGCCTTGCTCCGAGGAAGGAGACAGGAAAATGGAAAGCAGCAGTCCCTACAGGATGTGTTGTGGTGATCAGTAAATCGACGAGAGAGCCCCAGGTAGACAGAGTACGAGAAGGGTCTGAGAAATGTATTTCAGAAGGAACCGTGTCTGTGAGAGAGGGAGACACACCAGTTCCAGTGCGGATCTGGAGAGACACGGGAGCTGAGCTGTCATTGATTAGCAGTAAGGTACTGGATTTTGGTCGCAAGACTGGAGAGGTAGCTTTGAGAAGCATAGGACAACGGACAGAAGCAGTGCCCTTGCATAGGATCATTATAAATTGTGAGCTGGTATCTGAACCAGTTGAAATAGGGGTGTGATCAGAATTTCCGAGAACTGACGTAGACATCCTTCTGGGTAACGATTTAGCTGGTGGTGAAGTTTGGTCAGCCATGAAGCTGATGAGCCAGCCTGTAAGTGTTGAGGACCTGCCGTTAGATTCCAAGATCTATCCCGCATGCGCTACCACTCACAGCATGCCGAGAAAGGCAGCTGAGAACGAGACCAGTTTAAATCCGGCCAGTATCGATTTGGCCGAGACGTTTTTACCGACCCTGTACCAAGAGGGTTTAGAGGGTGGTAAAACGGAGAATAGGAAAGTGAAAGAGAGTAAGGGAGAGAAGGTAGACCTGCCCTTAGCCAGGAGGAAATTTATAGAGGCACAAAGTAAAGATGAGAAACAGACAAGGCTGTTAAAAGGTCCAGGGTTGGACATGGATGATCTGTCTGGTTTGGCAGAACTGTTTGAAGAAGTTGAAAATTCTAAAGGTGTTCCCGATAATGAAATGAGGGCAGTCCTAGATGAAAAGGATGCCATTACCTTGAAGAAATCTGCTGGATTGGCAGATGAGGTTGTTTTCAGCCCGCGGGGTTGAGTTTACTCCAGAAGGGAGTTGCCCAGAGAGTAACTGGGAGGATCAGGGGAATTTAGAATTTGAACAGGGTACGGGTATTGAAAGCCTGGAAGAGGCAGATGTCCCGTTTGAGTGTGTCCAAGATGTGGATGCACGTGGTACTGAACCTAGTAATGGAGCTCAGAAAAAGTCTGAGGGATTTGATTCAGTTGAAAAGGAATGCAGTTCTTGTGGGTCAGATGGACTTGGTTCAGTGAAGAAAGGGTTAACCTTGGTACTAGTGGGAAGTGAGAATTCCCAGTTGTTTGTGTTCGAAGGTGTGTTAAAAGTTAGTGAGGAGATAAAAGGTGGTGAGGTGAATATTATTATTGAAGGAAAAGGGAAAAGTGTAGTTCCTAAATTGAATGAAGAAAATTTAAAGTCTGGATTGATGTCAGAAGCAGCAACCAGGCTACAGAGACAATAGCTTGGTAACACGGTGCCTGCGAATCAATTACAGGTTGATTTGGAATGTAAGGGTGCCCCACATGCTATTGTTATTCAAGAGTGTGCTGTGAAAGAGGGATCGCTTGCAGCGTTTAAGCTGAAAACTAATAGCAATAGCATGAAGGGTCCTGAAGAAAAAACTAACAACTTGCTTAAAATTAAAGAATTGTGTGGAAATTCGGAAAATGGTCTAAGTTTGGAACACATTGTTGATAAAATAACACCTATGAAAGGAGCATGCAAAAGCTTAGTCCACACTAGTATACAAGTTAACCACATGGCAGTTAACTGGAAAAGGGGCGAGGGTTGACGGGATGCCATTTTAAATAACAGGATCCGGTTTTACGGGATTTCAACAAAGCATGTAACTAATAAAGACAACCCCCATGGAAGATTGACTGTTAAGTTTGAAAGTAAAAATAAAGATTAGTATTTGCATGAACTTTTGTAATATACACGTAAGCTAAGATCACAATTCTTTAGTTTTTGTTTGCTGAAGAAAAGGAATAAAAATAGGTAGTTATTAACTTGGAGTCTGATGCTACAAGAATTTATTAAGGTACAAGATGTTAAGATATTAAAGGAAGTGACAATGAAATCGCTAACTGTTTAGATGCTGAATTGAATGTATAACTGTATTACTCTGTAGTGAAAAAAAAACTCTTTTGAATTGTGTTAGATTCAAAAATCCTGTAAGACTCTGTATTAATTCATTTTTACCGATGGTAAAAATCTTTGAAGGAAGGGGGTGTTACGAATGTGCCACAACTCTGAGGGGCCGAAGGGTACAAAGTCGCCCCCTCCTTTTTGAGAATCGCAAGATCGCTATTAATTCAGGTCTGGGACCCAGGAAATGAGAGAGAATCCATAAGGTTTTGGAATGTGTCCTGGCGTCAGCGAGACAAAGCCTCGGATAACGGCCATTGTCTCTTGGAGATGGAATTGTGTATTGAGTACTGTACTATTCATTGAAGCCCTCAGGGGATGACCAGAGTGGGCTGGTTGAGGGATTGCATCATCCCAACCTGATTGACATCTGAGACCCCGTGAGTAAGGATAAAAGTGGGTCTGGGGAACAACCCCTTTAGACGCACCAGGAGAAACGCTGGAAAGCCAGTGACAGCATTTTATAGCGAACGCCGGTGAGGGCCCGTGTGCGTCCTCCCTTGCCAGGGTAGCGGGCTCATCACGAAAGAACGGCTTAGCTAAAGGAGAGGCCACAAGTGAACGGCCACACCAACGGGACTTCTGACGGATCGAAATCATAAAAAGGAAAGCCGGCAAGTTTCTAAAAATCTCTCTCTCTCCAACCAAAAGGCTGCTGCCTGAATGAACTGAGTGACTTTTATATTTCCATCGGACAATACATTTATCCCCTAGACAACGATAGAGCTTATTTCTTATTGATTATTATTATACCCGCACTTTTAGATTTAGTATTGACGACGTATATTATCTGTATGGTTGCATTGATATTATTTTTGTGTATTTTTACTAATAAATACTGTTAAAAATAGTACCATCAGACTTCAACGGACCTCTCTATCTTTGCTGGTAAGTGACCCAGTTACGGGGTTCGTAACACTACAATAACTGGGCCCAGAACACACGCACTCTTACGACTCAAACACATTCTTATTCTACTTGTTGCACAAGAAGAACAGTGTGGCCCCTGTCACCCACACTGTTGTGTAGCCAGGACAGAAAACTGCTACTTTTTTTTTACAAAATTGGTTTATCAGTTACAGATATCGAGCATTTAGTGAATTATATATGCTTGAATTCCTTACTTGCAAGATCAATCACTATTCACAATAGAGGAGTTAAAAGTCAATCCAAATGTTAAGCAGACATTTGATGATATTTTGAAGTTAGTAAAGCAATTGTGCATTAGTTGTTGGATGTATCTCACATACTTCCCTTAGTCCTATCTTGTCTCTCTCCAGTGTGTAAAGGGACACTAAGTTTAAGAAAGTCTCACTACAGATCCCTCACTCGTCTGACTTGAGTACACATTGCTGTAGCCACTCCTGCCCATCTATCTGCAATGGGCAAGTCTGGCTCTGGTGGTCTTACTTCAAAGGTCTCCCTTATCTGGGTTTGACTACTCACCACTGCTGTCACCCTCACCTGGATGTTGTCTTTAACCCTTGCCTTACCACAACTTCCATAATTACTTGTGTATACTAGCTAGTGAATGGCAAAATATGACTTACTTATGATGAAATCCAACCAATCCTGGAGGAATGCTTAGCAAGAAATTGAGGGGGGAGATATTCTACCCAGATAGGTAATTAGAAGTTGGAAATACCAGTGAAATCTATTGCATCAGCAGAGAGGAGCATATGTGTGCTTTACAGTGGTACCATATAATGGTGCTCTTGTTGTCACATGCTGCCATAAGCAAAAGCTCCCAAATAAGATCTTATGTAGTGTTATGAAGGATGTTTAGTTTTCATAGATTAAACTCTGGATTTAGGTACGCCAGCATTAATTCCTGCTTGAGAGAAATGCCATGTAATAATATTACTTTTTAGCATATTGGCAGGTTTTAAAATAATTATCTAGCATACTGTACCTGCTGTCTCACAGAAACTCCCAAAATGCCAATAAATTTTTGCTAATGAGTCAAGTCAAGTCACCTTTTATTGTCATTTCGACCATAACTGCTGGTACAGTACACAGTAAAAATGAGACAATGTTTTTCAGGACCATGGTGCTACATGAAACAATGCAAAAACTACACTGAACTATGTAAAACAACACAAAAACTACACTAGACTACAGACCAACACAGGACTGCATAAAGGGCATAAAACAGTGCAGGCATTACAATAAATAATAAACAAAACAATAGGCACAGTAGAGGACAAATTTCAATATAATAATAAATGATGTAGATGTCCATCTAGACTCTGGGTATTGAAGAGTATGATGGCTTGGGAGAAGAAACTGTCATACAGTCTGGTCGTGAGAGCTCGAATGCTTCAGTGCCTTTTTCCAGATGGCAGGAGGGAGAAGAGTTTGCATGAGGGGTGTGTGGGGTCCTTCATAATGCTGTTTGCTTTGTGGATGCAGCATGTAGTGTAAATGTCCGTAATGGCGGGAAGAGAAACCCCAATGATCTTCTCAGCTGACCCCACCATCCGCTGCAGGGTCTTGAGATCCAAGATGGTGCCATTTCTGAACCAGGCAGTGATGCAGCTGCTCAGGATGCTCTCGATACAACCCCTGTAGAATGTGATGAGGATGGGGGGGCGGGGGGGAGATGGACTTTCCTCAGCCTTCGCAGAAAGTAGAGACGCTGCTGGGCTTTCTTTGCTATGGAGCTGGTGTTGAGGGACCAGGTGAGATTCTCTGCCAGGTGAACACCAAGAAATTTGGTGCTCTTAACGAAGGATGGTGGTAATGGAATAATTTTTAAAAAGTACCTCAACAACAACCTTTCACTTAATATCAGCAAAACCAAGGGGCTGATTATCATGTACTGGAGGAAGAAGGTACATAGACCAGTTCTCATTACTGAACGGAGGTGGCAAGGGTCAGTGGCTTTAAATTCATTGGCGCCAACATATCAGAGGTCTGTCCTGGGATCAGTACAGAAGTGTCGTCACAAATAGGGCACAATGGCAACTCTACTTTCTTAGAAGTTTGCAGATTCATCATGTCACCAAAAACTTTGGCAAACCTGTATGATACACAGTGGAGAGTGTCCTGACAGTTTGTATTACAGCCTAGTGTGAAAACACCAAAGCACAGGAACAGAAAAGTCTACAGAAAGTGATGGATACATCAGAGGCAAAGCCCTTCCTGCCACTGAGCACATTTACATGGAATGATGCTACACAGAAGCAGCATCAATCATCAAAGATGCCCACCGTCTGAGAGCGGAAGTGTGAAAGAGTGCCATGCTCTCTTCTCGTCTCTACCATTGGGCAGGAGGTAGAGAAAACTTAGGTCCCATATCACCAGGTTCAGGAACAGTTATTGCCCTACAAACATTAGGCTCCTAAACTGGCAAAGGTAATTCCACTCACCACTACTCTGAACGGATTTTACAACTCAATACACACTTTCAAGGACTTTCTGCAACTCCTGTTCTCAATATTATTTTTATTTGAATAGCTGCTCTTCTTTTGCACATTAGTGTTTGTCAGTCTTTGTCTTTTTAGAACATAGAACAGTATAGCCCCGTACAGGCACTTTGGCCTATGATATTGTGCCGTCCAACTCTAAGAACAATCTAGCCATTCCTTCCTACATAGCCATCAATGTTCCTATCATCCATGTGCCAAATATGTTATATTTGCTTTTTTCATAAAATTCTATTGTATTTCTTTTTTCCAGTAAATGACTGCAAGAAAATGAATCTTGGGGAAGTATATGGTAATATACACATACGTTGAAAATAAATTTAACTTACTTTGGACTTTGAATTTTGAATGATAGGGATCTTAGTTTTCCCAATACCAAAGCACTGTTACCCTTGCTTACCTGCAGGCTGTTTATTCTTGTTGACTTGTTCAGAATAACCCTTCCCTGTAATTTTGATAAGAGGGAACATTTTCTACTCTGCTCCAAAGATAACCTGCATATTCGGGGCTGAGATCAAATGCAATTGAAATATGCATCTACTAGTTGGCACAGAATCATTGTTTGGCCTTTATGTCTGAACAATTAAACTACCTAAAACACAATAGTGAAAATTAAACACAAAAGCAAAGAAGTATCAAGTGACTTCTGCTTAATTCTGGATTCAAATATCATCTGTGATGCATACTAATTCAGATTTAACCATAGCATCAAAGTTCCATTTGTTCTTGTCTGGAAGAAATGAAGTTCTACTTTTACAATAGTTAATTTTCAGAACAAGAGAAAATTGTATTCTTGTTATTGGATGGCAGTGGTATCAACTTATATACTGCACTCTGGGACTTCCAACAAGGCTATAGCATCTGGTGTGGCTGTGTTAATGTTGGCCATGTGCCCTGGAAATAATTGGGGAGAGCAGTTTTTAACAATATGTCTTATTGTTTGATTTTCCCTGCTGCAGTCACAGCAAGGACATAATTTCCATTTCCATTGGTGTAATAGATGGTCTTATCATCATTGCCCAGTGCATGGCTTATTCAAGTCTGCTTATGTATTTTCTGAAGGTCTAGTACAGGTACATGGGTCTAGGATGGTGATGAAGTCTTTGCTTATGTCATTGTTGGTGTTCCAGTGAGACGTCCATTAGAGTCTTGATTTGAGATGAAATTTTGGCATCCTTCCGTTTTGCACTGGATCAAATACCACCAGTGAGCAGCGATACAGTCAGCAGAGTGAGCAATAGAGATTACTTCTCCATTATCTGGAGAAGTGATCTTCACGGAGTCAGGAGTACGACAGTGACCATTGACTTCACCATTCCAATAATGATGCACAAAATCATACCCTTTACAAATCTGTTATCTTGGTATGGCAAATAACTCTCCATACAGCAGCTTAGTACTTCATGGTGGAGTACAGAAGTGTCAAACTGCTGCTCAGAAGGTCTTGGTTCCATGTTACTCTGTCAGTTTTCTCAGAAGGTTTGCCTGCAACACAGATGTGTTTTAAGGAGAGAGAACAACACACCATTCACTGAGGTATTTTGTGCAACCCACTGAATTCCACCCTTTCAATGTAAAAATCGATAATTAACTTCTGGGCAGAGATGTTATTGTTGACTTAGAATACCAGTACCAAGCAAAGGATAGATCTGATCATTTCAAGTTATGGAAGTATCTCACCAAATATCAGTGGTCTTTGTTCAGTGTAGCATTGGTTAAGACAGTGATGGTGTGTCAGGGATGTCCTGTACTTTGGTGTTAAAGATACCAAGATGCTGGCATCAAGGCCAATCCCTTTGGGGTTCTAACACTAACTGGCTGTGGTGGCCAGTGCTATCATGTTTGCTGTTGTGTGCTGGGGCAGCAGGCTGAGGGTAGCAGACACCTACAGAATCAACAAACTCATTCGTAAGGCCAGTGATGTTGTGGGGGTGGAACTGGACTCTCTGACGGTGGTGTCTGAAAAGAGGATGCTGTCCAAGTTGCATGCCATCTTGGACAATGACTCCCATCCACTCCATAATGTACTGGTTAGGCACAGGAGTACGTTCAGCCAGAGACTCATTCCACTGAGATGTAACACTGAGCGTCATAGTAAGTCATTCCTACTTGTGGCCATCAAACTTTACAACTCCTCCCTTGGAGTGTCAGATACTCTGAGCCAATAGGCTGGTCCTGAACTTATTTCCATTTGGCACGATTAACTTCTTATTATTTAATTATTTATGGTTTTATATTGCTATATTTCTTCACTATTCTTGGTTGGTGCGGCTGTAACGAAACCCAATTTCCCTCGGGATCAATAAAGTACGTCTGTCTGTCTGTCTGTCAAAGCGAACACCCAAGATGGTAAGGAATCAGCTGGCAGGCATCATTATTAAGATGAGGCTCGGTGTGCACTGATGTCCCGATGTCTCTGCGTCTGAGAGTCCAGGAACAAGGTCTGGAGCCCCAGAGCTGGCCTGTTCTGAGGTGGGAGGCCTGTCTGGGTGTATGGGAGGGTGTGAGGGATGGGAAAAGGGCTCATTTTGCTGTTGTCTTGATTTGTTATGTTGCTGTTGCTGCTGCTTGTGTTATTCTGAGGAACATTATGGATATGCTATGTTGGTAACACACACAAAATGCTGGTTTGTGTGTGTTGATTGAATTTCCGGCATCTGCAGATTTTCCCGTGGATGCTATGTTGGTGCTTGAATGTGTGGTGAAACTTTCAGCTGTCTTCAGTATATCCTTGGGTGTGTTACTTTTTAACACAAATTATGCATTTCACTGTATGTTTTGATGTACATGTGATAAATAAATCTAAATCTGAAGCTGAATATTTGATGATTCTTTGAACTAAGCAATTTAATCAGCTTGTCTGTTTTGAAACAAGCCAGATTAAACAACTGATTGTCTTATACTGTATCTCTTGAGAAATAATAAACCAGGTGCAGTGGGTTACATCTTACAGATACAGGTAAAGCACCTGCTATACACAGATCTTGTTTGCAAAGCTCTGTTTTTAACTTAAAGCTGATTACTTCTTTCCATTTACAGTTTAAGAACTGAGACTGGCTCCCATTTATGGCCGGAAGTTAAATGATGAAATATTAGTTGAAAGATGTACTTACAACTGTTTAATCTTACAAGTGGCAGCTGCTGTGTTTAGAAAATGAGCCTAGCATACGTGAGCAAGGGGTCCACTTGCCCAGGAAGTGAATATTCATCACAATTAGCAGCAATAAAAGGACAGTTGGACTTATGATGGCAAAGATTTATTTGACACAAGACAGCCAGCAGGTGCTGGAAATCAGGATCCACACATACAAAATGCTGGAGGAGCTCAATGGATCAGGCAGAGTCTATAGAAAGGAAATGTCCATTTTCCTCCATAGATGCTGCCTGGCCAGCTGAGTTCCTTCAGCATTTCGTGTCTATTGTTTAGATTTCGTTGTTAGGTTTAGTTTGTGACTACTTCGCGGATAATGGTTTTAATCTTTGCTGAAACTGATATTGAGATGTTCTTTTGCTAAGCTAGTAAGAAGTGGGAAACTTACCTAGCAACTTCTGATTGCCATTTCTCTGCTCATTTTCCCTTTTACTTACATTTCCTGCATAATTTACACTTAAATATTGGCAAGCACCATTAGCTGGTTACAGTATTTTAATAGTAAAAGTTAAGGTATTAGTCAGGGCTTTAAAGGTTATGGGGAGAAGACAGGAAATGGGGTTGAGAGAGTTAATAAATCAGCTATAATGGAATGGTGGAGCAAATTTGATGGGCCAAATGTCCTAATTCTACTTCTATGCCTTATTGTCCAATTGTCTCGAGTCCATTAATACCAACTCTTGTCAACTGCAGGCTGCTTTTGGCAATAATCTGCTGATATAAAGTAAATGTATTTAAATATTGCTTTCACTAAATTGAGTGATAATTGGTGTCATGAAATTACATAACTTAAATATGACCAATCTGCTACTTTTTTCCTGCACAGAAAATGTATTATTTCCAGCCACAGTGTGCTAGCTAAACTCGATGTAATTAATCAAAGAGACAATAGGCAGTTACCAAGTTTTGCCTTCAGATTGGAGAAATTGTAAATTGACTCTGTCAGTTGTTCCTCGGAGTGCATGTCATTATAATTTAATTATGCCTTCACTCCTGTCAATTTCTTTAATTTGCTTATTTTGTAGCTTTACAGGATTGCCTTTCAATCACATTTAAAATTTAACAGAATTACTCCAAATCATTAAATAATTGCTGGCAGTTGGATGGAATAACTCTCATACATCGTAGAGATTCCCTACCTGGCAGATTTGTTATTTAATCTAAATTTTTTGAACCTACAAAGAGGTTGCAAGTTTTCTTTATACGTGTATTTTAAAAACTATTACTCTAATACGGCAGTGTTTTTTGATGTTATGCACTATTCTTAATTAGCAGAACTAAGAGACTGTCAAATATCCACAGGGATCAAAATAATCTCCAGCTGCCAGTCTCGAAAAGCCAAAAATATGCTGAGACATGCTCAAACGTATTGACTCTGCCTGAGAATGATGGAACTAGCACACTGTAATCAGATTTTCCATCCTTTGTCTGGGAGCAAAATAATTTGAAAATCATCTGCTGCATTGCAACCCAGGTTGATACAAGTGGCTGAACTCCCTTCCGATCAACTGATACTCTAGTGGGAGAGGAAGAAGTAGAATCTCTAATTTATCATGGGTATAATTAGCCGTACTGCTAAGTCAAAATGGTCAGCAGTAAGTTGCTAAAATGCAGAAGAAAATTGGGCCTTGAGTCAAAGGGCTGCTGGTTGCAGTTTCCTTGTTTTTACCATCACTCCAGACCAACATCAGACCAATGTCTTGAAACCGGCTTATTTTTATATCTCATTTTTGCATAATGCTTTCCAAGTTAAGGCAGAAGTGCCTGCTTTTAAATGAGTCAGTGCATTTGAGCAGGGAAGGGCAGACTGTCTAGCAAACCTTTTCCAGTCATTATCAACACATTTATACTGTTTGCCTGCACCAAAAGTTCTAAAGTAAGTTTTCAACCTGAATTGTTAACCCTGTTCTTTTTTTCCATAGATGCTGCTTAACAGACTAGTCTGAGTAAATTCTGTTTTATTTTTGGATTTCCATCATCTGCAGTTTTTAGACAAATTTTTCTAATTAACAGCCTTCATATTTATAATAATTAGCCTTATTTAAGTTTAGGATCTTCAATGTTATCATGTGAGGTTCGTTTTTCGCTGAGTGTCGATCTCCTTTATAGACTGTGCAGTTGGCATTGTCAGGTGATAGAAGGGAAGCTGAGGGTTACACAATGTTACTTTTGTTTCCTGGGTCGTTGGTAACCATTTTCCACTTCCCTTAGCACCTTTAACTCTGGGGATCCATTTCCCATTTCAGCTCTTAAAAAGTTTTCCAAATGAGTTAGCATCAACATCTCATTTAGGTGGAAAAAGGAACAACCATACAGGCATGTCAGGCAGTCGTCCAGGATCAACCTTATTCACCATTTACACGGATTAGGAAATTGCTGTGGTGTGTCAGCGCTACATGCAAAAATCAACAACATTCAATAATTATACAGAAAAAAGAATAACATAAAAATAGAAGTACAGATATGGAACAAAATGTGCATAAATGCTGGCATGTATTTACAATGCAAGCAGCATTATAAAATATGGATGAAAGTGTTCACAATGGAGCACTGCCGCGACTGAGGTGAAAGATAGAGCTGCAATCCGCAAACTTTATCAGTTCAACTGACGGATCTCTGGAAATACAATCACTGATGTATAGAGAAAATAGGAGAGGGGAGGAGAGAACAGATCCCTGAGGTACACCAGTGCCGACTGAATGGGACGTTGGGACAAGCTTTCCCAGACTGGCATACTGCCCTCTGTCAGAGGGGAAGTCTGTGATCCACCTGCAGATGAGACCTGCTACGTTAAGTTTGGCAAGTTTCAAGCTCCTCGAGTTACCCAGTGTAGTCATCCAGTCTGTCACCTCTAGATGATACATTTGTACTACAGGCCAATTAAAGTGCCACACATGACAAAGGAAACTTGGTGAACTGACCCACAGGTCTATGCCGCAACGGGAACTGCACTGTAAGGGACTGTAGAAGTTAAAATCCTTTCAACTTCTACTGCAGATCGCAATTTGCAATGTACATAATTAACTGTAAATTCATATTTGGCAAGACAAAGCAATTCAGATACTTTTTTATTCGAAAGCTTGAGCATTGCAGACCACATTACTTTCCCAAGCCTAATGAAGTGCATGTGAATTTGCAGACCCTGTGCATTACACCATTCACTTCTGCAATACGGTTCATCCTCTCATCATGGAGGCATTGTACAAGTACTCGGATAAGTCTGGGAATTTCATTAAATAGGATCAGTGTCATGTTAGTGTGACTACCCTGTACATAATTTTACCTAGGAGTCAGCTCTCAAGATGGTGTTAAGGAGGCATACAGGAGTGAGTTAGACCAGCTGGCTGAGTGGTGTCTTAACAACAGCCTTGTGCTCAACATCACTAAGATGAAGGAGTTGATAGTGGACTTCAGGAAGAGGAGGTCGAGGGAGCACGCACCAGACCTCTTCAAGAAATCAGCAGTGGAAAGGATGAGCGGTTTTAAGTTCTTGGGTGACAACATTTCTGATGATCTATGGTGGGCCCAACATATTGATGCTATTACAAAGAAGGCACAACAGCAGCTATTATTCATTAAAAGTTTGAGGAAACTTGTTGCATCACCAAAGACTCTTGCAAATTTCTACACGAGTACCATGGAGAGCATTCTACCTGGTTGCATCATCACCATCCTGTATGGAGGGGCATCCGCTCAGGATTGGAAAAAGCCAAAGAAAGTTGTGAAGTCAGCTCTCTCCATCATGGACACTAGCTTCCCCAGAATTAAGGACATCTTCAAAAGACAACTCCTCAGAAAGGTGCATCCATCGTTAAGGACCTCCATCACCAAGGACGTGTCCTCTTCTGATTGCTACCAACAAGGAGGATGCAGAAGCCAGTAAAAACACAGGAACAGCTTCTTCCCCTCCGCTATCAGATTTCTGAATGGACAATGAATCCATGTACACTAACTCAATTTTTTGCTCTCTTGTTGTTGCACTACTTAATTTAATTAAAAAACTACATTTCTTATTGTAATTTATAGTTTATTTTTATTATGTACAGTGGAATCCTGTGAATTGGGCCATCTGTTAACCAGGGCAGCTGCTTATTTGGACAACTCTTAAAGAACAAAAACAGATTGAGAAAATAGCTGGGAATCATTTAGTTTCTTTGGGAATTAACTGAAATCCACTCTATTGCCACGTACTGCTGCTGCAAAACAATAATTCACAACATACAGGTATGCCTGTATACCTGTACTACTGTACATACAGGTACTACTGTACCTGTACATACAGTACTATTAAACCTGATTATGATTCTAAAGAGAAAAGTGACAAATGATTGGGAAAATACAAGACAAACACACGTTGGTAGTTTGATACTGTTATTCTCCTAATGCATAGTCATTGTTTGATTATTACGTATGGACCACTGCTTCCTTTCTGTAGATATATAATGTTCACAGTTGCCTCTCTGTGTACATACTTTCTGCCTAGCCGCTCACCAACCTACCTAAGACAATTCTGAGGATGTGCCATGGTAACTCTCTGAATAATCTATGACGACACTTCAAGTACAATGGATAAACATGGAGGAGAAGTCGTTTCTGGAACACCGATCCATTGATTTATTCTTTTCCTTGTTGGGCGCTGCACTTTGCAAGCACTGGTGGATGAAAAGGAGATACATAAAAGATTTCAAAGGTACATTTAATGTCAGAAAAATGTATACAATATACATCCTGAAATGCTTTTTCTTCGCAACCATCCAAGAAATCAGAGGAGTGCCCCAGAGAATGAATGACAGTTAAAAGTTAGAACCCTAAAATCATCCCCCATCTCCCTTCCCTCCAGTGTGTAAGCAGCAGCAAGCAACGATCCCCTCTCCTCCCACCTGCAAAAAAAGCATTGGCACCCACCACCGAGCACTCAAATGTGCAGCAAAAGCAACAACAGAGACACAGACTTGCAGTACGCCAAAGTTTACGTGTTCACCTGGTATTTGACATACCACAGGTTCTGTCTCTCCCTAATAAGGGAGAAAGAGATGTCTCCATTTCATAGCAAGAGGGGAGACATAACAAACATCTTGCTGGTTTATGATATTAAAAGTCCATTATGTCACATTTTCTGAGCTCTGTGCCCAAAGATCTCAGGTCTCTGTACACCCAGCCTTAGATCTTCCAGCTCCCATGACACACCGGTCCGGGACACTGACCTTCGATCCACCCGTCTCCAGAGCCCCAAGATCCCTGACCTCCAAAGGCAAGCCGAACTCTTAGGTCGCGCCCTTGGCATGTCGGATAACAACCAGTCGTGCCAACCCAAGAGAGGGTCCTATCCCCGCAAAGAACCAAAGTCAACGTGTAACACCAGGTCAAGGTCTTCAAAAGAACCCTGAAAGGGAAAAATAGAGATATTAAAGATGGAGATGCAGGCAAAGGAGTCGCAGTTTAGTGCCATCTTGAAAAATGATATGAAAGTAATGGTTTAAAGTGGTAGCTGTAAGATCACAGTTCAATTCCCACCACTGTCTGTAAGGAGTTCGTACGTTCTTCCCATAACCATGTGAGTTTCCTCTAGGGTGATGCTGTTTCATCCCACATTTCAAAGATGTACAAGTCAGGGCTAGTAAGTTGTGGGCATGCTATGTTGGTGTCAGGAGCATGGAGACATTTGTAGGCTGCCTCCGGGGCATCCTTGGTGCAAACAATGCATTTCACTGCAAGTTTCAATGTTTTGGTGCACACATGACAAATACATCTAATCTTTAATCTTTGTCAATTGCATTATTTTGTAGCCATAAAATTTATACAGCATAGAACAAGCCCTTCAGCTCAACTCATCCATGCTGATCAAGGTAATTACCTGAACTAATCACCTGTATTTGTCCCATATCCCTCTAAATATTTCCTATCCATGTACCCGTCTAAATGTTTTTTAAACATTGCAGCACATTTTTATATGTTACAGAACAAAGGTAAAAGGACAATTTATATGGTTACAATGCCTTCATAATGCTTCTTTTGAGTTACATGATTTTTTTTGCAAATACCTGATCTTCCCACCAACACCCAAAATTAATTTTAGTTACTGTGGTCTCTGAGTTATATTCAGAATCTCAGGTCAATGGAGTGTTGATTGCATTCATGCATATGCAGACATCTTAGTCATTTGAGTGTTTCCTGGTCTGCAATTTCCTCTAAAATGAAGCTTCAGGAAGATCATTGTTCGAAGCTGCATTTTAAATACTATCTACAATCCATAGTCAGATTTGAAGACTGGTTACTGCTGAAATTAATATTTGGTATATTACTTATCTCCAGAATATGCCCTAACAAATATAAGTCTTAAATTATTAAGCCGCAGGGAAGTTTTTCTTTTAAATTAAGAAGCTGGAAACAGATCTGCTATCTGTGTGTTTAACAATTGCTTATTTTCCTATCCTGGAAAGAAGAGCCCTTGCACCCTCTCAGAAATGGAGTTCACATCCTGAGCAAGTCTTCCCTCAGCCCAAGTTTTTCCTCTCTTGTATGCTCTGTGTTGGCTTCAACTTTAGACTCTAAATTTGCTTCAAATCTCCAGCAGCTGCCTTAGGACATCCATGACAGAAGTGTTTGATGGAACATGTGTGCGCCGATATTTTCAAGCTGTTAGCAATTTTGAAAACAAAGGGCATCCAACAACAACTACAAAATCTAGGCCTCAGAATTTGAAATAACAGAAATAGCAATTGTGTGCAATGTTCAAAACAGCATAAATGAGCTCAGATACAGAACAGCTACTATCCACAAGAATGGATATAGAAACTCAAAGGGCTACGTGACTTTTGTAATTCTATCCACCTCTACAGCTTCCTGTGGCCATCACCCTCTGTGTGTAATGTTTGGCCCTCAGGTTCTCTTTAAATTATTTGCCTCTCATCTTAACCCAGTACACTCAAGTTTTAGGCTCCCCTACCAATACCCTACCATTAAATAACTAGAAATTAGGAAATTTGAAGGAAGGCATGCTTAGCAATTTAAGTGATGAGATGTGCAATATAATATGCCATCAGCACAATATGTTAACATGGAAAAAAGCAAGTGAGAAGCCGGTTGGTAAGTATCAAGAAAACTTGAAAGGGTTTAGAAGGAAGCTGATCCTTTCTGGAGTACCATGTGATATTATAAATGGATAATCATTGTTCTTCAAACTGTACAAATATGAGTATCAAGTATCAAAGAATTAATTTTCTAAAGATATCATGGAAGTTGAAACTTCAGTTTAATCGTTAGGGTAACTGCTCCCTCCAACATTAATGTTGTATTCTTAGTTGCAGAACCTACATTCTAATAATTAAAGTGAATCTTGGAATACAATTGTAAGTAAGTGAAACCATCCCAACAAAAGATATCGAGTAAGTTACCAGGGAAAGCAATAGGTGTAGATTTGACTGAATTGAAATGAGGAAACAATTCTATCTATTTTCACTGAGAGGAAAAGAAGACAATGGGTAATTTATCAAAGAAGATAAATGGTAGGACACTGAGGAGTGCAGTAGAACAGAGGGATCTGGGAGTACAGATACATAATTCCCTAAAAGTGGTGTCACAAGTAGATAGGGTCGTAAAGAGAGCTTTTGGTACATTGGCCTTTATAAATCTAAGTATTGAGTATATAGGAGTTGGAATGAAATGGTGAGGTTGTATAAGACATTGGTGAGACTGAATTTGGAGTACTGTGTGCAGTTTTGGTCACCTAATTACAGGAAGGATATTAATAAGGTTGAAAGAGTGCAGAGAAGGTATACAAGGATGTTGCCGGGACTTGAGAAACTGAGTTACAGAGAAAGGTTGAATAGGTTAGAACTTTATTCCCTGGAGCGTAAGAGAATGAGGGGTGATTTGATAGAGGTGTATAAAATTATGATGGGTATAGATAGAGTGAATGCAAGCAAGCTTTTTCCACAGAGGCTAGGGGAGAAAAAAACCAGAGGTCATGGGTTAAGGGTGAAGGGGGAAAAGTTTAAAGGGAACCTTGGGGGGGGGGGGGGCTTCTTCATGCAGAGAGTGGTGGGAGTGTGGAATCAGCTGCCAGATGAAGTGGTGAATGCGGGCTCACTTTTGACATTTAAGAAAAACTTGGACAGGTATATGGATGAGAGGGGTTTGGAGGGATATGGCCCAGGTGCAGGTCAGTGGGACTAGGCAGAAAAATGGTTTAGCACAGCCAAGAAGGGCCAAAAGGCCTGTTTCTGTGCTGTAATGTTCTATGGTTCTAAGAACGAATGTACATTAGGTTTCTAAAAATTCATAGGCCATGTTTTGTAATTATTGTCAAATAATAGCTCGCTGCTGATCTTGATGACAACCTCTTGCAAATTCCTATGATTAGAATTTCCTGTTTTTTTCTCAATGACTGTTCTATCAGCCTTCAGTTTAATAGGGATTACTGGCCCCTCTCAATCTGATGAACTCAAATCGACTGACTACCCAACCACATTAAACTATTCTGAAAGATATCATGCCAGGAAACAATAAATATAATTTTCAATTAAATTTTTAATAATTACATGGCGCAAAATCAATATAGAAACATAAAAATGTGATTAAAGTAGAAATTAGAATATAATTTTTTAAACATAACTCAATTAGTTTAGGAGGTCCAAGTCATAGGTTGAGAGATCAAGGACCCATTAGCACAATTGTTTATTGCACAGGATAGTTGTTCCTGCTTCTGTTTACTCTATGGAGATTAGGTTCAAGCAATCTCCTTTCTTTCTTGATGAGTTTCATCCTAGTTCAAAATTAAGTGATGAAGGAAAAGACCTCTATTTCTAATGTTTCAAAACTATTTTATTTCACTGGTTCTCAATTTCAGAATGCTTTAATATGACCTCATTGGGCAGAAACATTAATAAACCTCCTACAATTATTAAAGTATCAAGCTTTCTTGTTTAAGAATTTTAAGTCCTATTGATTTATCCTATTTATTGATCTGAGTGCTGGATAGTTTGTATATTTCATGTTCATGTAGTTCATTATTCTCCACATGATGGTACAATTTATTAAAAAAAAAGAGAATCCCATACTCAATTTAAACTGCTTGTGAATGTAATTAAAACTGTGATACTTAGTCCATTTTGAGTTCTTTGCAGCTTGATTGCTGATAGTGGTAAGAATGTACAGAAAAGCAGATCAGAGACAACTATCACTTCATCACTTCTTCAATGAGCCAGACCAGTGATAGATGGAAGCTGGCTTCTTTGCCTTCTTGTGCATCTGGAGTGAAGCTTAAGGGACCACTCATTGACAATATCAGCTGGTGCTGCATTCAACAACCAGCATTTAGCTCATTGACACATTAGATTAACCAAGAGATACCATGATTGCTGCAATTTTAAACAGGTGAAGAAATTGATGCAGGGTTTGTGAAATGCAAAGGTGTTAAATTAATAAACACTAATGAGCTGCAAATCAATGGGGGATTAGAAAATTGTTGTCACTTGATACCATTTAGATTCCAAATACCAATTATTCCTTCCAAGATGTTTGCTTCTTGTAAATTTGCTTTGAAGGAGTCACAAAAGGAGAGAAAGTCTGGAAGGAAGGTAGTAATGTCCCGAGGACTTGTGACGAGCTAAAGGTTATGATTGAAATTGAGGGAATATGGATGCAAAACTTAATGATATATCACAGAATAAGCAACCTTGACTGTATTTGCTTCACGTGATGTTGGTGAATATTCACTTTTATTTATCTATCTATTATCAATACAGTGTGGAATAGGTCAATCTGTCCAGCAGTGCCTGACAACCCTGATTTAACCCTAACCTAATCATGGGACAATTTACAATAACCAATTAATCTACCCGATATGTCTTTGACCTGTGGGAAGAAACTACTTGTTTGATGAGTTCCTACAATGCAATATTATATGAAGATAAACAGCATTTTCTCTAATGTTTCAAATTAATGTCACTTTCTGTGGCTCTCAATTTAAAAGCTCCTTAATCTGACATTCCTGTATCAAAATAATAATATACTTCTCATAATTACTAAAGTAATGTCTTTCAGCTCTGTTGAATGGGAGCTTTCAAACTCATTCATTATTTATTGATCTGAGCATTGAATTATCTATTTAAGATTCGGATATTCTCTGATTTAATAATATGTAGATTTTTGAATGTTTGCTAAAATTGTTTAACCTTCAGGTTTTCTTCAGTATATTAAAGTGGGTTAAAACCTAAGCTGAAAAAAATCAACCACAGCGTGCATATTTTATACAATATGAAATCCAACTGTAGTACAAACTTAATCAAAGTGCAGATAACACTATCCAGACTGATTCACACATGGTGGTAAATACAGTTACATCCTTCTATGCACAAAGGCTGCTGAGCCTATCAATCACCAGCATATGTCATGAAATTTGTTAACTTTGCAGTAGCAGTTCAATGCAATACATCATAATATCAGAAAAAATAAATAAGAAAATCAATTGCAGTAGATATATATATTTATATACACATATATCAAATAGTTAAATTACAATAGTGCAAAAACAAATAATATAAAAAGTGAGGTAATGTTTATGGGTTCAATCAGTGATTTGGCTGTGGCAAAACCAGTGCATCGATGTGAAATAGTATGGGTCTTGACCAGGTTATCAGGCCTTAATGGAAATGTGATCTACCTATATGCTCCTCAAAAAGAATGATAATTGTTCCTTCTTTAGTACATAAATCGACTGATGTATTGGCATTTGGAAGGTGAAGCTTTGATGTTTTTAAAATTTGGGTATCTACTTCCATTGTGGTTATATTTGATTATACACAAGAAATGTGGGGTGCGTGCTATCATATCTGAAACAGTTTAATGAACATTAGTTATCTCACTACTTACAGCAGCTGTTGCAAGTTCCCACTTTGCTCTGCTTCCATGAACCAGGATTACATGTGGGTCAGCTCATACTTCATGTGTAACCCTTGTGGTTACAGGGCAGAAGGTTCTCTTGTTGCCCATAGAAGATCTGGTACTGCTGTATGATGCAGCAGAAGTTAATTCTAGTTTCTATCTGTCATTCCATTCCCCACCTCAGGTGGAATCTTCCTTCTGAAGTTTCATTATTAGTAATATTGACTGAATTATCTTGTGTATAAGGATGGCAAATATAACATAACATAACATGCTTGTTGATGACAGATCTAAAACCCCAATGCCTCAAGGATGTCACAAGTAAAATTAGTCAAAGGGACTTGTACAAAAAAGGTAAAGGCAAAAGGAAATTTATATGACAACCCTATGGTATTTTGCCTTTTCTGCACAAACAAATGTAATTGAAAACTGTTTAAGATATTACAAAAATGCAAAATTCATTATGTATCCTACTGTAATAACAAGGTTTTATAAAATGCTTCTAATCCATGGAGGCAGGTCAAAGGGTGAAAGTAATTAATTGTATTAAAACAAATACAACATATGATTTACAAATTTTTGTTGTAAGTAGTGACAGGCATTTATACTGGTGAAAGCATTTGTGTGTATGAAGTCAGAGTCCATTGAAAAAGAGTGTCTAGGTACATTAAATATCAATAATTTTTGATTGGAGTATATCTGGGAGAAGGAACCTGGCACCCTGAACAGAATGATCTTATTGGGAGGAGGAAGCTTTCAAGTATGCTATACTTGCCCACTATGTTCAGGAGTGATCTCTCTAAACTCATAGCCAAACAAGTTGGAAACAGGGTCTTTAGCTCACCGAGTCTATGCTGATCATGATTCACCTACCCTAATTTCAATAGGAGCTCTCCGCGTCTTGGTGATTCAACTGCTTGTGCAAATAATATTTTAATATTGTGGGGATCTCCCCCTCCACTGCCCCTTGGGGGAATTATATTCTACATTTTAACTAGCCTCTGAAAATATCTCTTCCATGTCTCTTAAACCCTACTCTTTCCTTTGGGTTTAGAAGGTTGTTCTGCTTACCTTTTCACTGAGATGATATTCAATGTTCATCCCAAGCTTCCCCCCACTGAATCACTGAGCAGCTTAAGAGAGAGCTGGACATTGGACAGAGTCTGATCATATAGGTCCAGTCCAGATAAGGACAGAAGATTTCCTGAAAGATGTTTCCTTTTATTTATTCATTTACGGGAAGTGGGCGTCTCCTGCCAAGCCAGCACTTATTGCCCAACCCTAGATGCTCTTGTGAAGGTGGTGATGAGCTGCCTTCTTGAACCGCTGCAGTCCCTGATGTGTAGGTACACCCACAGTGCTGTTCAGGAGGGAATTCATGATTTTGACCCAGCGATCATGGAGGAACGGCAAAATGTTTCCAAGTCAGGATGGTGAGTGACTTGGAGGGGGATTTCCAAGTGGTGGTATTCCTAGGAATCTGCTTTTCTCATCCTTCTAGATGGCAGTGGTCGTGGGACTGGAAGGTGCTGCCTTAGGAACTTTGGTGTGTTGTTGTAGTGCATCTTGTAGATAGCACACACTGCTGCAGCTCTTTGTCGATGGTTGAGGGATTGGATGCTTGTTTCACCTCAGTGAATTGGATGGATTTTTACAACAATCCATGCAATTGGTATCAGATTCATGATTTTTACAGTGCAGAAATAGGCCCTTCAGCCCATCGTATCTATGTTAGTCTTTGCCCATGTGCAGTAACACCATTTTGCTGCATTAGGGCCATAACTTACAATGACTTGAATATTAAATATCTCTTAAACATAATAACTGCTCTCACAACACATTTCAGATATTGGCAGCGTTCTGTGTAGAAAGAAATTTTGACTATCTACCCTTTCTTGGATTAAACTCATTGAAACATAACATGCAAATTAAATGAGCTCACTAATGACATCTGCACTGAAGTCTGCCTGTTACAATCAGATACGGTCTCTGAGTATAATATCAAGTCAGTAGTTGACAATATAGTTATGGTCTTTAGTGCGTCTGGCATATCCCAGGCTGAAGCTGGAGTCAGTGATGGTGGAATAGTTCATTTAAAAGCCCAGAAATCTGGTGATTTATAATCTGGTGTTAACAACCCAAGGGGTGAGTTCACTATGGCATCTGAGAATTTAAATTTGGTAAATAATCTGGAAGATGGGTGGAGAAGGGATCTAGTTGTGGTAATCATGACTGTGTTCTTTTATTGCCCAGATTATGAATAAAGTAAAACACACAATTTTTTAAAATTTTGTTAACGTGGAGAAAATCCGGGAACCTGAGATGCAGAGGGAATTGGGAGTCCTTGCGCAGAACACCCTGAAGGTTAACTTGCAGATTGAGTCGGTGGTGAGAAAGGCAAATGCTATACGGCATTCATTTCAAGAGGTCTAGAATACAGGAGCAAGGATGTGATGCTGAGGCTTTATAGGGCACTGGTGAGGCCTCACCTTGAGTATTGTGAACAGTTTTGGGTCCCTCATCTTAGAAAAGATGTGCTGGCATTGGAAAGGGTCCAGAGGAGGTCACAAGGATGATTCCAGGAATGGAAGGGTTATCATATGAGGAACGTTCGATGGCTCTGGGTCTGTACTCGCTGGAATTCAGAAGGATGAGGGGCGATCTCATTGAAACCTTTTGAATGTTGAAAGGCCTAGACAGAGTAGATGTGGAAAGGATGTTTCCCATGGTGGGAGAGTCTAGGACAAGAGGGCACAGGATAGAGGGGTGCCCTTTCAAAACAGAGACACAGAGAAATTTCTTTAGCCAAAGGGTGGGAAATTTGTGGAATTTGTTGCCACATGCAACTGTGGCAACTGTAGTTGGGTGTATTTAAGACAGAGCTTGATAGGTTCTTGATTGGACATGGCATCAAAGGTTAGGGGGAAGAAGGCTGGGAACTGGGGTTGAGGAGGAGGAAAAAAAAGGATCAGCCATGATTGAAAGATGGAGTAGACTCAATGGGCTAGATGGCCTAATTCTGTTCCTATACCTTATGGCCTTAAATGCTGGAGGAACTCAGCAGGCCAATCCTGCCAAAGGGTTTCAGCCCAAAACATTGGCTGTACTTTTTTCCCATAGATGCTGCCTGGCCTGCTGAGTTCCTCCAGCATTTTGTGTGTGTTGTTTGGATTTCCAGCATCTGCAGATTTCCTCTTGTTTATGAATAAAGTTAACACTTTACTTCAATGGCCCTGCCATCACCCAGCAACTAAACTGGATCACCTACAAAAAGATGGTGGCTACTCCAGCAGATCAGAATCTGGTTTGCTTCACTTCAATGTGGTTGATTCTTAACTACCCTTTAAATTGTCTTGAAGGTCTTTCAGTTGTTCATAATTACATTGAAACAGATTAAAAATAAAACTGAAAGGAACTTCTGCAAATGACTAGGACAAAGTTGTTCTCAGCCCATCTGACCTTGCAAAAAATGCTGTCCAAATTGAGAGCACAGTTCCACATTCTTGTTAAGTAGCAGACCGGTATTCACAAAATTGTCCTCTGAAAGAGAAGAAAGGTCAGAGACTGAGTTTTCATCTCTAAAAGGATATCTGTGGTTTCTGCATTTTGGACATACCCACTAAGGTCTTCCTGAACACTCTCCATCTTTTTCATTTAAATGTGGTGCCTGCAGGCATTGGAATCCACCCCCTCTCTTTGTGTTGTTCTTTGCTGTGTCCAAGGTCAAAATCACTTCCTGCTTGACATGCAGCATCCTCCACATTTTCAGAGGAGCAGGGGCTGCCTTTAATTGGTGATGAAAAGTTACAATATTGTGTCCTAGTTACTGTATTGGTTAATATAGCAGTTAATATTGTGGAGATCATTATTATGAGCAGACAGCACCATTTTTGAATGGTTCTTGTACTGCAGTCGATTGGTTTGGTTAAATTGTGCATCATGTTTTATGGGGGCTAATCTTGATCTCAAACCTAAATCAGAATTGAGCTTCAGTTCTCTTTGTGAAGCCAATTCCCTCCAGGGTCTCTGATTAAAATCTATCCATACTGTAGTTACATTTTCCCTCTGTTAACAAAATTAACTGATGCTCTATTTACTTGGGATATTGAATTTGGTTCAGACTCATTGATCCACCATGAATTCAATTTTCTTAATGCTTTTATGTGGACTTTCTAAGCATACTGCTTTGTATCAGACATACTGCAACAAGTTGGATATGTTGTGTAAAGTGAAACTTTGATCAATTGAAAACTAATTGTTAAATTGACTGGTAATTGAGCAGTCCATGTTGGCATGGTAAAATACCTTGACATTCCCATTTATTCAGATCCTGCTCACAGCCAATGATAAACCGTTTGTTGCTCTCTAGTTAGTAGCTACACTCTTGACAGGTTTGGTCTATGATTCAAGAGGTTAAGAGAGGGAAATTGATATCTGATAGAAAGCGAGGTAACAGTAACTGGCTGTCGTCCACAAGCAAAGCATGCTGCCTTTGTCCAACATTTGGCAAACTTTAACGACTAACGCCATTCCCATATCACCAAGGCACTGCCCAGGACTGTCCAGCAAACCACTTCTGTAGAAAAATTTACCAAGAATAATCATGATCGTGGAAAGGCCATGATCACCCACATCATACGACATAACACATAATGATCAAACAAATATTACCAATGTAGGTTCTCTGTTAGTGTTTATTATGAAATTTATTATACAAATGATTTGGGCACCTTGTTAAGAAAATCAAATTCAGTTTCATCTTTGCCTATCTCATTCATTTGAAGGATTTATTTCTCTTCTACTGAAATGTTATTTGTCTTGCGCAGTAATAAGTATATAATTTTGGATACTGTTGTGCAGGATGACCTCCCAGGGAATGCCATGGAGACTGGGTTACTGGTACTGAGCGTGGGTCTGTGGTGCAGAGGGGAACGAGGGAGAAGAGGCGAGCAGTAGTGATAGGGGACTCAATAGTCAGGGGAACAGGCAGCAGATTCTGTGGACGTGAATGGGCCACCTGAATGGTATGTTGCCTGGCAGCTGCCAGGGTCAGGGACGTCTTGGATTATGTCCACAGCACTTTGGAGGGGGAGAGAGAGCAGCCGGATATCTTGATACATATTGGTACCAATGACATAGGAAGGAAAACAAAGAGATCCTGAAAATAGAAAGCTGAGAAGCAGGAGCTTCAGGGTAGTAATTTCTGAGTTGCCACCTGTGCCAGGTGCCAGCGAAGGTAGAAACAGGATGATTTAGCAGATTAATGCGTGGCTGAGAAGCTGGTGCGGGGGCAGGGCTTCAGGTTCTTGGATCATTGGGATCTCTTCTGGGGGAAAGTATCACCTGCTCAAAAGTGATGGGTTGCACCTGAACGCAAGGGGGACCAATATTCTCGTGGGCAGGTTTGTTAGAGCTGTTGGGGAAGCTTTAAATTAATTTGGCAGAGGGGTTTGGGAACCGGAGTGAAGGGATCCGGGATAGGATGGACAGTAAAAAAGCAAAGATAGCATTACAAATTCAAAATCAGAATGGGTAACAAATACTCAAAATGTTATATCTCAATGCACGGAGTATAAGAAATAAGGTGAATGATCTTGTTGCACTATCATAGATAGTGAGATATCATGTTGTGGCCATCACTGAATCGTGGCTGAAGGATGGTTGTAGTTGGGATTTAGATGATGGAGTAGATGGCTTTCTTTCCAAGTTTACAGATGATACTAAAATTGTGGAGGGACAAGTAGTGTTGAGGAAACAGGAAGTCTGCAGAAAGACAGACAGAATAGGGGAATGGGAAAGAAAGCGGCAAATGAAATACAATATTGGAAAATGCATGGTCATGCACTTTGGTAGTAGAAATAAATGTGCAGACTATTTTCAAAATGGGGAGAAAATCCAAACAACTGAGATGCAAATGGACTTGAGAGTCCATGTGCAGAATCCCTTAAATGTTAACTTGCAGTTAGAATCGGCGGTGAGGAAGACAAATGCAGTGGTGGCATTCATTTCAAGAGGTCTAGAATACGAGAGCAGGGATGTGATGCTGAGGCTTTATAAGGCACTGGTGAGCCCTCACCTTAAATATTGTGAACAGTTTTGGGCTTCTCATCTAAGAAAAGGTATGCTAAGATTGGAGAGGGTTCAAAGGAGGTTCACAAAGATGATTCCGAGAATGAAAGGTTTATCATATGAGGAACGTTTGATGTCTCTGGGTCTGTACTCACTGGAATTTAGAAGGATGGGAGGGGGGAATCTCATTGAAATCTTTTGAATTTGAAAGACCTAGACAGAGTAGATGTGAAAATTATGTTTCCCATGGTAGGGGGAGTCTAGAACAAGGGGGTGCAGCCTTAGGATAGGGGGGCATCCATTTAAAATTGAGATGCTGAGTAATTTCTTCAGCCAGAGAGTGGTGAATTTGTGGAATTTGTTATCACAGGTGGCTGTGGAGGCCAGGTTATTGGGTGTATTTAAGGCAGATCTTGATAGGTTCTTGATTGGATATGGCATCAAAGGTTATGGGGAGAAGGCCGGGGAGTGGGGCTGAGGAAGGGATCAAGGATCAGCCATGAATGAATGGCAGAACAGGCTTGATGGGCCAAATAGTTTAATTCTGCTCTTATGTCTTATGGTCTTATGGTCTAACACCAATCACCAGTTATTGTCACCAATAGTGCCTTGAATTTGGACATGATCAGATTCAGAATCAGAATTTGAATCAGGTTTATTATCACCAGCATGTGACGTGAAATTTGTCAACTTAGCAGCAGCAGTTCAATGCAATACATGATCTAGCAGAGAGAGAGAGAAAAATGTGCAAAAACAGAAATACTGCATATTAAAAAAGTGAGGTAGTGTCCAAAGCTTCAATGTCCATTTAAGAATCGTATGGCAGAGGGGAAGAAGCTGTTCCTGAATCACTGAGTGTGTGTCTTCAGGCTTCTGTATCTCCTACCTGATGGTAACAGTGAGAATAGGGCATGCCCTGGGTGCTGGAGGTCCTTAATAATGAACGCTGCCTTTCTGAGACACCGCTCCCTAAAGACGTCCTGGGTACTTTGTGGGTTAGAACCCAAGATGGAGCTGACTAGATTTACAACCTTCTGCAGCTTCTTTCGGTCCTGTGAAGTAGCCCCTCCATACCAGACAGTGATGCAGCCTGTCAGAATGCTCTCCACGGTACAACTACAGCAGCCATTTTGTTATATCTTGATCTAAGAAATATGTGGAGGCAATATCTTGCCCTTTGGTAAGTTTATTTTCTTCAAGCCTGCTGAGTGCACAAGTTTGCAAATGCAGCCCTTGCAGAAATCAACCAAAATAGTATGTGCTATTGCCATTGTCAAATTTGGACAATACTCAACAATGGTGGAGCACCGGTAATTGCTTTTTACCTTGAATTGGGTTTAGTCTTTAAAAACCTGGGTGCACCCCATGTACTGTACTTCATCCACCAAGAAAGTGTTATCTTTTTCAACATATGCATGCCATTTCCTGACTGATCAATGCTCTTTCTGATTTGGGTTCTGTGGTGGTGGCATGGATGGTAATGCTGACTCAGAGGTCCAGGAGCCGGGGTTTAATTTGCCATCAGGAATTGTCCGTCTGGGTGGAGTCTGCTCGTCCTCCATGTCTGTGTGCAGTTTTCTTCTGGGTGCTTCTGCCAACTAAAAGACTAGTTGGGTTAATCAGCTGCTGCAACTTGCCCCTTGGTATTGCTAAGCAGCACTTTTTTAAAGGACACGAGAGTTTGTCAGAGGAGAATAGAGCTGATTGGATTTGTCTGCTGGGAGCTGGCATGGAGCCAATGGGCAGAATGGCCTCTTTTCCATGTTGTAAATAAATAAGTGATTGTTCAGGTTTCCTCTCTTAAGGCTCTCATAAGCAGGATATTATCTAAGTATATAATACATCCGGAATAGCCCAAAATTACTCTTCCATCCTTTCCAGGATGATAGCAGGTGCAGATAAAACTCCAAGAGTAGTCAGTAATTCATGGGACAAAGCCCTTTAGCTGACAAAATCTCTTGGAACACTCCTCTAACATGTCTGTTGATAAGTGTGACTCATATTAGCTTAGTGATCAGCTGCCTTGCGGGCAAAACTGCAACTGGATATTGTTCCAAGGGCAAGATTCCATCAACAGTCTGCTTGCAGTTTTCACCAATCCTGACAGATCCATCATGCTTTAACACCAGTGCAATAGGTGTTGCCCATTAACAGATTCAATTATCCTCTCTCAGAGAAATCTCCAATTTTGATTTCATTAATGAGGTTTAAAGAACTTCAGAAAAGGCATGAATTTGGCTAGGGGCTGTGAGTGTGTTCAGCCATCATTGCAAGCCTCTTCAGATCTTCCTAGCAGCTCCCCTGTAACGAAGAACTTGAGCTCATCATTTTCAATTTGACCATGGTTACATTCTTCCAGACTTGACCTTGAAATCTCCAACTTTGCATAATTCATTTCCTCTCTCTCTAACCAGAAGTGGGCCATATGTCATCTGTGATATAGGTTCAGTTTGTTCCCTCTCTATAAGCAAACCCTGACCTGCTATTTGCAACATATCACGTACTTTGTCACTCACTGTTTGCTGTACTGACAATCCATCTCCATAGTAACCCTGGCCTGAACCTATCACACATATCCCCTTAATCTTATCCATCCCTTCCCCCACTTTTTTTGCACCTTAATATGAACTTGATTTTGTCTTCAACCTGAAATATTAACTTTTTTTTCTCTTTGCATAGATGGTGCCTAAATTGCAAGGGCTTCTAGCATTTTCTGTTTTGCTTCAATTTACAATTCCTGCAGTTTAAAAAAAAATCTCCTCTCCCCCCCCCCCCCCTTTCAACCTCAACTATGTTAACATTATAAATATTTCCCCAGTCTGGGGGCAGTTTTCTTCAGCCTCCATCTTCCCAAGATGCTTGATCTGTAACCTACAACAGCTGGTGGTAACTTTAACCTGTCATTTCTGCAACTCAAGTTACTTCAAAGCTTCCACTAGTTTTCAGATTTAGTGGCACTTTTTCACATTGAGGTGCAAAGTTTTTTTGCTCCCATTTCAGTCTGGTTGATCAGTGACACACAGCCAAGTCATATCATTGCCATTGACTTTCATGGTAGGAATCAGTAGATCATCTTTGATTCTGTTAACCTCTTTCATTAAATATTCCCTCTGTTTCAGGCTTTACGTGCTGAGAATGGGAAAACTCACAAATTTTATGTACCTCACCTTTAATTTCCTTAATTTTGTTCACCGAATTTTCCAAACCTGTTAGAAATAAATATAAAGTATTTTTGCCTTTCATATTACTTTTTTTCTAACTTGAACAAACATTCCAGCCAATCACGTTTCCCTTCAGGAGGACACTGTCAGGCTGAAGGAGCAACACCTCATATTCAGTCTGGTCAGCCTCCAATCTGATGGCGTGAACATCGATTTCTCAAACTTCCAGTAGCCACTTGTACCGTTCCCCATTCTGGCTCCCCTCTTACCCCTTCTCTTCTTACCAACATGTCAGAATGTGAACGGGAAGTAGAACTAAAACAAATGGCCTTGGGGGAAATCCCTTCCTTTCGTGGTGGATGTAGTGAATGTGCTTGATGAAGTGGTCTTCTAATCTACATGGATTTCATTAATTTAGAGGAGACCGCACAGGGAATAATAGGCACAGTAGATGACCCCAACAGATGTAATTAAAACATGCCAGATTTTAAAGTCTAGGATCAATAAACTTTGTAAACTAGGGTAAACTATGAATATTTGGTGGAACAATGGTTGAAGAAATGGGTCAACAATTACATTAAATTATACATTCTGCACCTAATAAAGTGTTCCAATTTATTCATGGTTTTCTGCTGCACTGGCCAATCCAGTCTAAGGTTCAATGTCTTGTGCATTCAGAGATGTTCTTATGTACATCACTGGTGGTTATTCGAGTTATTGTTGCCTTCCTGTCAGCTTGAACCAGTCTGGTTATCCTCCTCTGACCTCTCTCATGAACAAGGCATTTTTCTCTCTCAGCACTGTTAATTACTGGAGTTTGTTTTTGCTTTTCACACCATTCTCTGGAAACTCTAGAGACTGTCGTGCATGAAAGCCCCAGGAGATCAGCAGTTTCTGAGATACTCAAACCACCCCATCGGGCACCAACAATCATTTCATGGTTAAAGTCACTTGCATCACCTTTCTTCCCCGTTCTGATGTTTAGTGTGAACAACAACTGAACCTCTTGACCATGTCTGTATACTTTTATGCACTGAGTTAGCTGCCAGGTGATTGGCTGATTAGATACTTTCATTAACAAGCAGGTTTACAAGTGGACCTGATAAAGTTACCACTAGGTGCATGTTGTGAAATCTGTCCTTTCATGGCAGCATTCAGTGCCAGACATACAAGAAAATAACTGTCACAGAAAGTAAGTAAGCAGTGTGAAGTGGAATAATGAGCCAGTCTGTAGTTGTACCCAATAAAGCAGCTACTGAACATAGAATGGCCTTGGACTTGCTTGGCCTTCTGTTTCTGCTCAAAAAGGCTATCCTTGCATTGCAAAACATGTAACTCAAGATTTGCTTGCTATTTGACATCAGGCATCTTGCCCGCAAGGAAAACCCCCAGATGTTATCTAAAAAAGAGAGGATACAGAATGGATCATACAGAGGGATTTTTAAAAAATGATTTAGATTTGACTCATCAACAAGAAGAATTCCACTGCCTTGAGAATGGCAATAAGGGAAAACGGAATCAAGATCAGTCGAGAGAAGGCGAATGAATAGATTAATTTCATCAGATAACTCAAAGGGTAGTGATTATTTAGAACCGGTAATGAAGGAAAATCAACTGCTAACATCAGTAGGATTTCAAGGATCATTTAGGAAGAAAAGTTGATGGTGCATTTTGGATTCTGAGTTGTTATTTCTAATTCTAAACTCTTGGTCTGACCAAATGGGGCGGGAGAATTTTATGACCCAAAGCACTTCTTTGACACTAAGTGGAATGATTGTTGACTTCCTAAGCATATTCTCCCTGATTTGCTTTGGCAGACAAGATATAGTTAAAGGGACAGTCCACCCTGCTGCAGTGGCCTTAATTTCTGCTTTTCTTAGAGGCAGAATTGTCTGCTAACACTTTAGTTTGATTTGCTTGTTTACAAATATTTTATTTCCATAATTGCATTTGTCTTTTATGTCTTTATGGATAAGCTTCCCAAATTTCATAAGAGTTGCCTAATGCATGGATTGTAACAAAACAACTCCATAATTTCTCAGGGGACAAGTAAAATGTAAAAGAAGCAATGCCATCAGGTTTAAGGCATTGGCTGGTGTTCCATTCTGGTGGTTTTGGATAAAGTAGACTATCAACATTTGTAACTGGCAGAAGTTGGTTTATATTCATAAATGAGCTAAGTATACTGGGCATATGGACTCTGAGATTCAGATTTGAAGACATGTGTAACCCCTTGAATGATCTTGGTGAAATGTGATTCACTCTCTAGAGCAGAGGTTCAAAACCTTTTTTATGCAATAGACAAATACCATTAAGCAAGGGATCTGTGGTCCTAAGGTTGGGAACTCCTGCTCTGGAGTTTGATAGTGAAATCTGGAAAATCTGAGCTTGGTTATTTGGCAATCAGCATTTCTGCTAATGATCTTCAAATATCTAAGAAAGATCTTTGTTATTTTAAATACATTCTGGACACAAATTTGAAGAGAATGCTCAGTAAAATATTGAGCAGCCCATCTTAATTTTGAATCATGAATTCAGTTAATTATGTGAAATGTTAGATCTTTGAATTCACCCTACACTTTTCACATATTAACTGGTACTCCCATACTGTAAAAAGACTGAATGGAATAATATGTCAAATGTGTTCAGAAAAGTTTTCTTATTCAATATATAGAATTCGCTTCTAGAGAGAGTGTGATATTGTGTCCCTGTTAGGAAAAAAGAGAGGGCAGGTGACAGAAGGGGAATCCTTTGGATCTAGTGATGTAGTGGTCATAATTCCTTTAGTTTTAATATAATTATGGAGAAGGATAGGACTGCCTTAGGTTGAGATTCTAAATTGGAGACAGACCAATTTTGATGGCATCAAAGATCTGGTAGGTGTGGATAGGGATAGGTTGTCTTCCTATAGGAATGTTTGATAAGAGGGAGAGCTTCAAATGTCTTTTCTTTCTCTATATTTTATTGATTTCTTACAATAAAGAATACAGAGTACAGGAGAATATATATCATATATCAATTACAATATATGTGAATCACACATAGTCTCATTACCCTATATTCACGTAACTTAAATTGAATTGTGATATTGAAAAGTAATAATTTTATTATACAAAAAATATCTAAACCCACTACCAAGAAAAGCTGTTTGGTAAAGAAAGAAAGAAAGGAAAAAAAATCCTTATCATATAGTAAAGCATATTATTAGCCAACATTTGTACTTGATAACAAATCAAATGGGAGCTTCAAATGTGAAAATATTGAGCGCACAGTGTTTGCATGTTTCTGCAGAATAAAAGGAAAAGGTCACTAGAATTAAGGAACCTTGGTTTTCAAGGGATAATGATACCCTGGTTAAAAGAAGAAAGAGGTGTAAGAACAAATGATATCCTTGCAGATTATACAACATGCAAGAGAACACAAGGGAAATCAGGAGGGTTAACAGATGGAATGGGGTTGCTCTGGGAAAGTGAAGGATAATCCCAGGGCTTCGTTATGTATATTAAGATCAGAAGGATAGCAAGGGACAAAATTGGTCCACTAGATGATCAGTGTGGTCAACTACTTGTATACGAGATACTGGAAGAGATGGGGGAGATCTTAAACGTTATTTCTGCATCTGCATTTACTTGGAAGATGGCCACAGTCTATAGAACTGTACGCAAAATAGTGCTAGGTTGTGGGCCATATTCAGATTGCAGAAGAGGAGATGCTTTTTGTCTTGAGACAAATTAGACTGGTAACTCTCCAGGTCCTGACAAAGTGTCCCCTCAGACATTGTGGCAGGATGGTGCAGAAATTGCTGCGGCCCTGGAAAAGGTATTAAAAATGTCCTTAGCCGTGGCTGAGATGCTGTAGGGCTGGAGGATAGCTAATGTTGTTTGGTTTTTCATATTTCAAAATGAAATTTATTATCAGAGTACATAGATGTCACCACCTACAACCCTGAGCTTTTTCCTGCTGGCATATTCAGCAAATCTATAGAACAGTAACTATAAACAGGATCAATGAATGACAGACTGTGTGAATGCAAATATAAATGAATAGCAATAAATAACAAGAACATGAAATAACAAGATAAAGACTCCTTAAGGTGAGACCATTGGTTGTGAGAATGGCAGAAATAGAACGAGAGTAGTTATCCTCTTTTGACCAAGAGCCTGATGGTTGAGGGGTAGTTACTGTTCGTGAACCTGGCGGTGTGATCCTGAGGCACTTGTACATTCTACCTGATAGCAGCAACAAGAGAAGAGCCTGGATGGTGAGGATCTTTGATGTTGGATGTTGCTTTTCAGGTTTTTCAGGAAAGGCTCTATGGGAAATTATAGACTGAGGAACCTGACACCAGTAGTGGATAAATTATTGGAAAGTATTCTAGATAGATAGATAGATAGATAGATAGATACTTTATTCATCCCCATGGGGAAATTCAACATTTTTTCCAATGTCCCATACACTTGTTGTAGCAAAAACTCATTACATACAATACTTAACTCAGTAATAATATGATATGCATCTAAATCACTAACTCAAAAAGCATTAATAATAGCTTTAAAAAAAGTTCTTAAGTCCTGGCAGTTGAATTGTAAAGCCTAATGGCATTGGGGAGTATTGACCTCTTCATCCTGTCTGAGGAGCATTGCATCGACAGTAACCTGTCGCTGAAACTGCTTCTCTACGGTCAGGATGTATAAGCATTTGGATAGACAGGGCCTGAAAAAGGACAGGGAACATGGCTTTGTGTCTATCCAATCTTACAATTGTTTCTTGGAAGGTTATGAGAGAAGTTCATGAAGGAAAGACAGTGGATGTTATCTACATGGACTTTAGCAAGGCGTTTGACATGGTTCCACATCGTACGTTGGTCAAGAGAGTTCAGTCACTTAGCATTCAAGATGGATTTGGTGTTGGCTTCACAAGAGAAGCCAGATGGTGGTAATAGATGGTTATCACTCTGACTGGAGGCCTGTGACTAGCAATGTGTGATAGGACCCGGTGCTGGCTCCATTCTAAATTTTGTTTGTCATCTATATATAATGCCCTGCTGAAGATTTTTACAGCTAATGTTGTAGGATATTTCACTTAATAGCTTTCTGGAGAAGTAGTGTATCCTTCTGATAGAATGTTTGGGTTTTGGCTAAAGATGTTTAACTTGATTGATATTTAACTTAGGAATGTGTGTCCAGCCATTCAGGATGGTGGAACTGAGGCAACACACACAAAATACTGGAGGAACACAGCAGGCCAGGCAGCATCTGTACAAAAGAGTACAGTCGATATTTCGGACCGAGACCCTTCATCCAGCTCCACCAGGATCCCAGTGCCAAGCATGTCTTCCACCCCTTCCGCCCCCACTTTGTGCTTTCTGCAGGGATCACACTTTATATGACTCCCTTTTCCATCCATCCCTCCCCACTGATCTCCCTCCTAGCACTATCCTTGCAAGCGGAACAAGTGCTACACCTGCCTCTACACTTCCTCCCTCACTACCATTCAGGGCCCCAAACAGTCCTTCCAAATGAAGTGACATTTCTCCTGTGAGCCTGTTGGGGGTCATCTATTGTGTTTGGTGCTCCCAGTGTGGCCTCCGGTATATTGGTGAGATCCGACATAGGTTGAGAGACTGCTTTGCTGAGCACCTACGCTCCATCCACCGGAAAAAGCAAGAATTCCCAGTAGCCACCCATTTTAATTCCACTTCCCATTCCCATTCTGACATATCAGTCCGTGGCCCCCTCTACTGTTGCAGTGAAGCCACAATCTGGTTGGATGAGCAGCCCCTTGTATTCCATCTGGGTAGCTTTCAACCTGATGGCATGAGCAGTGATTTCTCAAACTTCAGGTAATGCCCTCCCTCACTGTTCCCCGTTCCTATTTCCCTTGCTCTCCTTATTTATCTCCTTACCTGTCCATCTCTCTTTGGTGCTCTTCCCCCATTTCTCTCTTCCCAGGCCTTCGGTCCTCTCCAATCAGATTCACCCTTCTTGTGCCCTGTATCTCTTTCACCTACCAACTTCCTAGCTCTTTACTTCACCCCTCCCCCTCCCAGTTTCACCTATCTCCTTGTGCTTCTTCCTCCACTCTTCCCACCTTCTTACTCCAACTCTTCATCCTTTTTTCTCCAGTCCTGATGAAGGGTCTCAGCCTGAAATGTTGCCTGTACTCTTTTCAACAGATGCTGCCTGGCTTGCTGAGTTCATCCAGCATTTTGAGTGTGTTGTCTGGATTTCCAGCGTCTACAGATTTTCTCTTGTTTGTGGTGGAATAGGGAGAAAGTTCTGAAGAGATTTGTGATGGACACTGGTGGGGTTTGTGGTCTTTTTGGTGGGAAATGCAGAAAGGAGGAGATCAGGAGAGATGGTCGTAGGATTTGATCCAACGGGAAGACACTATGGCATGGATTGTTTCATGAGATGAAGGAGTCCAAGATGGGAAGTTCTACTGGTGATTGGAGATGAGAATTCAGCACTGTGAGTAACGGCTATACCCAGCTTTTCAACAATACGAGCTCCAACAATGGGCCCATTTAGACTGGTTTAATTATAATGGGTGTTCTATTTTTTTTATTTTTTTCTTCCTCTTGATAACCGTTGGATAAAGCTGAAATTAGTAAATACACTTTCTTTGTGGTGTACGATCTGTTATTTCTTGCTGACAGATAATTGTGTATGGGCAGTATTTACACAGCATTCAATCAAATCCGGGTTCTGTTAATCGAAACATCCCAATTTTGCTTTTGGTTGGACCCAAATCATACTGACCCTAGATGTATATTGTTTAAGGAAGGCAGCCTTCTCAGCGCCGAGTCCAGTGGCTGTTAGCAGAGCAGGCTAACGAGCAGAGTTGGCATAGGAGTTCATGGGGGTTACATTTATTAATGATTTGGATGAAAACATGGCAAACTAGATTAGCAGTTTTTCCAGTGCCACCAATATTGGGTTCTATAGTGGACAGTGAAGAAGGCTATCTAAGTTTTCAGCGGGGCTAGAGCTCCTAGAAAAATGGACTGAAAAATGTCAGATGGAATTTCATGCAGACAGGTGTGAGGTGTTGCACTTTAGGAAAATAAATCAGGGTTGGACTTGCACTGTGAAATTTGGGCACAGAGGGGTGTAGAACAGGGATCCGGGAATATTGATCCCCATTTCCTTGAAAGTGGCATCTTCGGTAGATGGTTTTAAAAGAGAGCTTTTGGCACATTGGCCATCTAAATCAGAGTACAGTATTGAGTACAGGACTGGCATGTCACTTTGAAGTTGTATAAGATGTTGGTGAGGCCAGATTTGTATTGTGTGCAGTTTTGGTCACCTACCTAGAGGAAGTAAGATTGAAACAGTACAGGGAAAATTTACAAGGATATTGCTAGGACTTGAGGACCTGAGTTACAGGGAAAGGTTAAATAGTTTAAGACTTTATTCCTTGGAGTGTAAGGGAATGAAGGGAGACTTGTTAGAGGTATACAAAAATTATAAGTGGTATAGATAGAGTTGTTTGAGATTACAACTAGAGGTCATAGATTAAGGTTGAAAAGTGAAATATTTAATAAGCATATGGTTTGTGTGTGTGGGTTGGGAGGGGTTAAGGAAGGCTGTTGTCCAGATATGGGTTGATGGATCTTTGCAGGATAACAGTTTGGCACAGGCTAGATGGGCCAAAGGGCCTGTTTATATGCTTTATGACATAATGGCGAAAATATTGTGATCAGGAACAAGGTAATGAATAAACAGCTTGTCAAGTGCATTTTCATGAAGACACTACATCTTTAAATCATTATTCTCAACAATCGCTTTCACCCTTTTAAAAGTGGAAATGCTTTTGGTTGAATTTATTACAACAATCCTTAGTAGATGACTCTTGTATCTAATGCACAAATGATGCAGAGTCTGAGTTTTGTACTTTGTGGAAGTTTGTTTGTTTGTTTATTTGCAGAAATCAGTCAAAAATGGTGTCTGACAAAGAAAGAGTGAAGGAGTGGCATCTGTAGCGGACTTTGAGGCGAGTGGTCCTGGGTTCGAATCCGGCTGGCTCCTTGCACGCTTTCCATTCATGCTGTGTTGAGCGTTGATCTAGCAACTCATCCCCGTAAAAAAAAAGCAAACAAAAATGCTAAAGTGGCAAGGCTGCTGGCCGATGCGCCACAAGGCACGGAAAGGAACAATAACAAAGAAAGTGACAGTGACACAAGTTTCAAAGTGCCATACCCTGCTGGCTTGTAAGAAAGTAATTATCAACAATATACGTTAAGTTGGATATTATTACGTAATTTACTACACTGACCTTGAACTTTTGTTTGAGTATCTTAAGTTCAAGACAAATAACATGGCTTTGTTGCTGAATGCAAATTGAAGTTTGTACCACATTACATCTGCCCTGCAGCATGCCTAAACCAGTATTTTTAAAATTCCAGCTTAATGATCAACTTTTTTTCAGCTCTCTTACTGAAGGATAAACAAAGGATGAAAGTGTTCCAATGTATGGTGTGTAACTGATGCCTAGAAAAATGTCAAAAACCATCTGCCTCAAACCTATCCAAACTGTCGTCACATATTCAAATCTAGTCAAACGCGAAACAACTGGAACAAGGCAAAGTAACTTGCTTGTGGGTCATCAAAAGACTTGTGAAAAAGGAACAAATCACTGGCAGCATCACAAAGCTGCAGGCAGTTAATGCAAAGCTTTGAAGTTCAATTGTACTTGCTTTAGTATTGAGTAAATAAGATTTTAGCACATCTTTATGACCATTCTACAATTCATATTTAAAATAGAAAGTGTACAAAGCCACTTGACTTAAAGCTATGCATGAATAGCTAGAGAGTCAATAACCTTTCATATGTTTCCAGTGCAGACCATACTGATAATGTCATGCAAATTGCTTTGTGGCTGTATTTTTGTGCAGAAAAATCTATTTTTCTCTCTCTAAAATAGATCAAGCCACCCCGACACAAATTGCCATTGTCCTTTCAGTTTTTGCAATGCAAATTCTATTTTGTAGTGTGCAGAATTGGGAGCTTGCTCTGAATGGGGGCCCCTATAAGTAGTGTGTTTGTCTTGCGCTACTGGCTGAAGTTCAAGATGGCAAAGAGAGAAGAAACATAGAAACATAGAAAATAAGTGCAGGAGTAGGCCATTCGGCCCTTCGAGCCTGCACTGCCATTCAGTATGATCATGGCTGATCATCCAACTCAGAACCCTGTACCTGCTTTCTCTCCATACCCCCTGATCCCTTTAGCCACAAGGGCCATATCTAACTTCCTCTTAAATATAGCCAATGAACCGACCTCAACTGTTTCCTGTGGCAGAGAATTCCACAGATTCACCACTCTCTGTGTGAAGAAGTTTTTCCTCATCTCGGTCCTAAAAGGCTTCCCCTTTATCCTTAAATTGTGACCCCTCGTTCTGGACTTCCCCAACATTGGAAACAATCTTCCTGCATCTAGCCTGTCCAATCCCTTTAGAATTTTATACGTTTCAATAAGACCCAATCCAATAAGATGGTATGTTGGCATTCATAGCAAAAGGATTTGAGTACAGGAGCAGGGAGGCTCTACTGCAGTTGTACAAGGCCTTGGTGAGACCGCACCTAGAGTACTGTGTGCAGTTTTGGTCCCCTAATCTGAGGAAAGACATTCTTGCCATAGAGGGAGTACAGAGAAAGTTCACCAGATTGATTCCTGGGATGGCAGGACTTTCATATGAAGAAAGACTGGATCGACTAGGCTTATACTCACTGGAATTTAGAAGATTGAGGGGGGATCTTATTGAAACGTATAAAATTCTAAAGGGATTGGACAGGCTAGATGCAGGAAGATTGTTTCTGATGTTGGGGAAGTCCAGAATGAGGGGTCACAATTTAAGGATAAAGGGGAAGCCTTTTAGGACCGAGATGAGGAAAAACTTCTTCACACAGAGAGTGGTGAATCTGTGGAATTCTCTGCCACAGGAAACAGTTGAGGTCGGTTTATTGGCTATATTTGAGAGGAAGTTAGATATGGCCCTTGTGGCGAAAGGGATCGGGGGTATGGAGAGAAAGCAGGTACAGGGTTCTGAGTTGGATGATCAGCCATGATCATACTGAATGGTGGTGCAGGCTCAAAGGGCTGAATGGCCTACTCCTGCACCTATTTTCTATGTTTCAGGCTGAGTCTCTTCATTAGGAAAAACTCCTTCAAGAGTTACTGCTGTGGTAGAATGAGAAGGGTATTAGCTTAACCATACCTCTACCTTGTTAGGGATCATTCTGGGGTCATTGTTGGGGAAATTATGGATAGCATCATCATGGATTAATTAAAATGAGAACCAGTCTTCAGGAATTAAAAGATATACATAGTTTAACTTCCGACTGATATGTTGTGGTGTTAAGTCTATCATGTGAGTGTGGGACGTTCTGATTCTGTCCCTTTGAAACTACATGGGGAAATACAATAGATAAGTGTTCCTGCTCATTGTTATAATCAGAATTAGGTTTATTATCACTGCATGTGCCACTTAAAGCACCGTTCAGGACAGATTTGATTTGTCACTTAATCTTCTGGCTAGCTGTATATTCATGGAGCCATCCTTCAACACTTTACCAAAAGGGTATATAGTATTTTTGCTGTCCAGAGGTTTTTGGAACAAACACCAATATTGAATATTCTAAGAAGTTCTAATATTTGGGATGTGCTGTCATTGTAAATAGGTAATTCTGTAAATTTACCTGACTATATTCTGTTACGTATCCTGTAACTGGATCACTTACCAGCAAAGATAGAGAGGTCCGCTGAAGTCTGATGGTACCATTTTTAAACGTTTTTATTTATAAAGGGGCACAAAAGTAAGGTTAATACAAACATTCAGATAACATATGTCGTCAATACTCAATTTAAAGCGCAGGTATAGTAATAATCAATAAGAAATAAGCTCTATCGTTGTCTAGGGGTAATATATATATTGTCCGATGTATATCTAAAAGTCTCTTGCGGTCACTGCAGTTCCACCAGCTGCCGTCTTTTGGGGGTCGCGGTGGTGCACTTTGTTGGAGAGAGAGAGAGAGATAGGTATAGAATGGAACAGTTACCCGGCGGGTTTTTCCAACCTTTATGAGTTCGATCCGTCGGAGTTTCGTTGGGGAATGGCCGCTCACTTGTGGCCTCTCCTGTAGCTAAAGCCGTTCTTCCGTGGTGAGGTCGCCAATCCCAGGCAAGGAAAAGACGCACACGAACCCCCTCACCGGCTGTCGCTATTAAACGCTGTCACAGGATTTCTAGCGTGTCTTCTGGTGCGTCTGGGGGGGGCCATCTTTACAACCCCTCTTTTATCTGAACTCACAGGGTCTCAGATGTCAATCAGGTTGGGATGATGCAATCTCTCTCCGTCTCTCCACCCACGTTGCCCTGAGGGTATACACGTAGTACAGTTCCCAATTCACAAAGGTGTCTCCACGAGACAATGACCACAGTCGCCAGCTTTTGCCTTGCCGTGAAACGAGGGACACCGCACGTATCTTTCTCTTCTCTTGGGTCATTGACCCTCCCTTCACTAGGGCTCTTACGATACTCACAAAGGAGGGGGCTGGGGTCATAACAATTCCAAATGTTAATGTTAAGCAAATGATAATAGCAACGAAACTCTAGTTAACTGGTTTTTTTTTATACCTTTGTTGAAAAGTATAAAACATCGTGTCAGGATAGTAAGATTCTCCTGGACTCCCTCTCACCTGGAGGTTTGCTGTGTGAATAAAGGTGTTTATATTTCCTAGTTACAGCTTCCATGTGACTAAGTTCTAGTCAGACACCAGCCTGATCATGTCGCTATTCCTCCCCAACAGTGTTCACAGTCACAATTCCCCAGCAATTTTCTTTATTTCTCCTCTCCTTTATGCAACCGAAGCTCCACCTCAACCATCTTGGACCTTTCAACTGCACATCTATGACCCTCCGCCATTGTGATTTGTGACTTCTGCAGTGATGAAGTGAACAAGTGGAAGCCTTTGTGGATGCTTTATGTGCAAGGCCTGATTTCTTTCAAAAATTGTTTTTTGGTTTTGTGTACAGTGGAATATTCCACAGCATCAGGCACATATAATGCATTTTGACAAGGTAATTTCGACTTAACAGCTGCCTCAAAGGTTTTGTGATTCTATCTTCTGATGTTGTGTACCTGTGGCACATTTAACAGATCAAGGTTTCAATAATGTGTGTCTTGTGTGTTTGCAATCCTAGAAGTAATTTTATCAATGCTTTTAAAAGTGAATCAATACAAAAAGATTTTTGTAGTTGTATGGGTTGTGTTATCTGTTTTGAAACATGACCTGTTATTTTCCAGGCTTAGAGTTATCTATTAATTATATTGCAGTGGGCAAGCCGAGCATGTACAAATCTTTTGGTGTATTTATTGCAAACTTCTATTGCTTTGAATGGAAATATAATTGGAACATAGCTTAGCAAATATTTTGTTTGTGACAGCATCTTACAAGCACTGGTTCTTGATGCTGAGATTTCACATGATGTGTGGCTATTCACACATCTGTAAGGAATTTGCCTCTGAATGCTTTGTTACACCTTTTTTTTAGGTGGACTGCAGAAGCAGAAAGTGGCAGAGGCAGAAACCCTTTATCATCTCAACAAGTCCAGAAGATGTAGCCTACGAGCCTTACAAAAGAAGAGCGTGGAAGAAAAGATTAAGGAAAGCAACCAGGTGAATTTATCTCCTACCTCTATGGCAATCCTATGTGGTGATTTCCAATGGATAAAAGAAATGGAACTGTCACTTGTTCAATTTGCAGTTTCTTCCATCAGTCAGGTTTATGGTTATTTTGCACAAATATTTATACTGACACTGATGAACTCAATTGTTCCATGCTATTCCTTTAAAGATACCCTGTTTTCTTTTAGATGTTTGTAATCTTTAATTTCAATTTCATTGTTCAGACAATTAAGGGCAACTATCTGACTATTTTAATTTTGTTATCTTAATAACTATGCAGAAAGTGTTAAGTTATATCCTTGATGAAAAATTAATGTAAGAATGTTGTAGTTACAAAATCATATCATCTGTAAAATAATTAGTGAGCTCAGATGCTGAGTGCAGCTCCTGCTGTGTAAGACACTCGACAATATGAAACGTTTGCTGAATTGAGATTTGCACCCAATTGAATATTTCCTCTTCACACCTTCACTGGATACGATTCTGACACTGAGCTTGGTGATCTATACACATGGCAACATGGAGCTTGACCAGTTAAATGGATTTTTGACGTTATGTAGAGTACAATTTTCAATGATGTACAAAGGATTGTCTCTGCTCCCAGTTGAGTGAAGAGGCAGCCATTAGTTGCATGGGATGCACAGAACTCACAAATGGCAGAGAACCAGTGAAGCTGCAGCTACCAAAGCAAACTGAGTAACTCATTCCAGTGATGACCTACGACCTAACAATCAGAGGAAGGTACACGAATAACATTTAATGATCCCACTTATACCACTTTACTGGTCCAGCTACACCGATTATAAGGCACCTAGTTTGTTAATCTCTGATCCAGTTCTTGAAATCGCTTGCTGGAAGGGTTTCCACTGGTCTGCTGTGCACTTTTTTGTGAGGGTATAATTAGCGCATTTGCTTGGTGTGAATATTGATGCTCAAACCAATAAACTACATCAGCAGCTATTTCCTTCCATCACTAAAGCTGGCCCATGTGATCTTCTGGCATCTGCTTCCAGTCTTTTTTTCCCCAAAGAAGTCTTAACATGCTGATACGCCCTGCATTCAATGATAAAAGCATGCAAGGAAAAGACTCTGTTAAGATTCTCTCAGATACCGAGACTATGATTGACAGTTAAGAGTGTGACAGCACTCGGCTGATATTGGTATATAGTTGACAATTTACATGCTCCCCCTGCATGGCTGTTGTTTTCAAAACACTGCATATACACGAGGACAGGAGATATATTCTGTAACGTAAACACAAGAGATGCTGAAAATCCAGATAAGCACACACAAAACGGTGGAGGAACTCAGCAGGTTAGACAGTATCTATGGAGAAGAATAAATAATAAGTGTTTTAGGTTGAAGCCCTTCAGTGGATCTGGATAAGAACAGGGGAGAAGCCTGAGAATGTTGAGGGGAGGGTTAGGAGTACAAGCTCACAGGTGACAGGTGAAGCCAGGTGAGGGAGAAGGTGTGTGAGGATAAAGTGAGAAGCTGGGAGGTGGTAGGAGGACCATAGGAGAAAGGGAAGGAGGAGGGCATCAGAAAGAGGTGATGGGAAGATGAGGAGAAAGGGAAAGAGGGGAGCCAGCATAAGGAATGGGGAAAAGTAGAGAGGGGAGGAATTCCAGAAATTGGAGAAATTATTGTTCATGACATGCCCAGACGAAATATGTGGTGTGCTCCTCCAACCTGAGAGTGGCCTTGATGTGGCTGTGAAGGAAGCCATGGACAGACATGTTCAAATGGGTAGTAGAGTTAAAATGGGTGGCACCAGGAAATGCCACCCGTTGTCTCAGACAAAGTGAAGGTGCACACAAAACAGTCCCCCAAAGTACTGTACGTTGCATCACACCTACACAGAGGAAGCCGGACTGGGAGCACTAGATACAGTCGATAACCTCCATGGATTGGAAATTTGCTTCACCTGAGTGAACGGTTTGGGACCCTGAATGATGGTGGGGGAAGGAAGTCTTCTGTAACAAGATTGCATCCTTGACACTTTTGTGACAAATGGTCCCTGTGCCATCCTAAATTTCACCTCCAAGTTTTCAAGGTATTAAAGCAATTAATCTGGTGCCAGATATTCTGATTTAATCATTGTCAGTCTCACTGATTTAACTTAACCAGAATTAACTAATTGATTCTCCTGAATCTGGCATTATGAAATTTTTATTTGGTTAAGCTTCGTCATATTAAAATCATAGTAATTTAATTGCATTGAGTCTATTTTTCAAATTGTAGCTTGTACAAGGAATGGGTTTACGTGACAAAAAATCATACAATTTATAACTTTACACAGTGTCATGTTTAACATAAGAACAATACAGCAGGTTGTTTCTCTAACTTGCTTCCCTACTAACATATATCTGAGAACAATACCCAGCATTAACACTAAACATTCAAAAGGAATATTGGAACATGCAATAATATTTTGCATAAATGGGATGTTCATTTGGACTGCAAATGCTTGGAATGACATTAAGTTAAAATATCCTGAAAGCCAAAGCAACTCACGGAGGAACTCAGCGAGTCAAGCAGCATCTACGGAAATGAATAAAACAGTCATAGGTTTGGACAGAGAACCTTCTTCAGAATTGGAAAAAGGGGGAAGATGGCAGGTTAAAAATGTAGTGGGAGAGGAAGGAAGATAGCTAGAAGATGACAGGTGAAGCCAGGTGGGCGGACAAGGTAAAGAAGGAATCTGATAGGGGAGGAGAGTTGACCATGGAGGGAGGAGAGTTGACCATGGAGGAAAGAGGAGGAGTACTGGGGGGGTAATAGGCAGGTGAGGAGAAGAGGTAAGAGGGTCAGAGTGGGGAATAGAGGAAGGGAGAGGGAAATTTTTACTAGAAAGAAAAATCGATGTTCATGCCAACAGGTTGGAGACTACCTGGACAGAATATGAGGTGTTGCACCTCCATCCTGAGGGTGGCTCATCGTGGCAGAACAGGAGGCCATGATCTGACAGGTTGGAATGGGGATAGGAATCAAAATGGTTGGCCACGAAGAAATTCCACCCTAGGCAGATGGTGCATAGGTGCTTGACAAAGCAGTCTCCCAATTTATGTCAGGTTTCACTAAGGTCAAGGAGGCCACATTGAGAACACCGAATACAGTAGACAACCCCAACATATTCACAAGTGAATTGTTGCCTCACCTGGAAGGACTGTTTTGGACCTTGTATAGAGGTAAGGGAGGAGGTATATGGGCAGGTGTCACATTTCAGTCACTTGGAGGGGTATGTGCCAGGTGGGAGATTGGGGGAGGGATGAATGGGAATTACAGAGAGTGGGGGGGGGGAGATGAAGATGTTTTCTGTTGAAGATGGCAAAAGTTGCAGAGAATGATGTGTTGAATGTGAAGGCCCAAGTGGTTCTAGGTTAGGACAAAAAGAACTCTATCCCTATTAAGCTGGTAAGAAGATGGAGTGAGCACATTAACGGTGGATGAGAGAAAACCCTGTTCTTTGAAGAAAGAGGACACCTCTGATGTCCTGAAAGGAAAGTCTCAACTTGGGAACAAATGCGGTGGGGATGAAGGAACTGAGGAAAGGGAATAGCGTTTTTACAGGGGATAGGGTAGGATGAGGTATAGTTAAGTTAGTTGTGGGAATCATTAGGTTTATAAAAGATGTCAGTTGACAGTTTATCTCCAGAGATAAAGACAGAGAGATCAAGAAAGGAGAGGGAGGTTTCAGAAATGGACTGATTGAATTTAAAGGAAGGTGGAGGCTAAGTTAATGAAATTGATGAGCTCAGCATGAGTGTATGAAGCAGCACCAGTGCAGTTGTCAATGTAGCACAGGAAGAGTTGGGAGCATTACCATGGAAAGTTGTGAAAATGGACTGTTCTACATAGGTAATGGAAAGGCAGGCATATCTGGGGCCATGCAGGGAACCATGGCTACCTCTCGAGTCAGGTGAAAGTGGGAAGAGTTTGTTTAGAATATTGAAATCTCCAGGGACATTGTGTTTCTTGTTGTCATAGGAATCTGATGCAGTTGATACAGTAGTCCAGTGCTTCCAGAACAGGCACTAAGAGCTTGTGGCCTGCTATTTTTGAAGATTTTTTTTTGTAAGACTTGAGATAGTGGGATCATTCCAGTTTATATCTGAAATTAAAGAGCAAACAGGCCTGACAAAGGGTCTCAGCCCGAAACATCGACAGTGCTTCTCCCTATAGATGCTGCCTGGCCTGCTGTGTTTCACCAGCATTTTGTGTGTGTTGTTTATATCTGAAATGTTCATTTCAAACTGCTGAGCTGAGTTAAGAATTTTTGAAAATCTTCCTCAAATGCTGATGAAGTTGTATTTCCACCCATAGATCTCAGTGAGTGTGTGTGTGTGTGTCAGGGTGGGGGGGGCGGGGGAGGTGGGTAATGTGTACGGCTGTTGAATTGTATAACAGCCAAAGCAATTTGGTTGCAGTGAGAGTAAGTCCTACTCCTTAAATATAAAGAAATGTGTTGCAGTTGGGTGAAAGATAAAATGTAAAATAAAAAAACTGAAATAGGAGCTGCGTTTGAACCTAACATTTCTATTATTAATACAGGTGTGCAATGAACCTACTCAGAGGGGCGATTTCTTCATTTGTATATTATAATGAGGCCTAGCCTTCTAATTTAAGCTAAAGGTGGTTGTGTTTCCCTTCCCTGGCAAGTGGAAGGACGGTGGAGAGTTACATCCACAAAACAAGTCTTTGCAGCAGTGCCAGAAGGGCAGGAAGAATTCCTGCAGATCTACAAACTTACCAGCTTACTTTTTTCCTCCACCATGACTCCTCCTTCTCAACACCACTTCTCCTCCATTGTTGTAGAGTTGTGCAGCGCGGAAATTGGGCCTTTGTCCTATTATGTCCACGTTGACCTTTTTACCCCGTTTGCCTGCAGTAAGGTTATAGCCTTCTATTCCCTAGTTGTCTCAATGTCTCTTCATCAGTGTGATTATATTTGATTACACCATTTCTCTGGCAGTGAGTTACAAATATCAACCACTCTGTTTTGTGTGTGTATGTATTTAAATAAACTCTCCACTCAATCCCTATTTAAAGCTCCATCCTCTCTCGAAAATCTGTACTGTTTTGTTTTGATATCCATACCACAGTTGCCCTATATACCTTTTGTGTACCTTTCAGTTCACCTCTCATTCCAAGGAAAATAAACCCATCTCATCCAGTTCAAGTTCCCTAATCCAGGCAATATTCTGGTGAATATCATCCGCACATCCACATCCTTCCTGTAGTCTCTTAAGATCATTTACATATTGTCTCAAGAATTTTTCTAAGATGCGCACAATAAATTCTGCCCCATCTAAGTTCTTTGCTCTCAGGCAATCCGAGTCAACTTTGAGAAAGTTTTAAATCCCCTTTACTATAGGACTAATACAGCTTATATACTATATAAGCCTATGGTTTTTATATCTTCTTGCAAATCTCTATTATGTATGGTAGATATAGTCCTGATTTTAACCTAACTCCAAAAACTCACTTTACAGGACCTCATCCATTTTAATGATGTTGCTAATACCATGACATATGGCTGTTCCCCTTTAGAATTCCCCTTTCCCCTTTAGAATGATCTAAGAGGTTGCTGTCCAGGGAAGAGGGAGATAACATGCCCTTCTTTGGTCTCACACTTAGCCACAGAATTACCTGTCTCTTTTTCTCTCTTTGAAAAGAGTGCCGAAGAGGCTCACGTGGATTTTGTCTGGACTAGATAGTATAAGCTTTAAGAGCAACTTGGACAACCTAGAATTGCTTTCTGTGAAGTGTTAGAGACTGAGGAGTCTTCAGAAGTTTATAAAGACTTGTGAGGCATAGATAGGGTCGAGAGTTGGGATCTTTATTCCCAGGGTGGAAATGTTACATAACAGCGGGGCCTATATTTAAGGTGCAAGGAGGAAGTTTGAGGGAGATCTGCAAGGCAAGTCAAACAGGGTGGTAGGTGCCTGGATTGCACTCTCAGAGATGAGGTGGTAGAAGCAAATGTGATAGCAATGCTTAAGTGGGATTTCAACACATGGATAGGTGGAGATACAGACTGTACAACAGACAGATGGGATCAGTTAGATAAGCATCATGGTTGGTGTAGACATGATGAGCTGATTTGCATGTTCTTGTGCAGAACTTTTCTATGCTCTATGTTCTATAATGGAGAAAATGCTAAGTCTGGCGTGTTGACTGAGGCCATAAATAAGAAGAGCAGTTAGCATAAAGCACATTTTTTTTTTATTCTGCAGTACTTGGATTGATATATTGCTGTATGAACAAACCTTTATTTCACTGTAAGCACTGCATACTTGATGTGATGTTCCACAGAGGACCATGGTAAAATGATAATTAGTGATTGCTTACTATAATCTCAATCAAATTTTTAATAGCTTTTAGAATATGGACTCGCTCACAATGTTTTATCTCAATTCTTTTCTGACATTCACATTTGATAACGGGATTGTTGCTTACTTAAAATCAGAAGCTGAAGTATTTAAAATTATGTGTTTGATTGCAGTACTAACATCATCTGCTCCAGAAGTCATACCATCAGTTATTGAATCACAAACAAGAGAAAATCTGCAGATGTTGGAAATCCAAATAACACACACAAAATGCTGGAGGAACTCAGCAGGCCAGGCAGCACCTATGGAAAAGAGTAAACAGTCGACGTTTCAGGTCAAGACCCTTCAGCAAGAGGGAGAAAAAAAAAAGATGAGGGGTAGAGCTAAAAGGTGGGGGGAGGGAGAAACACAAGGTGATGGGTGAAACTGGGAAGGAGGGGTGTGAAGTAAAGAGTTGTGAAGTTGATTGGTGAAAGAGATACGAGGCTGGAGGAGGGGAGTCTGATAGGAGAGGACAGAAGGACATGGAGGAAAGAAAAGCAGGGATGAGCACCAGAAGGAGGCAAGGGGCAGGTAAAGAGATAAGGTGAGAGAGGGAGAAGGGGATGGGGAATGCTGAAAGGGGGGGGGGGGGTGATGTGCCATTACCAGAAGTGCGAGAAATCGATGTTCATGCCAACAGGTTGGAGGCTACTCAGACGGAACATGAGTGTTGTTCCTCCAGCCTGAATGTGGCCTCATCATGACAGTGGAGGAGACCATGTATAGACATATCAGAATGGGAATGGCAAATGGAATTAAAATGGGTGGCCACTGGGAAATCCCACTTTTTCTGGCAGATGAAACATAGGTGTTCGGCAAAGTGGTCTCCCAACCTACGTTGGGTCTCACGGATACAGAGGAAGCCACACCGAGAGCACTGGATACAGTAGGTGACTCTAATGGACTCACAGATGAAGTGTCGCCTCACCTAGAAGAAGTGATTGGGGTCCTGAATGGTAGTGAGGGAGGAGGTGCAGGGTCACGTGTAGCATTTGTTTCATTTGCAAGGTTAAGTGCCAGAAGGGAGATATTGAACAATTATTGAAGCACAAAGAATTACAAAGCCAAGGAGGTTCAGGCAATCTATATTAATGATACGTGTATCGTATACTCTTTGGGAAAATAATAGAGACAAAGTACTCCGGGAAGTGGTGTAGGGAAATTTAAGCTCATTTTCAACTCGTAAAATACCGGTAACTGAGGCCACCCCAGGGTGGAGGAGCAACACCTTATGTTTCGTCTAGGTAGCCTCCAGCCTGAAGGCCTGAATATTGACGTCTCCTTTAGGTAAACAAATTCCCCCCCCACCCCAATTCTTCAATTGCTACTCTGACCTTTTACCTCTTCTCACCTACCGATTACTTCCCTCTGGTTGCCTTCCTCCTACCCTTTCTCCTAAAGTCTGCTCTCCTCTCCTATTGGATTCTTTCTTCTCCAGCCCTTGACCTTTGCTGCCAACCTGGCTTCACCTATTTCCTCCCAGCTAGCCACCTCCCCCTCCCCCTCACCTTTTTTATTCTGGCATCTTCCCCCTTCCTTCTCAGTCTTGAAGAAGGGTCTCGGCCTGAAACATCAGCCATCTATTCATTTCCATGTATGCTGCCTGGCCTGCTGAGTTCCTCCAGCATTTTGTATGTGTTGCTTGGGGTTTTCAGCATCTGCAGACTTTCTGGTGTTTATAACCACCTGTTGAAGGTTTGTGAAAATGGTAAGTTTATATAGCCTAATTTATTTTGAAATATCACGGCAAATAAAACTAAAACTATTCTATTATACCAAGAATCCTTTGAAGATGGTACATAAGAACAAAATCACAATTTTCATAAGCAGTAAATGCAAAACATATGGCTTTCTGTGTGGTTCACAGACATGAAGTAATCTCCAGATGCTGGAAATCCAAAGCAACACATGCAAAATGCTGGAGGAACACAACAGCCCAGGTAGCATCTATGGAAAACAGTAAACAGTCAACGTTTCAAACCAAGACCCTTCTTCAGACTTTGATGAAGGGTCTCAGCTCGAAACCTTGACTGTTCACTCTTTACAATAGATGCTGCCTAGCTTTTTGAGTTCCTACAGGATTTTGTGTTGCTTTCTGTGTAGGTTATTTGAAGAATCTACACCATTTCAGTTATCGTAATAATATAAAGGATAACCGTTTAATGTATTTTCCTCATTCCGGAAAGGCAGCTTGCACTCTGGTTTATTAATACACTGGATTAACAAAGATTAGGGAGGATTGAATCTAGATTCTTGAGGCCTGGATGGATAGTGGGCTGGGTGAACAGGACTAAAGACTTGGAGTAGGGCAATGCAAGTTGGGGTATCAAGGGTCGGAGGCACAAGCAGGTGGAGTGGAGTCATATCAGGTGTGTCATTGCTGGTGAACAGAGGATTGGATTGCAATCTGATTTGGATTGGAATGCAATGCAAAGGGAAGGTGATGAAATGTGGTTCTGCATTACCACAAGATATGGGGAATCATAAAGAAGAGCTGTGGAGGGACTTAAGGAAATAAAGTATTAAAACAGGACTTCACTGACAGGGGATCAATTCAAGAAGCTCCATGCCAAAAGACTAAGTAGAACTTGCCTCCCGCAAGAACAAAGAATATCTTCAATTTATCCAGGTCTGCTTCTGTGTGAGTTACTCAGTCTATTTTAGACATCTGACATGACCTGCACAAGCTATATTAAAAATGGGAGTAGTGTTGGATTAGTGTGAAATGCTTTCTGGATTTGAGGCAGGATCTGGTGGGCTAAGTGACCTGTTTCTCTGCTGCATGACTCTGACTTTGACTTGTTATGAAAAAGCATGCTGTATGTTGTACATTATTTAATATCACTAGGTACTTGCTGTACATGCAGAGGACCAGGAGTTACATGGAGTCCATTTTAAACATGGTGTGACCCACACAGTGAGGTTTAGGATTACCTTCATTCACAAGACACTCAAAGGTTAGACTCTACAACAGAACTACCTGTCTATAACTGACCCAGCTACCTTTTGGGGTGATTTGTCTCTACTTTCTTCAACAACGAGTTGAACCTATGATGTCGTAAATCAACCCAAGGCACTTCAGACAAAAATATAATGGTGATGGAAAGCTAGAAGTGGTGGATGCAGGAATTTTAACATCCTGCTGTGATTAAAATAAGAAGTGCTTTCTGATGATTCGGAAAAGAATAGTGCAGACTATCACGTTGAAAATGACTTGGGATAAAAATTTAAATGGAAGTTTTCCCAATTAAAATTTATTCAAGAATATAATTTATGTTACTGAAACTCTGTGCAAATATGTAATTTATATCACTGAAGCTCTATGCTCAAACTGCAAATTCATTTTTTAAAGTAGTATCTCCTTTGAATTAGTTTTTTTTGGTGACAGTGGGGAGAAACCTTAGAAAGGGAGACAAATAGAAGTTGTCTTTATAGTTACTTTATCCTGTAGTACAAAAGAAACACAAATTGTTGACCTACACTAATAACAGAACTTAAATCAATACAGTTAGATTTTTTTCTGATTTGTTTAAGCTTTTGATCTTCAAGAGCTTTGGTAGGTGGGGTGGGGGGGGTGAACTTTTGACAATTGTAAGGGAACAACGATGCCTGTCGCATGTTAACTACATGGTGCATTATCATTCTTACTATATCCAATTCTCTTTTCAGTGATTCCAGCATGTTTTAGCCATAGCTATACAATTCTTTTCAAGCTAACAATGAGATTGGCACAGATCCAGTTCCAAATAAAGGTGATTTAGTTCATGGAAGTATTTCAAGTGGTCCTTACTGATTCAGTCTCTTCTGCTGCATCTGCAAAACATTTTCCTGCACAACTTTTTCATGTGGAAAGCACGCTTAATCATTTACAGAATTGTGTCCTTCAATGGAATTACTTAACTACACCCCCCCCCCCCACCTCGGCCCGGTTTCTGAAAAGCAAACAACAAAACATTCTGTAGAGCAAAAAGGAGAAGCAGGTGCATCATCTATGCCGTATTCACCGACTTAACGTTGACAGTTCTGCCCTAATCTACAGACAAACAAGAGACAGGTGACATACTACCACATGGAAAGGAACTGATTTGGTGAACAAACTTTGCCTCTTTACATAGTACTCACAAAGAAGTATGCCCTTATAGGCAGTGCCCTCACAATGTGAAGTAATAGAAAGTGAATCTGATGTTTCTTTTATGTTAAAGTTGTTATTTATTACCAGCTATGACAAGGAAAACTCTACAGAGAAAGAATACTGTATATTTGTAATATTTAGATAGTTTGGCAGTAGCATTCTTTACATTATTAACACATCAGCTTTATTGTCCTGATTAAATTCTCTAAAAATTAGATCGCAATTCAGAAACTTTGCTGGAAATTTGCATCAAAATGAAAACTGAGTAAACCTCAGGTAAAATAGACTTGCAGCAAAATGCCCATACGTGTTACTTGCTGAATTCTTGCAGGCTGTTCCTTGGCTGCAGCTTATTCCTTAGATTCATTTAAAACTGGTTTCAAGTTATTGACCTTCACAGTTAATGGATTATTTCAAAGCATGCAGAAAACTGCTTAGTATTTGTGTTCGCTAAATGCTGAAAAGTTATCCCTTTCAATGCTTGCAAGAACATAAAAAATTCTGTGTTTTCAGGTTGAAAGTATTATCATAGCTTGTATTTGTGTGCTTATTGTAGAGTAACCCATACCGGTTACTATCTGTGTAAGTCTGGTGTGCATGTACTTGGGTGGTCATCTTCATATTCAAGTTATCCTCTTCTGGTTTCAGAGGTTCACATGAGTAATGATTATCTGTTTAAAGGTGTTATAATAAATTCCACAATATTTATTTCACTGGAATAGTAGATTGAAAGTGAGAGAAAAGATCTAAGTTTTGCTCTGGTTGGTCCAGATCGATCACATCTTCAGTGCCACTACATGCTCCATTTTATTATATAAGGAGTCTACTCAATTTTTTGAGGCTGTTTCAAACATTCATTTAGATGCTGGTAGATCACTACTGACAACCTATTGTTCCTGTGATAATGCACTACATTCATTTCAGTCTTAATTGCAACTTATGTAATATAACCTTTTGCAGAACAGTATTTCATATTTTAACCATCACTAGTGAAAAGAGCCTTTTGAATTCACTCTTGTTAGTCTAATTTTGTCCTTAAGTTGTAAGCCTTGTTCTGGATTTTCACATCAATAGAACTGGCTTCCGTGTATTTACTCTGTCATTTAGATATTTTAATTAGTTATCTTCCAACATTATGGAGATCTACCTCTACTCTGCCACCTCCATTCCAATCAAGCATCAATCAATAAGGTTATCATGGTACTGTGCAGTTAATTTTTGCACTTGCAGGAGTTGTCTCACATATTCTTTTATCTTTCCATTGTCACTTTCCTGTGGTTAAGTTTTAACTTTTTGAAGGCTCCACTTTAAGTCAAAGAACCTCCTGTATCACTGGCTCTTTTTTCCTTGGTTGTGTTTTGAATTCTCTTTTTTATCTTTACTCTGTCATTTGTTTCTTGAATTCTCCTTGGGCATGGTGAGTGCTAAAGTGCAAAAGTGATCTTGCTGTCCTTTTCATGAGGTGTGCATGCTTCCCAGAGCACCCTCGTACTTCATCATCCATTCCTTTTCCACCATGCTGTGCTCCATTACTGCGATAATTCTTCCTTTCATTGGTGTTCCTTTTTGACTGACCACGCCTCTGACGAGAGTTCACTGCCTGCTACTTTTGCCCTTTGGCAAATTGAGTCACAAAACCCCTGCCTGAACAGACATTCTGTGATGCTCACTATTGGTTTTACAATTGGGGTCAGAAGGGGTAAAAGTGGAACTGAGTAATACTGAGGTATCCATTCCAATTTTGATCTAGGACAGAGTTTTGCATTATATATAATCCAAAAATGAGAAGTAGTTTCTAGCATGTGGCGTTGTTTTTATTTGTAATAGCTGTACATACTTTTGGGCGCCACAGTAGTGTGATGCTATTACAGCTCAGCACATTGGAGTTTGGAGTTCAATTCTACCGTCTTCTGTAAAGAGTCTCTATTATGTCCTCCCCATGGAATGCGTGCATTTTCTCCAGATCTTCCAATTCCCTCCCACAGTCCCAAGACTTATCGGGTAGGTGAATTTGTCATTGTAAATTGTCCTGTGACTGGATTAGAGTTAAACTGGGGTTGATGGAAGGGCTGAAGGGCTGGACAGGCTTATTCCACCTTCTATATCTTAATAAAATAGGAGAAAATAAATAAATTCATCTTGAGAGGTACATTTTATTCAAAGGTGACCTCCTTCAGTGACCACCTGGTGTGTCTATTGGATAACTTCGTGCAAGATGGTTCAAATGCATAATATGATTTTTTTCCCCCTGCTATTCCCCAAATTTGACTGGAAGCTTTCTGAAGTGACTTACACTTGTATATTTAACTACAATTCCACATGGTGTTATTTCCTATGCAATTTTTGTTTTGGAGCACTTCAGGGAAAATCTGAGCAAGTTTTCCTGTGAGCACTCACAGTTAGGCAGCTAAGTGAAGACCATACATCTGAATTGGGTTTTCTGCAAAAAATGTCCCAATATGAACTTTGAATTTTGTAGCTCCTACGAAACAGGTCTCAATCCTTCTATTTCCCTCTAGGTAAAATGATCAAAATGATCTTCCAGTACAATAGCACATTAATGTTCTCTCCCCAAGTACCTTGATGCATTTTGTCCAGAAATCTCTCCATCTCCTTAAGTATGTTTGTTGTACTAGCTTCATAACCTTCTCTGGTGGATAACTCCACAAGTTCGCCATCCCTTAAGAGAACACTTGGCCATCCCTTACTGGAACACTTGGCCTAGATACCCCAATAAAGAAATCAATCTCTTTGCATTGGGTCAGTTGTGCCTTGGTCATAATTTTGCATATTTTCAATGAAATCTTCCCTTATTGTTCTAATCTCTAGTGAGAGCAGTTCAAAACTCTCTGCCTATGTCTGTCACCCTAAACACCCAGAAGTGTCTCTTATCCATTTTCCGTTATAGTTAAGTGTAGCATCCTTTCAGTGGAGCTTGTTAGCATCTTGGTATGTTGCTCATCTACCTTAGCTAACTGAGTTTGATAGCAATTTTAAGCATCACAAGTTGGTTCTTAACTGGTAAGATTTGTTATTTTAAGGTGAGAGGCGATAAGGAAATGTGCAGGAGAGTGATAGGTGCCTAGATTATTCTGTCGGGGTGGTGATGGAGGCAAATACAACAGATATGTTTGGAAGAATCTTAGAGAGGCATCTGAATGTGCAGGAAATGGGAGAATTTCCCTCTAAGCAATGTACTTTTAAATCAACTTAATGATCTACAGATTTCAAGATCACCTGAAAGTCTCGGCAGACCAGGTAGGTACGGCACCTTTAAGCAGACGAAGGTTCATTGCCATGACTGGAAGCGAGGCCGGGGTGGCGGGGTAGAATCCAAACCAGGCTGAAACGCAAAGGGATGAGGGCCCTCCACTTAGGATCTTGTTAGCAAATGTGCAGTCGCTGGAGAACAAAATTCAGGACCAGAGGGCAAAATTGATGAATCGTAGGGAAATGAGGAACCGTTGTATTCTATGTCTAAGTGAGACTTAGCTGTCTCCCAGCATGGCAGATTCAGCGATTAAGTCAAAAGTCTTCTCGATTTTCTGTATGGACCAAATTACTGATTCGGAAAAGGCAAAAGGTGGAAGAGAGTAAAATCCTATAAGATGTAACGGCTACGGCCCAGTCCATCACAGGTAAAGCCCTCCTCACCACTGAGCATATCTACATGGAAGCAGCATCCATCATCGGGGCCCCCACCATCCAGGACATGCTCACTTTTCTCTTCTGCCATCAGATGGAAGGTACACGAGCCTCAAGACTCACATCGCCATGTTCAGGAACAGTTACTACCTCTCAACCATCCGGTTCTTGAACCAAAGGGGATAACTTCACTTGCCCCATCATTGAAATAATCCCAGAGCCAATGGGCTCACTTTCAAGATCTCTTCACCTCAGCTTCTCGCTTATTCCTTATTTATTATTATTATAATTTCTTTTTGTGTTTGCACAGTTTGTTGTCTCTTGCACACTAGTCGAACACCCAAGTTGGTGCCGTCTTTCATTGATTCTTTATGGTTAACATTCTATGGATTTAGTAAGAAAGCTTGCAAGAAAATGAAACTCAGGGTTATTTATCATGACATATATGTACTTTGATAATAAATTTACTTTGAACTTCAATATGGATATCATGTAGGCAGAAGGGATTAGTTTAGTGTACATTTAATAACTACTTTAAATATTTTGGCATAACGTTGTGGGCCAAAGTGGCTGTTCCTATGCTGTGCTGTACTGTTCTACGTTCTATTCTGTGTTGTGTTGTCTAACTATGTTGTGTATGAAGAACAAACCATATTACAGCATTCACTTTATAATCTTGTCTTGAATAGCTTAATAAACATGTTGTAACAGCTGGAGTTATTCACCTCTGGGTATGCTGCAGCATCTGAACCAGCATGTATCACCTTCGATCACTTGGAGGATTTAATCCCAATGGTCTCCTAACTAGCATCCTGCACGTGCCAAGCTGATTCATTTTGAGGGTTAGTGGATTAAGGGGAATCCAAACTCTGCTCAAACACAGAGGGTTTCCTGTAAATGGTGAGCTAGGTTTTTGGGAGGGATAATGAAACACTGAGTATTTCATTAATCAAGCAATGTGTAAAGCTTTATAGTTTAAAATGGAAACAAGACTACAGCTGCTGGAATTGGGAGCAACGTTGTGCTGCGGGAACTTAAAGTCAAAGTTCAAAGCACATTTATTATCGATGTATATATACCATATACAGCCTTGAGCACCCACAAAACATAGAAATACAGTAGAACCCCTTTTTAAAAGTCCACACAACTGCATCCACAGCCCTGTGCTTCCATTTTAAACTATAAAGACTGTCAAACACCCAATGTGTAGAAGAAAAAGAACAAATAGTACAAACAGCAATAAACGTGTAACACACAGAACATTAACCGCAGATCCTTAGCCACAAGCTGATTCAGCTCTGAGGCAAGTGAAGCCAGCCCAGGATCCCAGTGGCTGCAGGACAACAACTGGTCCTGAACCTGGTGACATGGGACCCAAGACTCTGTACTTCCCACCTGATGGTAGTAGCAAGAAGAGGGGTAGGGAATGGTAAATACAGCCAGACAGCGCTGAACTCCAGTTCACTTTTGGCTCTTATCCTTGCCAATTTTAATCTTGCTCGACACTTTAATCGAAATGCATAGTGGAGCCAATGATGAGTTTGTCGGGCGTCGATGTAGCGCCTATCCCCAGTGATGGTCAGCACAGCTGTACCTGCACTCTCAATAGGCTAGTTCACAGAATCCCCCAGGAGACTGCAAGCTCACCAAATAGTTCCGTTGGCTCAAAAATACATCTTTAAAAAGGAACTAAAAGGCTACAGACTGCAGTGATTACAGTTCAAAAGAAGCATATCTAGAAGATGAAGTGTATCTAGTAGTTGTGTGAGCTGTCTGAAACATGTTGCTGTTGGTCCCTGGTGCCATCTTGCCAAGCAGTATCTGTGGAGAGGAATGTGACAACCAACAGTTCAAGTCAAGACCCTTCATCTGTACTGGTCAGTATACAACGGTGGAGGGAAGGGGTGGAGCAAGAGTTGGCAGGTAGGAGGAAAGGTGAGGTGGGATGAAAGGCAAATAGGAAGGTGAACTTTGGAAGACTGAAATTGATTTTAGGTGCTGGGTGAAACGGACGAAGGGCTGAAGATGGAATCTGATGGGAGAGGAATATTGAGCATGGAGTAAAGGTCGGGAGGGGAACAAGTGGTAAGATTTTGTGGGTCAAGGCAGATGATTAAGGTGAGGGTAAGGGGAAAAGTTGAAGGCCAGGTGGATCAGTGGGAGAGGATAAAGGGCTAGAAGAGCACAGTTACCAGAAGTTTCAGTATCTGACATCCATGCCATTAGGTTCAAACTGCATGGGTGGAATATGGAATTTGATGTTCGCACCATTTAAAATCCTGTTTGAGAAATTCAGGAATATTTCAGGCATTGGGAATGTACTGGAACACCCAAAATTATGCAACTGTGTAAGTATTGCAGAGCATTAGAAGAGCTGGCCTTTACCATTGACTTAAATAAAAGTCCATAGATCATTGTGCCTTTTTATCCTGTATCTGCCTCTGATCTGAAAGGTGAGGAACTCAGGAGGCCATTTCCATGAGTGTTAGGTACCTGTAAGAAAAGGAACTGCTGTCTACAATACTTTCAAGCTCTAGAATGGAGGGAACCCCCACCCATCCCTTGGCAAGTTGGAAAATGTAGTTGCAAGGTTTAGGAGGCGTTTTGCATGACTTTCACAAGCTTAATTTAATATAATAAATAATAAATGTTATTTGTCTATCACCGGAACTTAAACTTAAATCAGTAATGCTCGTTTTGTGTTATTGTAACATGTTTTCAACATTCTGGAATTTACTGCCGATAACTTAGACTTTGTGTAACAGATTAGTTATTAGATTTGACAAGTTTAAAAAATAAGCTCTCCTTGCTTAATATAGCTGATGCCAGCTGTGCATCCTTTCATTTCAGCATGAAGAGTTGTCAAAGACCTCATCAGACTCCAACAGAGTAAGGAAAAGATGTTAGCTCAAGATTGTATCCTACGTAGTCAAAGACAGTTCAAGTTTTTGAATAGAAGTATCATTTTCAGAATTACAAAAATATAACATTCAGTTTCAAACAGATGATGACATTCCAGTTCCAAGGATAAAGCATGGACTTGGCAAGGTTAACTTCTGCCATTTATGTTATGAAGTATTGCTGACATTACACCAATATTAAGTATCTTTTGGATATTGTCATTAAAACATATAATTATTTTCATCTGACAGTGGGCTTTAGGCCAGTATTATTGTGTGCTGGCTCCAGCCTCTAAGGCTTACTCTTGGCAAATTGTCATCTTCAGTCATGTTTTTGCCTGAACTTATCCTTCAGGCATGGTTAGGCCAAAGTCAGCATGGTTTTCTTAAGAGAAAATCTTGCCCAAAAATCTTGTTGAAATTCTTTGAAGAAGTAACAAGCAGGATAGACAAAGGAGAATCAGTGGATTTTCAGAAGGCCTTTGATAAGTGGCACACATAAGGTTGCTTCACAAGATAAGAGCTTGTTATGCCAAGTGGTCTAACTCTGCTTCTGCCAATGGTTATTAATGGCTTTCAAAACATCTAGTTCATACTTGTGTACCATTTCAACTTCACCTCTGCACCAATTTTTCCTCACTACTTGTGCTTAAATTTTGAGTAATTTTCCCTATATCATCCTATTCTAGTTTGATTTCACTTCAAAGTTTATGTGGATAAAAACCAACATGAATTTCACAGCTGTAGATGTAACACATCTTTATTTAGCTGAACCGAACATGCAGGGAAGACCTGAGGAATCTCTTCTAGAACCTCAAATAAAACATTTATCCATCTTGGTGGCTCACCCTCAAAGCTCCTAGCCTCCAATCTTTTGCCACCACAACTTTCCAATTTAACACACCCTCCAACTGCCCTCCGTTGCTATGACTTACTGCCTGGCATTCTCCATCCACTTCACCCAGCAACCATTCACTGGTCACAGCTACCCACAAAAGGTATCAGCTTACCGTTTTCCTCTGACCCAAATCCTGTCTGGCTTGTATCTTTTTGTACAGTCTGCAGAAGTGGAAGGTTTTGGAGACAGTAAATCTCATTGAGGTTGGCATCTCTTTGGCATTATTTTCAGTGGCGGCCCCTCGACCAAAAGAATGAGTGTTCCACCCACCAGTTGCTTAAGGGGTCCTTCCAGGTTCTGTATGAATTCCAGGCTGGACTACTTTACCAGAAAGACTGAAGAAAACCTAGCATCACAGCTTAGAGAATGTGCAAATGTTTGAGAAATGGAATTTTAACAAGTGCATTATTCTGAATTGTTGAAGACGCTGGTTGAGAATTTCTCGTGCATTTTCATTTCCCTTCCATGGCCTTCAGGTATCCCAGAAGGTTTTAAGCAAAATCAGTCTTTTCATGTGTCTGTTTTTGTGAAGTGAATCAAAGGCGTTGAGTGAGGTGCATATACAAACCCCATTTCCTGAAAAGTTGGGTTATTTTCCAAAATGCAATAAAAACAAAAATCTGTGATGTGTTAATTCACGTGAACCTTTATTTAACTGACAAAAGTACAAAGAAAAGATTTTCAATAGTTTTACTGACCAACTTAATTGTATGTTGTAAATATACACAAATTTAGAATTTGATGGCTGCAACACACTCAACAAAAGTTGGGACAGAGTTAAAATAAGATTGAAAAGTGCACAGAATATTCAAGTAACACCGGTTTGGAAGACTCCACATTAAGCAGGCTAATTGGTAGCAGGTGAGGTATCATGACTGGGTATAAAAGTAGCGTCCATCAAAGGCCCAGTCTTTGCAAGCAAGGATGGGTCGTGGCTCACCCCTTTGTGCCAAAATTCGTGAGAGAATTGTTAGTTCAAAAGGAACATTTCCCAGTGCAAGATTGCAGAGAATTTAGGTCTTTCAACATCTACAGTACATAATATTGTGAAAAGATTCAGAGAATTCAGAGACATCTCAGTGCGTAAAGGGCAAGGTCGGCAACCACTTTTTATTTATTTATTTATTAAATTTTAGAAATTACAAGGAATAAATGTGATAATAAAATAGTAAGAAAAATAATGTTGACCCTCCCCCTCCCCCCCCTTAACCCTTATCTAAAGAAAGGGAAAAAAAAGAAAGAAAAAAGAAAAAGATTGCCTGGATATCGGAGGACCCCCACATGCTCCATGGAGTTCAAAATAATTTTAATATTTATTTTTACTTTCCCCAATTACTATGATTTTATCTTCAAAGGACCTGTGTATTTAATCCTATCTTTTGTAAGTATGGGAGCCAAATTTTCAAAAATATATCATATTCATTTCTTAGATTATATGTAATTTTTTCAAATGGAATATGACAATTATAGCCACCTGGGCTCGAGAGTATGTCAGAAAACCATTGTCACTTAACAGTCCGTTGCTGCATCCAGAAATGCAACTTTGAAACTATTACGCGAGGAGGAAGCCATACATCAACTCTATGCAGAAACGCCGGCGAGTTCTCTGGGCCCAAGCTCATCTCAGATGGACTGAAAGACTGTGGAACCGTGTGCTGTGGTCAGACAAGTCCATATTTCAGCTAGTTTTTGGGAAAAAACGGGCGTCGAGTTCTCCGTGCCAAAGATGAAAACGACCATCCTGATTGTTATCAGTGAAAGGTGCAAAAGCCAGCATCTGTGATGGTATGGGGGTGCATCAGTGCCCACGGCATGGGTGAGTTGCATGTATGTGAAGGTACCTTTGACTCTGAGGCATATATTAGGATTTTAGAGAGACATATGTTGCCATCAAGGCGACGTCTCTTCCCGGGACATCCATGCTTATTTCAGCAGGACAATGCCGGACCACATTCTGCACGGGCTACAACAGCATGGCTTTGTAGACACAGAGTGCGTGTGCTTGACTGGCCTGCTGCCAGTCCAGATCTATCTCCTATTGAAAATGTATGGCGCATCATGAAGAGGAGAATCAGACAACGGAGACCACGGACTGTTGAGCTTCTGAAGTCTTATATCAAGCAAGAATGGACAAAATTTCCAATTGCAAATCTACTACAATTAGTATCCTCAGTTCCAAAAAGGTTAAAAAGTGTTACTAAAAGGAAAGGTGATGTAACACAATGGTAAACATGCCTCTGTCCCAACTTTTGTTGAGTGTGTTGCAGTCATCAAATTCTAAATTTGTGTATATTTACAAAATGCAATTAAGTTGGTCAGTAAAACTAGTGAAAATCTTTTCTTTGTACTTTTGTCAGTTAAATAAAGGTTCACGTGAATTAACGTATCACAGATTTTTGTTTTTATTGCATTTTGGAAAATATCTCAACTTTTCTGGAAATGGGGTTTGTACATCAAGATTGTATAAACAGTTCTGAATTACTAGACTATCCAGTTTAGCAGTATTTTTTCAATTTTAAATAATGACCAGTTCCCCATGAAAACATCCTTTCTGTGAAATTCATTTTCCTTCTGAAATAAAACCTTTTGCTTAAATTCCTCAGAGGAGCAAGAATAGGAGCCTTCTTTTCAACAAGATCCCAGCAGCTTTGTTATCCTGGTTCCACATTTCTGCATTAACCTTGTTTTTCCTTGTTTTCTTTAATATAGTAAAACTGTATCTTGAATATACTGAACTCAGCAAATGAGTTTTCACAATTCTCCTGGTCAGAGACTTTGACAAGTCACCACCTAAAGACGAAGAAATTTCTTCTTGACTATCTTGAAAGGCCAAACACTTGCTCAGGCACTGCAAACCCTGATATATGAGGCTCCAACCTGGTGATGGATCAACTCTGCATCTAGCCCTTAAGAATTTCAAATATTTCATCAAAATCGCTTCTCATTCCACTACGATCAAGTGTGTGTAGGCTCCATTTGCATAACCTCTTTTGCCATCCCAGTAACAAGCCTTTCTGTTGATTCTGTCTCCCTATGCAACTGGATCATAGACTTCCTGACTGGGAGACCTCAGTCAGTCCGGATCGGGAGCAGCACCTCTAACACCATCACACTGAGCATGGGGGCCCCCCCCCCAGGGCTGCGTGCTCAGTCCACTGCTGTTCACTCTGCTGACCCACGACTGTGCTGCAACACACAGCTCGAACCACATCAAGTTCGCCGATGACACGACTGTGGTGGGTTTCATCAGCAAGAACGACGTGTCAGCTTACGGAGAGGAGGTACAGCAGCTAACGGCCTGGTGCAGAGCCAACAACCTGTCTCTGAATGTGAACAAAACAAAAGAGATGGTTGTTGACTTCAGGAGGGCACAGAGCGACCACTCCCCACTGAACATCGACGGCTCCTCGGTAGAGATCGTAAAGAGCACCAAATTTCTTAGTGTTCACCTGATGGAGAATCTCACCTGGTCCCACAACACCAGCTCCATAGCAAAGAAAGCCCAGCAGCGTCTCTACTTTCTGCGAAGACAGGCTGGCTAAGTTGTTTTAGTTTAAGGAAGTTTGCAGACCAGCTGGATACAATTGTTTAGCTTATCAAATAACTGATGTATTAAAAGTTGGGAGTTTTATGTACTCCAGGAAGTTAGCATTACAACATTAAATGAAGGTAGATGAAGGCTACGCCTCTATAAAAATTTTAGACTATTTGTTTTAAAAAGGTGTATCTGAGGAAATATCATATACATGTGAAGTCACTTATGTGGCAAAGATACAGTATAAATGTAGAAAGCAGTTCTGGCTTATTAGTAATTGTTATGGTCCGGTCTGGAGCCCGCATTCCGGGTCTTGATCTGGTCAGCGGACTCCGGGTCTTGCAGCCGTCCCTCTTGTCACCCTTAAGAAGGTGCACCTATTGCCTATCAGCTGGCAGGTGGATATAAGGGACTCTGGGACCGAGCTGAGTTGGGGGGGTCATCCTGCTCTGAACCTGTTTTGTCCTGTTTGCTGGTTGTCTTGTATGAGCTGGTTTGTCATGTTCCGAGGTGTTTCGTCCGATCGGCTCTGTTTGTTCCAGTCGTCACAGCTTGGAGGGCCCACGGTTTCATCCCCAAGTTCTGTGCGTCAGCCTTGGAGTCACCCTGGACCAAGTTCCCTCCCGATCCCTTGCCTCCGTCGGGTAGCAGGCCGGACTGCTGTTGCCCGGCGGGGGGACTCTGTCCCCTTCCTATCCCTCACCTCTGATGGGTTGTGCCCGCACCTGCCCAGGTTCTCCACGTCTTGCCCAGGCCTCCGTGTTCCTGCCTGGGAGGCGGCCCTGCCCAGGAGTTATGTGGCCGCCCAGGGGGCTCTCCTGCCTTACCACAGACTCCGGGACCCAGCCTAGCCACGAACTCTCTCTGAACTCCAGGATTGCCTAGCACGCCCCGTCTCTTTTGCACGCCCTGGTCTCCCCATCCGGTTCTATCCTTTAGTTATTCCTATCCTGCGTCCTGCACTTGGGTCCAGCCTCCTGTCCCCTTGTGACAGTAATGGAGTAAGGATCATCAGCTAGTATGAAAGAAGCACAGGGTGAACTAGAATCCATTCTGCTGGTTTTGGTTTCTGTAACAGATAATTCATTTGTCTACATCACTGTCTTTTTAGTTCACATGTCTTTTTAGTTTATAGAAATTGTACCTGTGTTTTGGAAATCTTTTATCCTTTGTATTTGAGAAATGCTTTGTGTTTTAGAAATAGTTTGTGATATGGAAATGTTTAAGATAGAAATCCTCTGAGTTTTAAATGTGTTTTAACAACGTTGTTTGGATTTAAATATGGATAACTGAAAATGAATGAACTGTTATAAATGACATTGTTAACTGGAAGTATCTTCTCCTTGGTTGAGGGTAGGGAGACCTACCACTTGACCGGTGGGTATTGGCTGCTGAACTCACCATGGCAAGTAAACAGGGAAGTGAATTTGGCTTTGAAGATTGTGTAGTTACAGTATAACCTCCTTTTAGTGAGAGTACTCTTGGCTATTTATATCCGATAGGGGTACTTTACGGTCAGCAAATGCAACACCATCTCACTTTAAGAATGGTGAATCTGAAATTTAGGATCCATATTTGTAAGACAAAACACAATTAAATTTGTATTTTAGAATGAAAACACGAAGTCCTGGAAATCCTCTGCAGATCCAGCAGTATCTATGGAAAGGGAAACAAATGTAATGTTGCAGGATCAATAATCCATCACCAGAATATCCTATGGGTCTCTCATGATGTCTTGAAATTGGTTCAAGTCAGAGACTATGCTTGTTCTGCATTATTTACGTGGAGTTGACTATTGGACAAACAAATATCCCACACATATCCAGTGTATATTTGCAAATGACAGGATAGGCTAGTCCAGAAATATCATGACTCAATTTTCATATAACCATTTCAAAAGATGGTTAGATTACTGGAATGATGTGTTAAACTAAGAAACCCTTGAATTTGCAACCTTAGGTACACAATCTTAAATAACATCAGCTATGGCAATGCAATTTTTTTTCTTTCAGCTTAGCTACTGACAGTGGATTCAGGGTACTGCTTAACAGCCAATGAATTTAAATGGGCTATAAAGAAAGACTTTAAGATCTAATAATGAAGATGCCTCAGTGCTGATTGTAAGCTGAATTTCATGATTAACAATATAATACATTTAGTAGTTAAAGTGCTTATTATTAAAATGTGAAGATCAATTTACAGTAAAATATAAATTCCTGTACCTCCACCACCACCCCCCCCCCCGCCCCCCGAAACTGGATACTCAAATGTCTCATTGGCAGACCTCAGTCAGATGAGGATTGGTAACAGCAACTCCTCCTCACTGATCAACACAAGTTCCTTCTCAGGGCTGTGTGCTTAGCCTCCTGTTTTAGACATATAATCTACTCTGTATATGCACATGACTATGTATTTAAGCATATCCCCAATGCTGTATGGGGATATGCCCTTGTCACCTCTGATGTTGGATAAATTACAGCTGGTGAAGAGTCAACTTACGAAACTAAAGAACTGATTGTTGCCTTCAGGAAAGGGAAGGGGGGCAAACATGTGCCAGTCTACGTCAAGGAACTGGTGCTAGAGAGAGTCAGCAGCTTCAAAGTCCTGGATATTAATATCTCGGATGACTTGCCCTGGGCCCAGAACATAGATGCAATAATAAGGAAAATATATATTGTTTACTTTCTTAGGAAGTTAAGGAGTTTTTGTTTGTCACTGAACACTCTAACAATCTTCGATAGATGTACTGTTGAAAGTATTCAGACTGGTTACATCATGGTCTGGCAGTTTTGATGCTCAGTAATGTAAGAAACTACAGAGAATAGCGGAATCAGCTCTACGTGTCACAGGCATGTCTGTCCCCAATAGAACATCTCTAATATGTACGAGGTGCTGCTTCGAGAAGGCAACATACATCACCCACGATTCCCACCTTTCATGTCTCCTTTTCACAGCTACCAACAAGTACAAAGGATTGAAGAACCACAACTCTAGGTTTAAGAGCAGCTGCCAATCAATTCTTGAACCAACTAGCAAAAGTCTAATCATCATTACAGTTTCTTAACATTATGACTGCTCTGATCACATTGCAATAAAATAGACTTTGATTTGTTCTGTGTGTAAAAGTCGTGTATAATTATGATCATTTGATGTATTTCTTGAAAATGCTGCCTATATGAAGCTCTGTGCTTGTGATAATACTGCAAGTAAGTTTTCATGACATCTAAATTTATGTATATATTGATAAACTTGTTCGTGACTTTGATGTAACTGTGTTTTATGCCACTTTATAGAAATGAATCTGTTGAATTTGCTATAGCTGTTATTTCTGATCAAATGCACACTTTTTAAGAGCTGAGGACTTTGAACTTAGGCTAGTATTTTTCTTGTGTAAAATTTGTAACCTTTGCCTTTGAAGAAGAAATGCTGCTTCAGTTGTAAATATTGTCAGAAAGAAGTGAATTATTGAGTTATCCTAGTCCATTGGCTTGTTTGGAATCCTTAATCTTTTGCTGTCATTTCTCTGCTTTGTAATTTACAGATGCCTAGGCTAGTATCTTTCTTGAAAAAGCCCCTGGTATTTTCTGAAATACTCTTTGCTGGCTCATTAACAGTCTCAACTAAACTAGTATGTCAATCCTGGCAACTCCCTCTGCCTCTCTTTTGGGTTTTGCAATGGATCCACAATTGCTGTTTCTCTCCACCTCACCTTCCCTCTATCTAGAAGATTATATCAGTCTCAGAGTACTACAGCATATAAACACCCTTCAGCGCATCTAGTCAGTGCTGGTCTGATTTTCTGCCTAGTTCCATTTACCTCCCTTCTAGGTTCACACATGGGAAACTTGAAAATCTGATTAAACTACCAAGCAGCTTCTAACAAGCTGACTGAGTGCCAGAGAAGCTGAGAACTCAGAGCAATGAATGCTTAATAAATAGCCTCAAACATAACTGCGAATTCCATTGATTAAAAGTTAGTATATCAAATTCCAGTTTTATCAAATGTTCTTGGATCTGAGTGTTCAGGTTATAACTTTGATGAATACGTGGGTCCAATCCAACTCCTTGCTGCATTCAATGCTTTCATGCAGAATAGAGTTAGAACTGGAAAAAGAGGCAAAAGGATAACTCCATCAAAATGAAACCTAACAGAAATGACCAAAAAGCAAGCTAAGATCTCTCTACTACAGCTTGCTTTCGGAATTATATATGCTGGGTATTTAATATTTGCGTAATTTTATATAGGTTATATGTATAACCTATTTAAATTCATTAAGGGTTATATGTATAAATATGTGAATTGCTACCATGTGATATGTGCATGCCTTGCTTAAAATAAAATACACAAACTAACACTTGCATTTTGGAATCTCCATCTTTTCCTTTTAATTGGTTTAGTGTTTTGTAGTTACAAGACACAACAGTGGCAACAAGGATGGGATTAAATGAACCTAAAACCACTACTTGCCCATTGAAGCATAGTGAGATGGTCAAGTTAAAAAAAGAGCTGTGATGTTTGAATTTAAAAGAACAGTGCTGCACATGTCCAACAGAAGGGAAGACATGGTCGAGTCAAAGAAAGGGCAGAAAACAGACAAACTGGTGAGTTCATAGACAGTGAGTAGCAGGTGATAATAAATTTTAAAAGAAGTAAAGTGGCTGGCTACAATGGAAAATTTGATGTGTTTGATTGCACAACAGATAACTGTTGGATTATGTATACTGAGTGAATTGAACTGTACTTGAAGCAAATGGAACAGCCAATGAGAAGCGGGTGCCACTTTTGCTGATTGAGTTTAAAGGCATACAGTTTGCTTGGAAGGTTGAATACTCCAAACCATCAGAAATGAGCTTTCTGGATATTGTGTACGTAATGCAGCAACATTTAAAACAGAAATCATTTTTTATTGCAGAATGCTTTAGGTTTCATAAACAGAATTAAAAGGAAGGAGAATCCATTTCAGTGTATGTGGCTACATTGAATAAGTTGTCTGAGCATTGTCAATTTGGTAATGGTGTTAATAGTGCATTGAAAGATTGTTTAGTTTGTAGGATCTTACATGAAAGCATTCAATAACTGCTTCCAACTGAAGCACAACTTACATTTAAAAGGGCAGTTGGAACAGCAGACTGAGTTGCAGCCGGGAATGAAAGTGAGCAGAAATGAAATTGCAATGTCTAAACAGAAACTGCCCTTGCTGAAAAAATTGTGTCACCATTGTGGCAGGGGCTCTCATACACCAGCCCAATGCAGGTTTAATAGCAAAACTTGCAGAAAATGAAAGATAATAGGACACACACAAAGAGCATGTCAGGCAGACAAAAGAAATAGAATGCATGGGGAAGCAAAAAAGATTTTTTAAAAAATCAGGACAAGCTTTCAAAACTTTCGAGAAGAGCACTACTCTGAATGCAGTTGATGACAAATCTGATAATGTTGAGAGTGACACAGGACTGGGTAGCTTCGAGATGTGAAAATTAATAATAGTTATGTAATATGGCTTATGCCAAAAGTGAATGGCAAATTAATTAAAATGGAATTTTCCACTAGCTTGGCTGTTTCAGTCATTCTACAAAATGAGTTGGAAAGGCATTTCAAAGATACTGAACTGAAGCCTGCAGATATCCAACCAAGAACTTATAATGGTAAAAAGATAATTTTTGTGGAAATGACGTTTGTATCAGTGTAATACAGCAACCACTGGCCTTTCATGTGGTGAAAACAGGAGGGCCAGCATTGTGGGGATGACTACAATTTGACTGGCGATCCATCCACAATTTGCATGCCACAGCCTCCGTGGTGAAGCCAAATGAAAGCAAATTAAGGAAGCTCTACAATAGTTTTAGGAGGCAACATATCTGAGATAGTTCCTATATCAGGCATTACTTGCAAAATGTAACTTGGTTTTAAGCTGGAAGAGAGTTCAAAGAGCTTTAGTGAAGTTGCAAGCATTCAAATTTTGTGACTATAAAGAACCAGAATCTACTCTGCATGCAATAATATTATTGCATGGACTTCAAGTGCGAAACAAAAATCTGCTTGTAATAGTGGATGCAAAGACCAAAGCCCAGCTGGATGAATAGAAGGCCAAAAGGAAAGGAGTAAATGGAGATGCAAACACAGAAGATTAATCAGCTGATGTGGATGAGGAAACCAATAGGACAGATCAGATCATATAGGGAGCAATAGAAGGATTAATAAGAGAATACTCCAGTGAGCTAAATGCACCTTCCCAAGATCAAGGTGCATAAACGAGAAGAAGAAAAAGGAAGAAGAAGAAGAAGAGGTGTCCAGAGCCATTGAAGCCATTTCCTGCCATCTCAGGACAAGCTCCTGCAGCCACCATGAGGGGAAGCCCCAGAATGTGAAATTGTTTTCATGGCCACAAAGGTCGCCTGCCTGGCGGAGTGATTCCCCCTTGTCAGGGGAGACATTGTCCCACAAGAGTAATAAATCCTGTACAGCAATTAAATCTTTGGGCCTGAATGGACAATTTATAATTTATTATGCTGTGGATGTCTGTATATGATAGTTGTATTGTATAGTATATATGGGGTATATGGTTGAGCTGCATTCTCTATTGAGTTGGAGTTTTTAGCTCAGCAGGGAGGAGTATTGTGTTTTCAATATTTCAGTTATATTTGCATAATTGTACTATCTATATGACGATTAAGCATTCTTGTTTATTTAAGTAATTCATTGTGGGTTATATTATAAATATGTGAATATGCAATTCACATATTTATAATATAACCCATAATGGTAGCCATCAAGCTACCATGTGATATGTGCATTCCTCTCTTAAAATCTACAAACTAGCACTTGCATTTCAGACTCTCCATCTTTTCCTTTTAATTAGTTTAATGTTTTAGAGTTACAAAATGTAACAGTGCAGTTGATAAAGGTTAGTGAGTTTGAAATATTTATTCTATGCACTTTCTTGAAAACTCTTCAGGAAGTGATAAGTCACAGAAGAAGACAGCCCACCCTCTTAAAAAAAAACATCAGTTTCCTGTATATGCAATCTACTTAGCCTCAATAACCAGTTCTTTGATTGCTCTACAAAAGCTTTATCTAATTAGTTTTTCAGAGCCTTTGCTCATTCCATCAATCTTCCAAATGCATGATCTGTGCAGGGGTGGGTGGGTGGGGGGAGGGAAATAGTCTTCCTGTGATTCTCTCACAGTTCATCTTTGACCTGTGCTCTGTATGCACTGTGAAGAGTCATAAAACAATTTGTTTTTGATTAGATCCTTTATGACCTTGAACACCTATAACCAAATTAATCATCAACATGTTCTACTCTAAGGCAGCCAAGTTTAGCTTCTCCGACATATCCTGAGACTGAAACCCCTCGCTCTAGTATTGGCACACAGAGGCTATTTCTAAAATGTAGTTCTGAAAATTGAACAGAATGTTCCATGGAAGTTCTGCCTACTCTCTTTGTTTTGCACTCTAAATTGTTAAGAAAATCATCCTTGGTGTCCAATCAATCAATGGAATAAAGATTGAAGGACAAGTGTAAAGCATTTATGATGTTATGTTGGTCATTCAGCTCACTTCACCATATTTGAATTCCTAGGCATAAAGTAAGCCAAGTTTCCCATAGAATGTGTTACCACCTGGGATACTTTATAATCTATTACTACCAGGCTCAACAAAATCTGTATGAAATTCTTAAAATGACCATATTTAGTTTGTGACCAGTTTAAAATATGTGTTTAACAAGAATGGATAAAAATAATAATTTGGCATACGATCATCCTTTCAGATATTGGTTTGAGTATCCAGTAGTCCCACACACCACTTCATCCTTAAATAATATAGGACATTATGTTGTTCTCTGTGATGAAAGCTGATCTCCAACATTGGCATCTCCAAGAAACATAAGTTGATTTAGTGAATGATGATGTAATCCCTTGATTAAATGCTAAAAATATATACATTCGAACCAACAAATTGACTTTCAGACAGATCACAGATGTAAATTTTAAATTTGTTCAAAGTTCCTTGGAACCAGAGTATTCTGTCTGATATAACAGATGAATAAACAGCTGAGGTTTTAGGCCACAATGCTTCATCAGGACTAAAGAAGGGTCTTGGCCTGAAATAACAGCTTATACATTTCCATAGATGGTGCCTGATCTGCTGAGTTCCTCCAGCACTTCATGTACATTCATCTGCATGTCCGGCATCTGCGTGATCTCTTGTGTTTATGCTTCTGATATAAACATTATTTGCAACTTTTTCACCTGTTTTTGTGAGTGACTATTGGATGAAATTCAATGGAGTCATCTACCTAAATGCAGTGATTCTACTGTTTTTTTTCAGTGAGAGCTGATATCTGTCCTGATGGTTTTCTATACACTTGGTTGAATGCACAAACCCCCACGTATGTAAACAGGCTGTACACCATCCAGGCTAGATTAATGCCCCATCAGGCACTTCAGAATGTTGGTGCAGTTTGTTATTTGTAAATATATTGTGGCATGTTTGCAGGGCTAATACAACAGCACCTCAAACTAAAGATTCCACCACGAATATTTTTGCAATTTATAGTAAATTTATGTCTTTGCACTTCTGCTGCTGCAAAATAGTAAATTTCATGCCATATACATCAGTGATAATGACTCTGATTCTGACATGGGAATACTGTCAACTTCATGCTTCCTGTAATTCAATGATCCTGATTTGCAGGTGTAATATTCTTCCTCTTCCATCTTTAAAATCACCTACCAGAATATCTGGAAGTAACTCTCTCAAAAAGACAGCAATATGTTAGGAATGTCCATCACTATCACCATATCAAGGACAATTGAAACAGCAAATATCACTGTGCTAGCCAGCAACATTTGCCTTCTATGCTAATGGGTTTAAAACTGTGTGTGGGAACCACGGCTGAGGTTGGATGTGGCTAACTGAAGGGTTCATTGGTGTTCTGTGAAGTAGTATGGTGCTTATGCAAGGATTCTTTGTGCTCTCGAGTCATGGCTTCAAGGACCTCAGTATGTTTATGAGACAGTCCTCATTAGGGGCTCAGTTAGAGAGGGACATCAACTTTAAGTTTCTCCGTGTTAACATTTCAGAGGACCTGTCCTGGGCCCAGCACTTAAGTGCAATTATGAAGAAAGCACAGCAGCGCCTTTACTTTTACATATAACTGGTAATAAATTATTTAAACAAAAAATACTTAATAGTTGAGTAAGATTGCAAATATATTGTTCAATTAAGTACACAATACTTCTTCCTGCTTAGCTATAAAATCTAACTCAATATAGAATGTATCTCAACTTATGTATGTATATACTGTTTATACACAGTATACTATATAATACAACTACAATGTAGACATCCACAGCGTCGTAAATTTTAAATTGTCCCATTCAGGCCTAAAGATTTCATTACTGTGGAGGATTCTTAATTTTGAAGGATAACTTTTTTCCTAACCAGGGAGGTCACTCTGCTTGGCAGGTGAGACTTGTGGCTGTGAAATAATTGCAGGTTTAGGGGACTCCCTCATGGTGATTGTAGGAGCTGATTGTGTGATTGCAAGAAGTTGTTCTGACAGCTCTGATACCTTTCTTCTTGAACAATTGATACTGCTCAATTCAACTGATTGACGTGTTGTCTCCAGATGATATCAAATGCAATCTCCACTTTGTAAGAGAGTGGTCCATAATCTTTCCATATACCCTTTTTTGATCACCTCTGTAGTCCTTCGCCAGCGCTGCTTGTCCAGGAATGAAACATTGAACCTCCTTGTTTGAGAAGCTCTCAATTTGTTTGTCCTGTATACTACTTTCGAGATAGGGTTTGAGGAGATCCAAGCATGAATGCAAGGGATGACCCAGATACAGCGCAGCTATTGAGTTGTTTGTTTGGGAGTGTTTTGCATTACAATATGAAAAGAGGAAATTGGCAAGCTTCTTGTTCAATGTTAGTGTAATGTGTACTGCTGATGTTGCTTGCTGTGCATTCTTTAGACTCAGGACAAACCTTGCTGGATGGTACAGTACACAGGTAATATGTCTTATTTCAGTCATTTTCAAGAATGACTGAAACCGTTCCGCCGCAAACTGTGGTTCATTATCACTGACTAAATGTTCTGGAACACTAGTCCTTGACAGGAAGCTTCTTAACATGTCAACAGTGTACGAGGCTGTAGTGGATGCCATTAGGAATACTTATGGCCACTTTGTTGCTGCATCCATTATTACTGTAATGTATGGATTTATTTCATTTAGCACAATGGCTCCCCTTAACACTATTATTGACTGATAACTTACTCATGTGCATTGATTTGTTGCTCTCTCTGCAAAGTGAATATACACGTTAACTTCTCTGAGTGTGTGCCTTTATTTATTTGATATGTAATTACACAGAAATTACACAGAAAAGGCATGGAAGTTGAAAGTGTACACTGAGTGAGAAGGTTTAGAAGGTAGCAACACAGAATCTCTACGATTTGCGAATGCAGATTACAGCATGGATTCACAAACACTTGCACATTCTCCTAACATTTACAACACAAAAAGACTGAGAGGTTTTTAAATATTTATCGCCAGTGTAGTGTGGATTATGAACTTGTGTGTGCTGCTTTGTTATTTCTATTTGGAGATACAGTGCGTAGTAGGCTGCTCAGCAACCCACCTATTTAACCCTAGACTAATCACAAGACAATATCATTGGGAACTGCAGCAAAGGACACAACAGAACTACAGAAAAAGGGTTTAGAATGTGAAATGCACAAAATATCCCTAAATGGTGCAAAAAGCCAAAAATATTATCCATGTGGTAAATCTTCCCATGATGCAAATGGCTGTTGGTTCA